>NC_068345.1:24702243-25302243 GCF_014633365.1 Diospyros lotus
TTGTAGATGGGATCTACGTTAAAGCCTGTGCATCATAACCTCTGGGGCTATTCCCACCATATCCTCATGGTTCCATGCGAATACATCGAGGTTAGCTTTAAAGGAAATTAAGTAGTTGGGATTTTACCTCGGGGGCTGAAATTGTTTCCTAGCTTGAGGCACCTTTCTCCGTCCGCCTCGCTGACTGAGATATCTTCGAGCTCTTCTATTGGACTGGTGGTCCTGTCATAATAGACCTCCCAGGGATCCAGATCGTGGTGAACCCTTTTTTGGTTGATCGGTCGCGGGTTATCTTTCGCGATGACATTTACTTTCTTTCCTTTGCCCCCTATTTTTAGGGCATCTTCATAGCATCGTCTTGCGAGGTGTTGCTTGCCTCGTACACACCCTACTCCATTGGGGGTCCGAAATTTGACTGTTAGCGACCTGGTTGAAGTGACCAGATCTAGGTGGTTCATTGTTGGTCTCCCGAGCACGACGTTATATGCCGAAGAGCAGTCTATAATTAGGAATTCCGCCAAAGTGGTGGCCTGGCGATTCACCTCCCCAATGGTAAAGGGAAGATTAATCGACTGATAGGGATCACTGCATCACCCATGAATCCATAGAGCGGTTTCAAAGACGACCTCGACTGCTCTAGTCCCAAACTCCATCTGATCGAAACATGCTCTATACATTACATTTACCGAGCTACCTATGTCCACCATTATTCTCCAAACTTTGGAATTGCCGATCTGGGCCTGTATAACGAGCGCATCATTGTGTGGCCAATGGACGTTTCTGGCCTCCTCTTCCAAAGAGACGATCTTTTCTGGAATCGGATCACCCCTAGCTCGCTTTGCGGGGGCAAACTGCTCGTTTGTGGGAAGATCCCGTGAGGTGGGGTCCACCATGAATCATGTAGATAGTTTGTACAACCGTGAGCGCTTATCATCAGAGGGAGGCGGTTGCTGTGCCGGTGGTTGGCTCGATTGATTGGTTGGTCGTACCACGTAATCCTTCAACCAACCCTTTCTAATTAGGTCCTCAATGGCATCTCTTAGGGCCCAGCATTCAGAGGTGTTGTGGCCCGCCTCGTTGTGGTTTGTACATAATTTTTCCTTATTTCTGAATTTGTTGGGAGTTCTTAGTGGGTTGGGCTTCTCGAACTCCTCTTTGTTTCTTTCCATGGCAAAGATCCTTTTTTGGGGTCAGATAGGACACAGTAGCTGTCAAACCGCCTCGACCATGGAGGTCGTTCATCTCTCTCTGCCTTGTGAGCTCGCTTTAAGACTTCGTTGTTTGAGCGCTCCCCCCGAGCTTCCTTTCTGGCATCCCCTCGTTATTCCTTTTTCTTATTCTGGTTGAGCCCCTAGCTTCTTCTTTTAGCCCGATGGGTTTCTTTGACCCAAAGGCGTCTTCCCACTGGACCTCCTTGGAAATTCGTTCATAGAATTCCCTCAGGTCTTTAACTGGGGTCCTATAGATGCTCTCATAGAGCTTCCCATCTTTGCGGAGGCCAGTGGAGATCGTCGTTAGGATGCTTTCATCAGGGGGATCCTCGATATTGCTCAAATCGCGTCTGAATCTACCAATATAGTCCTTTAAGGGCTCGTTTGCTTTCTGGAACACTATGGCGAGGTGACATGGTGGTGCGAGCTACCTTATCAGAGCCCTATATTGATTGAGGAATTTCTGTTAACATTCCTCCCAACTGTTGATGCTACAAGGCGGAAGGCTTTAAACCAAGCTCGGGGAATATCACCCAAGATTGCCGGGAAGGCGTGACCATTAACTAGCGAGTTGGTTGTCTGCAAATCCATTTGAACATTGTACGCATCCAGGTAATCGTAGAGGTCGTCGTCCTCGTTGTATTGTGGCATACTCGGGACTTTAAATCTTCGGGGGAGGGGTTCGAGTTCAATTTCTCTGGTGAATGGCATCCTGTCCCCGTGGCTATTATTCTGGCTGCGGACTCCTTGTTGTGCTTCCAGCTGCCAAACTCTTTGATATAATTCTTCCATATTTGAGTCCAGGCCTACTAATTGCTAGGCCTGCGATCGCCTACTTCTTTCTCGATCCAGAGAGTGGTGATTTGGGAACGGACAGTTATCTCCGATATCCTCTTTTGCAGGGGGGGTTTCTCTTCTCATGGTTGGCGGATCCTTCGAGGCAAAGCTGGCAGATCATGGATAGCCCGCGCTTGAGTTTGGGCCAGAATTCTGACCGCATCAGCGAGCTGCATCACTGTATTCTCTAACGCCTCCTGGCGTTGCTGTCAATCCCGGTTCGCCCCTATCCCGGCAGTTTGGGCAGTGGGTTGGACAAAAAACTATGGTGGTATGCCAGTTGGTGGTGGTAAAGGGATATCCGTTGTCGAATCAACGGCCCTCCATTTGGTGGACAATCTTGCAGTCGATCGCGATGATTTTCTAGTGGGTCGACCGTCACCTCAGAACTTCGAGTATTCCTTCCTCTTGCCATGGCTATTGATCAAGCGGCCCCTTCCTATAGCTCCAAAATGTTGACGTTCAATTTCAGCCGACCGTGATTCCTTTTGGGCCACGGTGAATGAATCCAAAATGCCAAGAAGAAGAAAACAAATACCTTAGATATGAGTGAACACAGGCAATTTTCATGTGGTTCGGCTAGAACGATGCATACTCCACGACCGCACTCTGATTATTCTTTCAAAGTGGCGATATCTGATTATTCTCCTTGCCCCTCTTGTGATATCTCTGACTCCTATTTATAATGAGGGACCTTTACAATTTGGATAAATTATAGAAATATAAAGATGATATAATGGGGGACAAATAGTCCTTATCATCTGCATAAAATCGGGAGTGGGATCCTCATTTCAAGAAGTATAGTCCGTTTCAGATAAAGTAAGTGGGCCCTGCTTCTGGCTGTTCAACAACTTTGTCATCTATGCGAGCTGGATATTTTTTTAGGCTAGCGAGCTGATCGGTCCAGCGAATTGAGGGTTTTATTGAGAGCTCGTTAGGTCGATTGCTGAGATCTCACTAGGAGCTTTGCCGGAAGCTCGCAAGAAGCTCGCTTTATGAGTTCTGGATTTGGTGGTGTATGAGTTTTCTTTGACGAGGTTGCTTGGACCTTCTAGGTCTTGGGTGATTGGGCTGACCCGTTGGACTGAGTCCGGCCCATAAGGAGTGGTACGAGAAATACATATAATAGTATCAGTATGTCACAAGTTTGATACTTGACTTATGTAAAGATTAAAGATTTGCCTGTAATTTATCTTTTCTGTTTAAATTGAAAACAAGCACGATAATTTTAAATAAATCAAAATCAATTGTCGTTTTACAAGTGAATGGTTAAATTGCTATTCATTATGTCCCTACACAATTATAGCTTGTCGACCTCTTTGCTGAGGCCCTGGGACGCAATCATTTTCATTTCCTTTAATACAAGTTGGGCCTTAATGACCCCATGGTCCTACGTGAGGGGAGTATTAAAGGAAATATGTAATGATGGAGGTTAGATAGGTATAAGTTAGGGATCCCTAATTGATGTAAATTGGAAATGATTAATTGATTGGGAATTTTTATGAAATTCATTAGTTGGTTACTTAACGAGGCGTCCACAAGTTAATTATGATGAATGTATAAACATTGTAATTCAAGATACATGAGACACATTAGTCAGCCCCAATTACCTTTATTCCAAATTTTTATGGCCTTATAACTATACTATATGGAAATATTGTAATTTAAGATACACATGGACATTTTCTTTGTTGCATGTCACTATCTAATTTTAATGTCTCCCACTAACTTACGGATGAGAGAATCCATCAGACACTTTCTAGATAGTCCTTGTTTGCATTTTCAAGTCTATGATAATTGGTATAAGGATTTAACTCTTGGGTATCCAACTATATAAATCTGAGTTACAGAATATTAAGTGGGGTCAATTGACCTTGCTAAACTTTTTTTTTACTTCTATGATATATATATATATATATAAATTTTTAAGTTCATTTTGATTTGGCCCAATTGAAATAAGAATACAAACCACTTTACTTAAGTTTATTATGATTTGACACCACCAAATAAGTACATAAATCCATATATATCATCTTGCAGATTTCACTTTTTATATTTTACACTAATTTTCTCTCCACTCTTTCTTTATATTCATCTCTATCTATCTCTTGAAATTACCGTTCTTGTGCAATCTTTCACCTCTCGTGCCCTCAATTTCGATAAAGAATATAAATTATTCGTGAAGATTTTGCCTCGTCACATAAGATATAGAATTGAACCCATCACCTATAAATACGAATTTTAATTTATTATGACCAAATCATTTAAATTATACCCTAAAAACTCTATTTCTTAATAGATAATCATCTTGCTCGTTCCCCATTGCCATTTATCTCTAAAAAGACAGTCTTCATACTCAACAACTCTATTTTTCTTTCTCTTTACCAATTCTAAATATGTTATATTGTCTTTTTTTCAATAAAACAAGTCATCTACGTTACAGTTTCTTTCGTAATTTTCACAATATCTAGTTTAACACTCTTTAAACATAAACATGAGTTGCCAAACCTAATTCTATGTTCGAAAAATCCCAATTTAAGTCTGCATCATGTGATGAAAGTAAGTTTGAACTTACACACCCAAATCTAAATAGCCGGCACATTAAATACAGCTTTTTCATCAGAGCTGGCTTAAGGCCTAGGCACTATGCCTAGGCCCGCAAATAGGGGGCCTAAAAAATTTTCAGCAAAGGCAAAGGGTGGCTGACCCACTCTCTCTCTCTCTCTCTCTCTCTCTCTCTCTCTCTCTATATATATATATATATATTTATATATATAATTTTTTTCTATAAATTATATTTTTGTTATAGATTATTAATGACGTAGTAATTATTTTTTTTATTTCTCTTTTGATTATTTTTATCTCAATATTATGATTAAATTTTAACAGTGCATGTTTTAATTATTTTTTTAAGTAATAAAATAAAATTTTATTAATATTTTATCAAGAAATACACTTAAAAGTAAGAGTGTGCAAAAAATCGGATAAACCGATTTAACTGAATCGAACCGACCGAACCGGTCGGTTCGGTTAGCCATAATACACAGTTCGATTTCAGTTATTTATTTTAAAAAAAAATTAGTTCTTCGGTTCGGTTCGGTTATTTTGATAAAAATAGCCCAAAACTGAACCGAATCGTGGAATAAACCGTGACCCCCCCTCCCCGCGGGAACCGAACCGTGACCCCTCCCCCCACGCGGGCGCAGCACCCCATGTCTCACTGCCATTTCATTTTCTCTTCGTCACTCTCTCTCTTCCTCTTCCTCTCCTTCTCCCTCGTCATTTCATTTCATTTCATCCCAGATCTGACCGCTGGAGAAGACGTCGCCGTCGCCGATGGAGAAGACGAAGACGAAGGCTCTTACTATTCGAGACTTCGTACTTCGTAGATCAGAGAGAAGAGAAGACCCAGAAGACGGAAGGATCGAACCAATCCTTGGTCCTTCCGTTTGCTCGCCCCCATCGTCTCCGACTCTCTTGCACGGCGGCACCATCGCCCCCTCCGATGTCGTCGTCAACGTTGATGCGATGCTTCCTCTCTACCTCTAACATCGACTTGGACCTCTGACACAGTCACATAGCAACGCCGACTTCAACGCCTACGACGAGTGCATCTCTCTCTCTCTCTCATCCGATTTCCACCACTGTGCTTGCCCTTCGATAGGTTTTTGGCAACTTCTATTTTTCCAGAAACTTGTTTGAGTTTGTTAACTATGGAATTAATTTTTAGATCTACAAAAAACCAACCGTCCAATCAAAGTCATTTTTTGATATATGAATCACCATGGTTGGGGGAATCCAATGATCAGTTCTGATAATTGGAATCACTGGCCGGCCAGGTGGTCGGCGGTAACAGATGCTCGATCTCTTTAGTATTCTAGGTTGGTTCGGTTTTCGGTTCGATTCGGTTATCATGATTTAGGTTTCGGTTAGTTCGGTTAGTGGGGTTAGTCAGTTCGGTTCGTAATTTTCGGGCGGTTCGATTTAGAGGTGTCAAAAGGGCCGGGCGGCTCACGGGCCACCCGGGACAGGCCGGGCTTTGGCCCGACCCGTTACTGTTCAAACGGGCCAGGCTAAAGAAATTGGGCCCACGGCCCGTGGCCCGTTGGGCCCTTATGGGCCAGTCAGGCCCTTACTCTTTTTTTTTAATTTTATTATTCTTTAGTAATTATTGATATTGGATACTAAAAAAATTTAATTTCACAATATATATAAATAATAACCATCAATTTATTTAAAACTTTTAAGTTAAATTTTTTATATATTTAAATTATAAATAAACATTCTCTTTTTTATATGTACATTATTTTTCATATCAATTCACAACAAAATTTATAAGGCATATAGAATTTTGAAATATAAAATGATGAAATAATATTTAAAACTTAAGAATTAAGATAGAAAATATTTTAAAAAGAAAAAAATTGATTTTTATATATGTATTATTTTGATATTTATATATGTATATATTATATGCATTATTTTTAAAAACATATTTAAAAAAAGAAAAAAAGGGCCGCTAGGCCCTGTGGGCTAAGGGCCCGGCCTGCCCCTTTAGCCCACGGGCTGGCCCGCCCCTTTGTAGGGGGCTGTAGGCCGGGCCGGGCCCTATCAATGGCAAAGGGGCTCGGCCCTTTTAAAAAGCTTGTGGGTCGACTCGGGCCGGTCCTTTTGACATCTTTAGTTCGATTCGGTTATAACCGATTGCACACTCTTACTTAAAAGAGCATAATTAGATGCTACTATTTACGAAGATAATTTTTATTTTTTTTATAATGTAAAAAAGTTAAAATTACTTAATGATGACAATTTGAAAAAATATTTGAATTTTAAAACATTTCTAAAATATTATATACTCTTTGATATAGATAGTTTAGATTTATTTTTAGAATTAAAAATTTTAAAAGAAATTATAATCATAGAAATAAAAACATCATTTGACATACTAAATTTTATGAAAAAAATAAATTTTTTTTGAATACATAAATAACTTATAGAATATTATTAAATTATAGTAAAAAGAAGTTTTTTAAAAATTAAAATTAATAAAATTTTATTTACATTCAACTATATCACAAGCAAAATTAAGTAATTTATTTATATTGTCAACTAAAAAAATTTACTTTCTAAACTAAATATAAAAATTTAATTAATAATTTTACATATCAAAAAATAAAAAAATAATAATACTTTTTTATTATTTTTTAAAAAACCCCTAAATTATGAATGACTTAAAACCCCAATCCTTGAGTAGAGATGTCAAAAGGGCCGGCTCGAATCAGTCCACGGGCTTTTTAAAAGGGCCGGGCCGGGCCGGGCCCGGGCCTTTTTGCCATTGATAGGGCCTGGCCCGACCCACGGCCCCCCTACAAAGGGGCCGGGTCGGGCCAACCCGTGGGCTAGAGGGTAGGGTCGGGCCCTTAGCCCACAGGGCCTAGCGGGCCGGGCCCGGTGGGCCCGGCCCTTGTTTTCTTTTTTTAAATATTGTTTTTAAAAATAATACATATAATATATACATATATAAATATCAAAATAATACATATATAAAAATTAATTTTTTTCTTTTTAAAATATTTTCTATCTTAATTCTTAAGTTTTAAATATTATTTCATCATTTTATATTTCAAAATTCTATATGCCTTATAAATTTTCTTGTGAATTGATATGAAAAATAATGTACATATAAAAAGGAGAATGTTTATTTATAATTTAAATATATAAAAAATTTAATTTAAAATTTTTAAATAAATTGATGGTTATTATTTATATATATTGTGAAATTAAATTTTTTTAGTATCCAATATCAATAATTACTAAAGAATAATAAAATTAAAAAAAAAAAGAGTAAGGGCCTGACTGGCCATAAGGGCCTCATGGCCCGGCCCATAAGGGCCCAACGGGCCACGGGCCGGGCCGTGGGCACAATTTTTTTGGCCTGGCTTGGCCTCCTATGGGGGCCGGGCTCAGCCTGGCCCGTTTGAACAGTAACGGGCCGGGCCAAAGCCCAGCCCGCGGGCCGCCCGGCTCTTTTGACACCTCTACCCTTGAGTCGGCCCTGCCTTTGATAAATATAAACTTTTTAATAAAATTTATGCTCAATCACTAATTAATTCTTAATAAATTCTGGTAATTCAATAGAGTTTCAAAGTTTTGTAAAAACTTTAGTTACACAAATATCGTTATCATAGTTATATTTTTATGGGTTAATTACATCAATAATCACTCAACTTTACATTCTGTTATTGTTTCGTCACTGAATTTTGAAATGTTACTTGTTAGTTACTAATATTTTAAAACGGTTACTATTTAGTCACTGAACTTTAAAATGTTACCTGCTAGTCATTAATATTTAAAAATCGTTTTTCACCCGTCACTCGTTGGTCACTGAATTTTAAGTTCACGAGTAACGGATGAAAAATAGTTTTGAAATATTAGTAATTAACATATAATATTTTAAAGTTTAGTGACTAAGTAGTAACAGTTTTGAATATATTAGTAACTAACAGATAATATTTTAAAGTTCAATAACCAAACAATAACATAATACAAAATTGAATGATTATTGATGTAATTAATCTTATTTTTATTGTTATGTAAAATCTTTATAAAAAAATATCAATTCCCTCCATTAAAGGTCACCCAGTGGCCTGGCATGGCATGGCAATCCAGAAAGCAGACAGATGGAAGATATTTTGGTTGAGAAATAAATAAAAGCGGCCCTTGCGTAATAACTGCCTGTCTTTGCTGGTTACAGCTTGCAAGAATTGATGATTTGAAAATGTAAATATTTAATACAAATTTGTCAGAACATTTATGATTGGGTATTCTTTACTCTATCAGGTCTCGTCTAGTTGGTACGGTATACAATAATGTCTCTGAGCAATAATTTCTGTCTCTTAGCCCCCGCAAATCTATGGTACCAACCAACCTATACTTTATCCTAACATAACAAGTATTTTATTTATATATTATCCTCACGTTCTATAATACATTGTTTGCTGTATAATAATTCTTTTACCTTATAAAATACCATTCCCGTATATAAGGTATTAGTGTCCTACGTAGGTACCGTATCATTTTATTTGTATTTTATACAATACAGAAGACATGACAATGCAAACAACATGCATGAGAGAGAGAGAGAGAGAGAGAGATGTATTATCAATATCTGAACGAAAATATGAATATTTTTATTTAAAAAAATTTGAAACGATAAAAATATGAGTATTATCTGATTTAATATATTTTTAATATTATACAAAAATTCAATTAAACATTCGTCATATAAAAAATATTCGAGAGAGATTTAATTCGTATTTATATGTTTCAACTGAATAAATTTAATAATAAAAATTCGACATATTATATATATATATATATGTACACACAAGCATATTGTTAAAAATAATGATACACAAATATTATATATGTATATATGTGAATGGATGAATAATAATATTTATTAATATTTAATAAAAATAAAGGAGAGATAGGTGGAAAGTGGGCAACTTGTTACCAGCAGACATGTTTCTTTAGTGTTGGATTATAAATGCCTTAAATAATAGGGCTATCATGAGACATTAGTCATAGCAATAATTAAAAATTTCTTTAGTGTTGGATTATAAATGCCTTAAAATAATAAGGCTATCATGAGCCATTAGCCAAAACAATAATTAAAAACTTAGACTGCACATGGCCTTATGCGAGTAGGCAATGAATTTTTTAGTTCAAAATTTTAAAAATATAACTAATACACATTTTATATTTTTTAAATTTATAATACGTGAATTAATTTAAATATTTAAAAATATAAATATAATATTTTTGATAAAAATATAAAATAATTCATATATAATACACGAATAATTCAACGAATTGATAACAATGAGCATGAGCCAAACTTCTAATACCCTTGTTATGCAAAGACTTTTATGCATATAATATATGCTCTTTGAATTTGTACAATATATATTTTTTTATATTATTATAAGGTACCGATACTTTTAAATCCAAAATTAATATTAGGACACATTTATACTACTAATGTAATCTTCTATATTACTATCTTAATGATAATTAAATACTTTAATGATAAACTAATTCAATACATTCAAACACATGCTATGTTATGGTACTTATTAGATAATGGTGAGGTTTGGATATTTAAAGAGGCTTTTAGCTACCACTAAGGATGTGGGAAAGTTCTTTTATATATATATATCGTGATTGAGTTTTTGGATTTATTTTTTTAAATTTTATAATGTGGTCGTATTGTAACTATATTCTTTACAGATTTAATAGGATTAAATAATACATTACTATTTTATAAGTCTTAACAACGAGTTTTATTGAAGTAATAAACGATTGTCTTCAAAAGTATCTTAGATGATGATTAATACTCATGATAAATATGAATTTACTGAGTATAAATATTTTTAATATACAAAAATAATAATAATCAATTATATGCCAAACTATACTTCAATATAAATATGCATGTAATTAGGGTTCGGAACATAAATTTTTAATATACAAAAATAATAATAATCAATTATATGCCAAACTATACTTCAATATAAATATGCATGTAATTAGGGTTCGAAGCATAAAAGAATACTCGAGAGGAGATAAATTGAGTGTATTGAAGATTTTTGTGATAAAAAATATATCAAAAATAATTTAAAAAGATATCTTTTATAACATAAAGTGGGATGTAGTAATTTAATATAAATTTATATATATTAATATATTTTTTATAAAACTTATTTTAAATATATTTCAAACATAAAATATAGAATAAATTATATAAAAGCTTCGGAGTTTTGAAAGTGTAAAATAATAATAAATTGTGATTGATTATAATATTTTAAAAGTATAAGGAAATTTTTTAATGTAATTAAAAATAAAAAAAAATAAATTATATATCACAGAGATATTTTATATAATTTACCCTCAAATATATAGAGAGAGGGAGCTGTATTTGAAAAAAAAAAATTAAAAAACTGTTATGCTGTCAGATCGCACGGTCGCTGCGCTGGATCGGTTGCGGAGGCGGTGGAGGTGGCGGAGTTGCTGTAACCCTGTAACTATGGGTTTATAAATTGTTTTTGTCTCTTTGCAGTTTGCAGGCAGCCAATCCAACATTAAATTAGTAATATTTCTAAAACTAAATTTTAATAATTAATTTCTTAGTTTAAACTTTAAAGTAAGTTAGGTAATTTAAACATTTAATTTTGATGATAATACTCTCTTAATAAAAATAAAATTAAAATTAGCAAAAAATATTCCCTTTAAATTATTATTAATTTTATATCAACATACTTAAGTAATTTTTAAAACAGATAAATTACTAAAAATCTAAATTTGTAATTTCTTTAAATTTTATTTAATTTTTAATTTTAATAAAAAAATCCAACTTATAGGTTTTTGGCCTCTCCATCGACCAAGTTACCTAATTTAACTCGTCCTATTAGCATTTATATACTTAATCCTTATTGTTGGGTTGGGTTTTCCTCTTTTGGAGAGATGAGCCATTATTTTAAATCTCATATGAGTTTAGGGTTTATATGTGGAAGATTAAGGGTATTTTTGTCCTAATAATATAAAGTATAAAAGGTGTCGACGTTCGAAATTGGTCGACCATGATTCATTGGCCCGCACTAATGTAATGAATTCAAAAGGGAGAATGACGTGTGGTATGATTTTGTTTGTTGATCCGTCGGCTAGTCAACCCCTGCAAAATACTCCGATGCTCAAGTAAGTAAGTGAGAGAGAAGATGCAGAGTATCAGTAAATTGGTAGAGAGTGAGCATACCTGGCTCTGAGGAGAGCTGGCTGATATATAGGAGGGGAGAATGTCTTCCTAGCTGTGTTGTATACCTGCAAGTGATGGGACTGAATATCCGACACTAGCGGAGATGCCTAGGTGGCGGCATGGTGCCGACGAGACCCTCATTAATATGGATGAGATCTGCCATTAATGAGGATGAGATCTAAAGCGGGTGCGCGAAAATCTAGAAGTGGCTACAATGATGTTGTAGGTGGGTATAGGGCCATGATGGGATCGGCATGGGCCAGGAAGATGGGCCGAGAAGGTGGGCTAGGTTGGGCCTGGGCCGCCCAACTAGAGTACTCCCTAGCCCACAACTGTTCTCTGGTTACTCTGCGGCCTTCTTGTTACGCGAGCTGATCAATTAGACCAGTGAGTTGGAAGCGTCGTTGGGAGCTCGCTAGAAGTATTGCTGGGAGCTCGCTCGAAGTATCGCTGGGAACTCGCTCGTTTAAAGCCCGCTTGGTTCCGCGATCTGAGCTTGGGCTCCAACAATGTGTGAGCTTGCTCTGACGAACTCAGCTTGGAGCCTACTGGGCTTTAGACGTTTGGGTCAACCTGCTGGGTCGAACCCAACCTATAAGAAGTAGTGCGAGAAATACCGGTAACAAAAGGGTTTTAAACCCTTTTAAGTTGCAGTTGTACAAGAAGAAAAAAAGGGAGAAGAAAAGTGCACAAAATTAAGAAAAAGATGTGTAGTTCAGTTTTGATCAAGAAATTGTTAGGGGTTTGATTTGGCTAAAATTTGGTTAGCATGTTCAAAATGCACATGTTTACAATCTAAACGGTGGTGATCACTTTTGGAGTTCTTTGTTATCAGGTTTCTATAATAGTTTTTGAGTTTCTACTCGGTAAGATCTTTCCTATTTCTTGTCCTGTTATTTGGTTTTAAGAGTGGTTATTTTTTAAGAGATAGTGTTATGTGCCTTTAGTTATTGACAGTTAGAGAAAACTTTTGTGTATTCCCATTATTTGTTTGATAGTGGAAGTTTTGGGTGGACTCTGATCCTGTGGTTTTTACACCTCACAATGAGGAAGTTTTCCACGTAAAAATTTAGTGTTCTTATGATTGAATGATTGCTACACTTATTTCATATTATTATATATCTACTTGATTTAACTCTTACTAGATTCACACAAGAAGAGAGAGAGAGCAAAATACTTGGGCATTCTTATAAGTTGTTGATTTGACGTGTTTTTCTCCCAACAAGTGGTATTAGAGCTTGGTTGTCTTATGACTTGAATAATGGATGTTAATACAAACAAAATGATTAACATGAACGGTTCTAATTATGCCATATGGAAAGGAAAAATGGATGTTCTTTATATGAAAGGTTACCGTGCTCCTATATTTGAATCTAACAAACCTGTAAAAACAAAACTTATGAAGATTGGACTTTACTTCATAGGCAAGTGTGTGGATATATAAGACAATGGGTTGATGATAATGTGTTAAACCATATTAGTGGGGAGACACATGCACAGACTTTATGGAATAAGGTTGAGCAGTTGTATGTAAGGAAAATTAGCAATAACAAGTTATTTTTGATAAAACAAATGATTGCTTTGAGATATAGGGATGAGACTCCTATGATAGATCACTTGAATACTTTTCAAGGAATTGTGAATCAACTAGCTCTAATGGGAATCAAATTTGATGAATAAGTACAAGGATTGTTGCTTCTTACATTACCTGATTCATGGAAGACATTCAAAACATCTTTGTCGAACTCAGCTCCAAATGGTGTAATTTCAATAGATTTGGCCAAAAGCAATGTTTTGAATGAAGAGACAAGAAGAAGAACACAACTCTTCACTTCACAGTCAGATGCTTTGGTTTTTTAGAATAGGGGGATGACTAAAAGTCATGCATTTAAGGGTAGAGAAAACAACATAAGTTAATCTAAGGGAAAGTACACAAATGTTGAGTGCTATCATTGTGCAAGAAAGGTCACATCAAAATTTTGTAGGAAATTAAAAAAGGAGAATAAGAAGGACTATAATCAAGAAAAGAAGTAAAATGATAATAGTAGTGAAGAACATGTAACTGCTACAACAAAAGCTTTCTTTTTTGTTGATGATAGTGTTATGATCAACCTAGCATGCCATGAGTCTTCCTGGGTAATTAATAGTGGTGCCTCTACACATACTACTTCACAAAAGAATCTCTTTACATCTTATACAGCGAGTGATTTCAGAATTGTGAAGAGGGGTAATGAAGGTGTGGCTAAGGTTATTAGCATTGGAGATGTTTGCTTGAAGACTCAAGGTGGCATCAAGTTGCTTATTAGAGATGTGAAACATGTTCCATATATTCGTTTGAATTTGATCTCAACAAGTAAACTTGATAATGAAGGATTTTGCAGTACCTTCTTCAATGGTCAGTGGAAACTTACTAAAGGTTCCATGGTTATGGCTAGAGGTAAGAAATCTCCTACACTGTATTTGTTATAGGAAAAACATTTTACAGACACAATTAATGTAGTTGAAAAGCCAAGTATGGTTGAGTTATTGCACTAGAGACTTGGACATATGAGTGAAAAAAGAATGATAGTGTTGGCCAAGAAGAACCTCTTATGTGGTTTGAAAAGTACACATTTGCAACAGTGTGATCATTGTTGGGTAGAACTGTTTTGGGCATAACTTTTTGTAGAAATATCCGATTCGAGATCCGTTTATTGTGTTGTAAACTAGACTTGATAAGATTCATTTTGGTTTTAAATTTGGATTATTTGGTTGAGTTTTGAGTGGTTTCTTCTTAATCCCAATACATATCTAAATGTTCTTGGAAACCTTTTCTCTCATTCATGAAACATGTTGTTCCTATTCTTGTGTATATCCTATGCATTTCAATCATGATTATGTGAGTATAATTGTCTTATTCATGTCATTACAAGAGGTCTTATGCATGGTTTTTTGTGTGGAGCATGATGTTTTTATTATGCATGGCATGGTTTTGGGAATTATATGTGATAATTATGTGCGTTGCGGATGAGATCCGTTGGATATCCCCTATAGCGATAAATAGAAAGCTCAAGTGAGCTATAAAGCTGGACTCGTGTTAAGATCGGGTGGGCCACAAGGCTAGACTCATGTGGGACCTAGATTCCCTTATTACGATTGTGCTATAATGGTATTATGGGAGCTTGCATCTTATTTTTCATACATGGACATGGTGGCTTGATTTCCCCCCTTTATGTATGCATGAGTGGGGATGTTATCTTCATTTATGATTGGACTCTATTACTCTTGTTGTCATTTTATTCTATATTACTTGCTGGGCTTTGTAACTCACATGTGCTTACATTATTCCAGGTAAGGGAAAGACTGCGGTTGATAATGAGACTAGTAATGTGGGGTCCAGTGTCTAGACATATATAGAGCTGTCCCAGACAAAAGATCTTCAGAAATTTTGTCATGATGCTTGGGTCTATGGATGTATAGCCTTTATGGGCCCCATTTTATCTTCTTTTGTAACACTTCAGGTGTATGACCCATTGTATGTGACATTACGATGTCCAATTTTTTGTATATAGTCTTGTTGTAGTTATTAAATATAGTGATGTATTATTGTATAACTCTAGTAAGTACCATTTCTTCTTGACACTTCTCCCTTGGAGCCTCGATCAAGGTTTCTAAGGGTGGGGCCATCATAAGGTTGGTATTAGAGCGGGGTTTTGGGATAAGTCTCTATACAGGTAGGCATGTCAGGTAGAGTGAGGGGGTTGTCCTAGGAGCAAATGTGAAATAGTTATGGAATTAAATTTACCTTCGAAATGTTGGTCGTGCAGGAAGGATGAGTGGTTGTAGAGTACGTCCCTCCTCCCATAGTCAAGGTCAAGTTACGTCTACATGTGAGACCCATAGAGGAGCCCAGTATAGATTGGAGCCAGGAGATTGTGGAGGTTTGACGGACTCTGGCATGGATGATTAGGATGATGGAGACGCTAGCAGCTAATCAGGCAAGGCAGGACCAAAGGCACTAGGAGGTTGAGGTGGATCCCTCCATCATTAATGAGGGGCAGATTACACGACCTGTGGTTCAGGGAGCGAGTAGTGGTATTGGGGGCCAGTTGCTCAAGAATTTTATTGCGCTCAAACCACTAGAGTTTTATGGGGGTATAGATGTTGCGGCTGCGAAGACTTAGATGTTATCAATATAGAAACATCTTTGGGTTGTAGATTGCACTGATAGGAAGAGGGTGTAGCTAGCCACATTTCCCCTTAGAGGCGACGTAAAGGGTTTGTGGGAGATGGTTCGACACCAGTTTAGAAATCAAGATCCATTGTGGGAGGAGTTTCAGGCAGCCTTCAATGAACACTTCTTTCCCAACTGGGTATGGGAATAGAAGACATATGATTTCATTGAGTTAGTGCTGGGTAACGGTACGGTGGCGTAGTACGAGGCCAAGCTTACTTCTTTGGCTCAATTTGCTCTTGACTTGATATCTACAAAGGCCAAGAAAGCGAGTAAGTTGCAAAGAGGGCTTCGAGCAAGGAGTCGCCATGCCTTGGCTAGGGCGAGGATCTTGGACTACCCTACTATTGTCCAGCAGGCTTATGCTATAGAAAAAGACTTAAAAGAATCCAAGAGTAGCTAGGAAGCACATAAAGGATTTGGGTTGTCTTAGGAGAGATGGGAGTCACGGTCATCTAGAGGCATGGTGGCTCCTCCATCATGGAATATTTGTGGGAAGAGGCATGGAGGAGTCTGCCGCTTTGGGGGCAGTGTATGTTATGAGTGTGGACAACCGGGACACCAGTGCAAGGATTGCCCACAACATCAGGGGACAATGAGTGTGGCTAGAGATGTATATGTGACATGTTTTTGATGTGGCCAGAGAGGACATCGAGCGAACAGTTGCCCATGACCATTTCAGCCTTGATTTGGAGGACAACAATTTGGTGGGCAGGGACCCAGGCCTAATTAGAGACCGCATGCACCAAGAGGAGCGGCCCCACAGATGTCATTGCAACTAGTGCAGCCCCCTACATCTTCAGATAGACCTCATGTGCCAGGAAGAGTGTTCGCCCTTACTGCAGTTGATGCTGAGAAGGATAATGAGATGGTGCAAGGTATCATTTCTTTATATGGTATGGATGTACATGTGTTGTTTGATACGGGGTTTGCACATTCATTTATTACTCCTCATGTTGTGTGTCACGTCCCCATTCTTAAGACTTCCTTACCATATCACTTAAAGGTGGTTACTCCAAGAGACATGTTCCTATTGGGTAGTGAAGTCCTTAGGGACTGTGAGATTATGGTATGTGATACGGAGTGCCCTGGTGATTTGATAGTGCTGGATATTATAGATTTCAATCTCATTTTGGGGATGGATTGGCTATTCCGGCATTATGCTAAGGTTGACTGTCGACAAAAGATTATTTATTTTGAGTTACCTCAGCAACCTACTATTACGTATAGAGGGATTAAGCCAATCAATTCCACTCCTATGATTTCAGTAATGAAAGCAGAAAAGTTAATGTGGGATGGCATAGGTGTGAAGCATATCTAGTGTTTGTGATGATGAGGGGGGGGGGGGGGACACAAGATAGGGATTGCAGAGATACCTATGGTATGTGAATTCCCTAATGTTTTCCCTGATGACTTGCTAGGTTTGCCACCCCGATGAGAGATTGACTTCTCGATAGATTTGGTATCCAGGACTCAACCTATTTCTAAAGCCCCATATAGAGTGGCCCGAAATGAGTTGAAGGAGTTGAAGATGCAGTTACAAGAGCTTATTAACAAGGGTTTCATTAGGCCTAGTATTTCACCACGGGGTGCGCCAATGTTATTTGTGCAGAAGAAAGATGGGTCGTTATGGTTGTGCGTTGATTATCGCCAACAGAATCAGGTGACATTGAAGAATAAATATCCCATTCCTCATGTGGATGAAATATTGGATCAACTATAAGGAGTCTCGGTATTTTTTAAAATTGACTTAAGGTTGGGGTACAATCATATTCGGGTGAGAGATGAAGATATTTTGAATACTACTTTTCGCACTTGATATGGACACTTTGAATTTGTGGTGACGCCGTTCGGGCTAACTAATGCCCCAACTATGTTTATGGATCTCATGCATCGGGTATTTCAAGAATATTTGGACTGTTTTGTGATTGTGTTTATCGATGATATTTTGGTATATTCTCTTAGCTTTGAGGAGCACGAGACTCATCTTAGAATGGTATTGTAGAGGCTACGAGAGAAGTAGCTTTATGCGAAGCTCAGTAAATGTGACTTTTGGAGGACATAGGTTGGGTTTCTAGGACATATAGTTTATGGGGAAGCCGTTGCTGTGGATTTGGAGAAGACGAAGGCAGTGGTAGAGTGGCTAAGACCTAAGATTGTGATAAAGATTCAGAATTTTCTTGGGTTGGCTGGCTATTACCAGATGTTTATTGAGGGGTTTACTTGTTTGGCTTTGTTGATGACTAAATTAACTAGGAAATGGGTTAAATTTGAATGGAGCGAAGCTTGTGAAGAATGTTTTCAAGAATTGAAACGAAAAGTAACTACTACCCTTGTATTGGCTATTAGTAAGAGCAGAGTAGGGTTTACTATATATAGTGATGCTTCTTACTCAGATTTGGGTTGTGCTTTGATACAGGAAGGTCACGTGAATGCTTATGCCTCTAGGTAATTTAAGAAGCATGAAGTGAACTACCCTACCCACGACCTAGAGTTGGTTACGATGGTATTTGCCTTAAAGATATGGAGACATTATCTTTATGGAAAGAAAGTTGAGATTTACACTGACCACAAAAGCTTAAAGTATCTTTTCTCTCAAAAAGAATTAAATATGAGGCAACGAAGTTGGATGGAGCTGCTTAAAGACTATGACTGTGAGATTTTGTATCACCCTGGGAAGGCTAATGTTGTGGTAGATGCCTTGAGTCGACGTGGAGCGGCTATGGCTACGATGATGGTGTACGAATGGGAACTCCTGGAGCATATGAGTGAATTGACTATTACCCCTACTAATGAGAAGCTTCTTATATTTTGTGATTATGTGAAGGTGAGATCGGAGTTGATTGATTGGATTTGAGAGTGGCAAGGCGACAACAGGTTATTGGCTAAGATAAGAGGAGATATGGAGAGATTTACTCTGGGGTACAACCAACATGGGAGAATGGCTTGTTGTTATATAGAGAATGGATCTGTGTGCCTGAAGATGAGGATATAAGATAAGAAATCCTTACTAAAGCTCATGGAGCACGGTATACTATTCACCCAGGGATAACTAAAATGTATTGGACACTTCGGTGTCAGTTTTAGTGGGATGGCATGAATAAGGACATAACAAAGTTTGTGTCTCGATGCCTTATATGCCAACAAGTGAAAGAGGAACACTAGAGGCCGAAAGATATGTTGCAATCTTTGCCTATGCTAGAGTGGAAATGGGATAAGGTGTCCATGGATTTTGTCACTAGCTTGCCACAGACAGTAAAAGGACATGACGCCATATGGGTGATTGTCTATAAACTGACAAAGATAACACACTTTATTATGGTGGAAAAGACCTATTCCTTGAGTCGATTGGCCGAATCATATATTAAAGAGATTGTAAGATTACATGGAATACCATCGACTATTGTGTCTAATCATGACTCTCGATTTATTGCCCATTTTTGGAGAGCCCTGTAAGATGCTTTAGGGACTCAATTACAATTTAGCATGACATTTCATCCATAGACAAATGGGCAGACAGAGTGGACCATACAGACATTGGAGGATATGTTGAGAGCTTGTGTAATAGATTTTCATGGCAACTAGGATGATCACTTACCTTTGGTGGAATTTGCTTATAATAATAGCTATTACTCTAGCATTGGGATGCCACCATATGAGGCTTTATATGGTCGACCGTTGATGAGTGCATAATTCCATATATTTATTTCCCTTACATATGGTCTCTTGGGTGAGATTTATGACTTATTGTGTTGATTTATACTTATTTTTATGGTTAAGGCAATTTTGGATAGGTTAGAATAAATTGGGCCTTTATTTACAAAATTTCAGCTTTTTAATATTTTGACTTTTCGGGCTTCTTGCAGATTTTTGAACATGTTAGAGTTCAAGAACATGAATAATGTCTTCAGAGATTTTGTAGAGGACTTATTAGGCTTTCCATAATGGTATGATTTGTCCAAATTCGAGTTCGTTTGGGCCTCCAAATATTGCTTGAAGTTAGGGCCGAAAAGCTGGGCCAAATCCTAATTGGATTAGAATTCTACACAAACATAGAATCTTTAAAAGGCCATAAATTGAGCTTTTGAAGTCCAAATCAAGTGATTAAAAATCCTAAATTCATCTAAACATTTTGAACTACAATTCTTAAGAAGGGGCCGAAGCCCAAAACGCTCTTTATCCGACCCAAAATGGGCTTTTAAGTTATGGGAGTCTAGGAGCCCTAATTCCTGGGCTGATTTGGATTCTTTGTTGGGGGATATTTAAAGTCTTGATTCAAGCTTGAGAGGGGGGACATCCAGGAAGAAAAAGAGGTAGAGAAGCACATCCAAGAAGAGGGAGAAGCATCATTTTCATATTTTTCTCTTCTTTTTGTGTTCTTTCTCTCATTATGTGTGGCTAAACTTTGGTTTTTCGGTAGAAGGATATTTTGAAGCCATGGTGAAGAACACTGTGAGATCTTTTTGATTTTATTTGCAATATGATTTTCTCTTGAATATTCATGTATCTTCTGATTTTAATGTTTATGATTGTGTATCTTGATTGTATAGACGGCCGCTATTCAATTCTTGATGCATGATCTATTGCTAGCTTGAATATCAAATCCGTAATTGTTTGGTCTTTATTGCATAAGTAGCAACTAGGGTTGATAATTATGGATAAGTTTTCGTTCAATTCCTAGGGAGTACATGTGTTGAATTAAATAAACCGAGCTTGTGTGTTTATTGTTCAGATTTGGTCTTGTTTCCACAAAATTTAATGCTGCCATTGAATTAAATTCTAGAGAGCTTGTTCTAGGGTTGTTTGAAGGTAAGGGTTAATTGAAGAGCTTGTTTTAATTAATTAAGAAGTATGGGAAACATTGAATGAACAGAGCTTGTTGTTCTTTCTAAGGTCAAGTATTCAAGGAAAATTAGTGACTTTAGCATCAATGATCAGTGTTATAACCATTGGTGGATCAATCCCTTATACCGGAAGCGTTTCTATTGATTACTTTAATTTTGTTACATTTTGATTTGTCTTATTAATTTAGAATAATATTTTATTTTTAATTATTTAAATTTCAAAATACAAACCCCCCAATCGTTTCTTCTATTTATTCTAATTTTTCAAATGAATAGATCTAACCAATCCCTGTGGATACGACCTTGCTCATCACTATCACAATTCATATTTCTAAGAGCAAGAATTTATTATTTGTTGGATTCGACACCCATCAAATTTTTGGCGTCATTGCCGGGGATTGGTGTCAAGTAGATTTATTCTTTTTATTTTTATTTTTTAGTGAATTCTGATAGCATGCATATTTATGCTATATTTTGGCATTTCACCTCAGTCTTATTACGCCATTTGAAGTAATTTTTGCTGATCTTTCATGGTTTCTATTTTATTATACTTCAAATCGTCCTTACACTATTTTCTATCTTACTTCTATGGATCCAAGCTCGCTTAGCTTTAGGGAATATTGGATGGGCTAGAGAAGCAGCTGAAAAAGACTTGAAGTGGCTCATTTCGGACTTCATGAGGGTAGGCTGGCCTTGGGCAATTGTGGGACTCATCTAAAGGAGCTTGGGCTCACTTTCAAGGAGCAGATTTGGGCTGCTCGATTTTGCTGTTTTGTGCTCACTTATCTCTCTTCTGTTTCTTCTCTTTTCTGTTGGACTAGGCCCAACCCTAGCCTTCCTAGCTCTTCCTTTCTTAGCCATGTATTTAAGGCCTCTTAGCACTTATTTCCAGGAGGAGGGAGAGGAGAAAAGAGAGGAGATTCTGGCCGTTTTTCTTGTTGTTAGCATTTTTCTGTTTTCTTCATTTTGTCTTCCTTGCTATAATGAAAGGCTAGAGCTATTGTAACTGGTTGTGTATCTTGAACCCGTGTGGAATCTGAGTCCTGGATGAGCTGCAAAAACCTGGTTTGTTTGTTTTAATCTTATTCATTTCCATTTGGTTTAGTTTGAGAAGATTTTCGAATGCATGGAGTTCATGGCAGGTTTGTGTGAATTTGCATGGATTCATTTTCTGTTAAATGCTTAAGAGAACAAAGTGTTGTAGCCGGTTGGTATAACATCTCGAAAATGAATATAATGTGCTTGAATGGTTGTTCTTGCATAGCTCAGGATGGGTTGAATAGGGAGTGAATGGTTGTATTTTGTTTATAAGAGATTTCTGTATTCATTTTGTTGTTCCAATCATTCTAATCCTTGGACGGTTGTTGGGGATTCTTTAAGTTTGATATCCAGAGATTAAAACATCTAACAAGCCAAGATTTATAGGTTGGACGAGGAAGATTTCACAAAGGGGACAAATACACAGCTGGTTGCATTTCATTTACTGATTTTCATCTATCATTGTCTTTCTGTTTTGTTACTTAGTTTTCTGTCAAAACCCCCCCTAAACAAACTGTTGTTTATATTGGTTCTCCTTGTTGGTAGAAGAAAGTGAGGCTCCTTGTGAGAGACGAACTAGGGTGCACTTTGCTGCAAACTTGAGAAGAGATACATAGATATCTAATCTGGAGTGGTTCGACAGCTGCCGGCCAAATTCCTTTTTTTGTTTTGTTTGTTTGTGAGCCTTATGTGTTTTCAAGTTTATGACCAGATCTTCTCATCATGGTGAATTGAAATTTGACTTGGAAATTGATAGAACTATCCATAGGTTGAGAAGAGAAGCTAAGCAAGTTTCAACAGAATAGGCTTCGGGAATAGCATCAGACATCAATATAGCTTCAAACACTCTTTCCAGTCCATCTAGCGATTCAGAAGAAGAGGAAGTCATGGCCATTAATAATAGGACATTAAAGGAGTTGGTTGCTCCTGATTTGAACCAACAGTCTTTATGTATTGAGTACCCTAATTTAGATGCTGCTTTTGAGTTAAAATCAGGACTCATACATTTGTTGCCTACTTTTTGTGGTCTTGCAGGTGAGGATCCTCATAAGCATTTGAAAGAATTCCACGTGGTGTGTTCAAGCCTGAAACCACAATGAGTGACTGAAGAACAAATTAAATTGTGTGCTTTTCCATTTTCATTGGCTGATGCAGCAAAGGATTGGTTGTTTTACTTACCTCTAGGTTCTGTAACTACATGGACAGGGATGGTCAAATTGTTTCTTGATAAATTTTTCCCTGCTTCACGAGCTGCTAGCATCAGAAGGGAGATATGTGGAATAAGACAGAAAGATACAGAAACCCTTCACGAGTATTGAGAAAGATTTAAACAATTGTGTGCCAGTTGTCCTCAACATGGAATTTCTAAACAACTTCTCATTCAGTATTTCTATGAAAGGTTACTACCTATGGAGAGGAAAATGATGGATGCAGCTAGTGGAGGTGCTATAGTGAACAAAACCCCTAGTGCCGCTAAAGATTTGATTTCCATCATGGCTGCTAGCTCACAACAGTTTGGATTCAGACAAGACACCCTTTTGAGAAGGGTGAATGAGGTAAGTATATCTTCCCTTGAAAATCAAATATCCAATCTAACTTCTCTTGTTCAACAATTGGCTGTAGAAAATTTGCAACAAGTCAAAGCTTGTGGAATTTGTGCTGTTACTGGTCATCCAACGGATATGTGCCCTACACTTCAAGAAGATTCTTTAGAGCATGTCAATGCAGTTGGAGGATTCCCAGGCCCACCACAAATGAAATACGATCCATATTCAAATACTTACAATCCAGGGTGGAGGGATCATCCCAACTTCAGTTATGGAACAAGACCACAATTCCAACATTATCAGCCTAGACCACATATTCCACCACAACAAAGTTCTTCAAGTTCAGGTATGTCTTTAGAAGAAATTGTTAAATCACTTGCAACTAACACACAACAATTTCAACAGGAGACAAGAACAAGTATCAAGCAATTGGAGAATCAAATTAGTCAACTAGCAACATCAGTGAGCAGGCTTGAAACTCAAGGTTCTGGGAAATTGCCTTCCCGAACAGTTGTAAATCCTCGAGAAAATGTAAGTGCCATTACGTTGCGAAGTGGAAAAGAATTTGACATCCCTGTTCAGAATCCTATAGAATTGGCTAAGAAGACTCAAAAAGAGGAGGCAAAAAATGAGGCGATAATCTCTTCTAAGGTAGTCTCTTAAACAATTGTGCATAATTTTGATAAACCTAATCCTCTTCCTTTTCCTAGCAGGTTATCTAAATCTAAAAAGGAAGATCAATAAAAAGATATCTTGGAGATTTTTTAAAAGGTAGAAGTGAACAATCCTTTATTGGATACCATTAAGCAAGTCCCAAGGTACGTAAAATTTCTCAAGGAATTGTGCACCAATAAGAGGAAGTTGAAAGGTAATGAGAAGGTAAGTATGGGAGAGAATGTCTCAGCCATCCTTCAAAAGAAATTACCTCCCAAATGCAAGGACCCAGGTATGTTCACTATCCCTTGCAAAGTAGGTAATGTCAAGATTGAGAAAGCAATGTTAGATCTAGGAGCTTCAATAAATGTCATGCCTCTTTCTATTTATTCATCTTTGAATATTGGTCCATTGAAAGAAACATGTGTGACTATTCAACTTGCTGATAGATTTAATGTGTATCCTGAGGGAGTTCTTGAGGATGTTTTAGTGCAAGTTAATGAATTGGTTTTTCCTGTTGATTTTTATGTGCTTAACATGGAAGAAGATGAATCATCTAATCTAGCACCAATCTTATTAGGGAGACCATTTCTAAAAATAACTAGGACAAAGATTGATATTCATGATGGTACCCTTACCATGGAGTTCGATAGGGAGATTGTGAAATTTAATATATTTGATAACATGAGGTATCCTAATGATGTTCAATCTGCATTTTCTATTGATGTGGTTAATGTTTTTGCACAGGAGACTTTTGAGTTAAGACATGAGGGCAAGACGAAGGTAAGGACAAAGGATAAGAAAAAGGACAAGACAAAGGCATTTCAAGACAGAATGGTTGCTAGAAAGCAATTTGTGTTTGGACAAAAAGTTTTACTTTACAATTCAAGACTCAAATTAATGCCAGGTAAGTTACGTTCTCATTGGATTGGTCCTTTTGAAGTTACTAACGTATTTTCTTATGCTGCAGTTGAGGTACGAAGCCTAGGAACTAATAAAGTGTTCAAGGTCAATGGGTATAGGCTTAAGCCATTTCATGAAGGTTTTCAGGAGCAAACTGCGAATGAAGTGCAATTGAGAGATCCAACTTAAACTGATTGAGAAGTGGCAATGTCGAGCTAAAGACGTTAAATAAAGGCGCTGCTTGGGAGGCAACCCAAGATGATCGAATTTGCTTTCTCTATCCCTTTTCCTTTTCTTTTCATATGCATTTTTTTTCTGTGCCATTTCTTGCATTTAGCCTTACATTGGGGACAATGTAAGTTTTGAGTGTGGGGGAGTGATTGCATTTAAAGAGTTTAGAGAGTGCATTTTGAACATGTTAATTTTTTTTTATTATTATTGTTATTATTATTTTTTTTTAGGATGTCTAGGATGTTTTCCCAATGATATTCAAGGATTCACATGTTATAAACTTAGATTGACTTGAGGTGAGAATGTTATAACATGATTGAACAAAATACTTGCATACTTAGGCTAGAATTGACTCGAGTTTGATTTTGAAAAGTATTAACTTGTGTTGGTAGACCAAAAAACCATTATTGGGTGAGCCTTTGAGCCTTTGAGCCTTTGAGATTGAAACATACATGGCAATCTTGTGTTTTCTTTTGGAGTGATGGTCATTCATGTAAGATTGCTATAAAACTTGCTTTTAATACTAGTCAAAGTTGCAGATTCATGTGCATGCATAAAGATGAAAATGGCATATGGGATTTATAACCACTTGACTTAAAAAGCCAACCTTACAAAATTGACTTTAGTATACCTATTTTGAGCTTATTGTCCTTTTCTTTGTTCAACAACCCTTGTTAATAAGCCGTAAACTATTTTCATTTGTTATCCTTATTTTGTTTACCCACCTTTGGACTAGTAGAGCATTTGAAATTATTAGATGGGTTTTGAAAAGGATGGTGAATTGAATGAGTGTGGAGATGCTATTGTTGATTTGTTATGGCTATATTATTGATGAAGTGGAATGTATTTGGGGAATGCTTACGATATTATGTCCTTGTAGCAAAAAAAAAAAAAAAATAGTTTTTGATATTTATCTACTCCTATGTTTTGAGCTACTTAATAGTAATTGGGGGTTGACAGTATGCTCCTGCATCATCCTTCATGTCAAACGGTGGTTCAAAATATGAGTATGCTTATGCACCTTAAGCAATTATTCAAAGGAGTAACCGGGTGTCTTCATCACAAATGTCGACATTCGTGTCAAAAGCCAAGTAATGCTTAGAGAAAAAAAATATATGTTGAAAAAAAAAGAGAAAAAAAGGAAAGAAAAGAAAAAAAAAAAAAGGTGCAAGGACATAATATATGATTTTTTAAAGAAATGAATAAGGAAGGAAGAAACGAAGAGTGTTTGATTATTGGTTGAGGTATTGGGTCCTTCATGCCTAATTAACCCAGCTTGTTTCTAAATGCTCTATTAGTTTCTTAGGTCTTAACCTTTTTCCCTTTTATATCCTACCTTTACCTTAGCCCCATTACAACCTTGTTAAAGACCATTGGATTTGTGTACGGCATGTGACATCAGCAACAAAGATTGGATGAACAAGCAAGTTTATGGTAGTAATTGAGCATGAATTGAACGTTGAGTGAATTTTTCTAACTCTTAAACACTTGAGTGAATTATGAGTGATGTGTGAGGGTCTACCATACTTGTTGATTGCTTTTTGAATGAAAATCTCTTGTTTATTTTAGTTTGAGTATGTTGAGTGTTTTAGTTTATGACATGTTATAGTGTTTGATTCTTTGGGTTGTCTTTGATTATGATATGTGATATTTTTGGTGTCATTGGGGGAATTAATGTGATTGTGTCATGTCTCGTAGTCTTGCTTGAGGGCAAGCAAAAGCTAAGTGTGGGAGAATTTGATGAGTGCGTAATTCCATATATTTATTTCCCTTACATATGGTCTCTTGGGTGAGCTTTATGCCTTATTGTGTTGTTTTATACTTATTTTTATGGTTAAGGCAATTTTGGATAGGTTAGAATAAATTGGGCTTTTACTTACAAAATTTCAGCTTTTTAATATTTTGACCTTTCGGGCTTCTTACAGATTTTCGAACATGTTAGAGTTCTAGAACATGAATAATGTCTTCAAAGATTTTGTATAGGACTTCTTGGGCTTTCCATAATGGTATGATTTATCCAAATCCGAGTTCGTTTGGGCCTCCAAATATTGCTTGAAGTTAGGGCTAAAAAGTTGGGCCAAATCCTAATTGGATTAGAATTCTGCACAAACATGGAATCTTTAAAAGGCCATAACTTGAGCTTCTGAAGTCCAAATCGAGTGATTCAAAAGCCTAAACTCATCTAAACATTCTGAAATACAATTCTTAAGAGGGGCCGAAGCCCAAAACGCTCTTTATCCGACCCAAAATGGGCTTTTAAGTTACGGGAGTCTAGGAGCCCTAATTCCTAGGCTGATTTGGATTCTTTATTGGGGGATATTTAAAGTCTTGATCCAAGCTTGAGAGGGGGGATGTCCAGGAAGAAAAAGAGGCAGAGAATCACATCCAAGAGGAGGAAGAAGCATCCTTTTCATATTTTTCTCTTCTTTTTGTGTTCTTTCTCTCATTATGTGTGGCTAAACTTTGGTTTTTCGGTAGAAGGATATTTTGAAGCCATGGTAAAGAACACTGTGAGATCTTTTTGATTTTATTTGCAATCTAATTTTCTCTTGAATATTCATGTATCTTCTGATTTTAATGTTTATGATTGTGTGTTTTGATTGCATAGACGACCGCTATTCAATTCTTGATGCATGATCTATTGCTAGCTTGAATACCAAATCCGTAATTGTTTAGTCTTTATTGCATAAGTAGCAACTAGGGTTGATGATTATGGATAAGTTTTCATTCAATTCCTAGGGAGTACATGTGTTGAATTAAATAAACCAAGCTTGTGTGTTTATTGTTCAGATTTGGTCTTGTTTCCACAAAGTTTAATGTTGCCATTGAATTAAATTCTAGAGAGCTTGTTCTAGGGTTGTTTGAAGGTAAGGGTTAATTGAAGAGTTTGTTTTAATTAATTAAGAAGTATGGGAAACATTGAATGAACAGAGCTTGTTGTTCTTTCTAAGGTCAAGTATTTAAGGAAAATTAGTGACTTTGGCATCAATGATCAGTGTTATAACCATTGGTGGATCAATCCCTTATACCGAAAGCATTTCTATTGATTACTTTAATTTTGTTACATTTTGATTTGTCTTATTAATTTAGAATAATATTTTATTTTTAATTGTTTAAATTTCAAAATACAAACCCCCCAATCGTTTCTTCTATTTATTCTAATTTTTCAAATGAATAGATCTAACCAATCCCTGTGGATACGACCTTGCTCATCACTATCACAATTCATATTTTTAAGAGCAAGAATTTATTATGTGTTGGATTTGACACCCATCAACCTTGTAGATCACCATTATGCTGCGAGGAACCAGGAGACAAGGTAGCATTGGGACCAGAATTGGTGGAGCAAACGACAGAGAAAATTTGGCCAACGGCGACCGCGGGCAGTAGCTCGCAGTGGATGGTGCAGTGTGATGATGGAGGCCGGAAGAGGTCACTGCGGTTGTTGGCTAGGCGGAAGGCGGCCCGGGCTAGCCGCACGACAAGCTTCCAGGTGCGGCAATGGTGGATGCGCAGGTGCGCGGAAGTTGCAGAGGAGAAGGAGGAAGAAGGAAGGAGAAGGAGAAAAGGAAAAGAAGAAAAGAAAAGAAAGAAAAGAAAAAAAAAAGAAAAAAAAAGAAAATAGAAGAAATTGAAGGAAAATGCGAAAAAAATGGAGAAAATTCTCGAAAAAATCTTAGAGAATTCTGAGGATTAATTTGACACTAGAGGAGCATGCTAAAGCCAAAAAATTATTCAGACGCGTATTTCGTGGCTTAGCACACATTACGAGACGAAAATCAACTTTTCGAATAAGGTGAGTGGTTCGATTCCAGTCTTACATTTTGTCTTGAAAATGATTTGGTGTGAGTGTAATGTGTTCAGGCTAGTGATTTTACCCTCCCGAGCTTAGGTTGCATGTGTTTAAACAAGTTCCCGCGAGCGGTTATACCCTCCGAAATTTGGGTTATATCGTGTAGGCGTTTTACTTATTTACTTGTGGCATCGTATGCATATTGAACATGTGGTATATTGCATCAACTATTTTTACTTGCAAAAGAGTCGGTGCATGGCGTGTGGTTTTTCATATCATCAGGGTATTGAATTTCGTATCGTTGTTATGTCCATGGGGGACGAGATAGGGTCTTCTTGAGAATGGGACAAGGTTAATCCAGGTGAACGAGTGACACGGTAGGGCACTCAAGGATTAAGTATGTCGCGACAAGGTCAACCCCAACGGTTTGTGGAATGGATTTTCCACGGGAGGTTGAGTATGTTAGGGAGATTTCTCAAGTTAGACGTGTTGCAGGTCGATGTTGTCTGTTTATGCCATGTTCATGTGTCTTTCATGCATTCAGTAAAATGTTTCATACCATCACTTAGATATTTTATCATCTAACATGGGTTATACCCCTGGAACATTCAACGTTCCAGCCAGGGACTGCTGCGAGGGCAAGGACGTGGCCATTTGAGGGCCAACGGTGTTTAGTTTGATAATCATTGTATCTTTCTAGAGGCTTTAGTATGTAATTCAGTTTATGTATGAATAGTTGTAAGATATTGATGTTGACATTTGGTAGTTTGTAATACATAGTTTGGTGTAGAAACACCTTGCATGGAACTCGTGGTAGGCCATGGTATTTTGATGTTAATGTATCCGCTGCGTTATAATATGTCTCGTTTAGTTGTTAAGATTATTGATCTTGTTAGTTAAACGGGCAAGACTGGGGTTCTCGGGATTTGTTATCTGCATGTGAAGATTTTCCTTGAAATCACCGCACGTGATGAACTTGGAAAAAACAAATTCTCGAAAATACCCTTATAGTGACACGCTTGGCGATGCAGGGTGTTACAAATTTAGCTCAACAAAGATTTCCAGATTTATAGGTCCTAAAAAATGACAAAATTTTGGGCCCTGGGACAACTATCTATTGGGCCTTATTGTAGGTCCGGACCTGAATCTAGGTATTCTATTTGATTGCTGACAGTGTTTTTGTGTTTTAATTAATTTACTAGAGCTAAATCTGAAGGAAGAAGGAGTCGATGTTAGAAAACATGTGAATGACATTGTTGTTGGTTTTGATGAGCTAGTGTTCCATGGTTGGGATTTGGATGGGAAAATGATTATCTCTACTATTATTAATTTATCACTAGAATCGTATAAGTTTATAGAGGATTACTACTGTAACACCCCACTTTTTTCAGGGCATTAGATAACATAAGATTTCGGGGATATATTTTTTTCCAATAGAAACTCACACACATAAATCATTCCCCGACAATCACATTACACCTTCTCAGTATATCAACTTAAAATCACTAATAAACTAAGATAGGTAAAACATCTTAAGTGCAAAAGCTAGATCGAAACCTCAAATGGTATACAATTGAAACCATCTTATTCATAACTTTAAAGTCAAATCATCATTTTACATGACATCATCAAACTATACAACATGATTGAAAACGACATACTATAACCTATCTACTAATCGCCATCACTCCTCAGCAATCCCTTTTCCTTTTGCACCGCTGCCTTCACCTAGAATGTTTGAATATTCCAGAGACATAGTTCAAGTTAGATGATGAATCATTTAAGTGAGAGTTCAAAACATGTTTTCATGAATGTATGCAAGATATGAAACAAACCAACACAACTCGACAAGCCCTACCCCAAGAAAGTCCCTCATAGTGTTGAACCTAACCACGAGAAAAGAGCAATCTCTTTAAAGGCAATAACATCACACTGACACATTGACACAACATAGTCCTAGATTAAGAGGGGCAAAGTCAATGCATCTCCCCGACACCTCAGGAACAATCGTTACCACTCCCGGCCCATGAGGGTCACATCAACGCAAGTCGTCTTCTCTGGTGCCGATACACCAACGATGCTGGATTTCGATGCCATCTTATTCTACACCTTCATTTGATCAGCATGGCACCACGAATGGCTTGAAAGGAGCACTAAAATGGGTCCAAGCGACCGCTTGAAGACTTGGCCAAACCGTCCGCCATGGGCTCTGACGAAGCCTCAGATCTCGCTCGTTCCTAATTTTGGCCACCAAACTTTCTATAAATTCTCTTTTACTCTCAAGGATCAAAATTCATTTATCCTTGCTACTCAATTCACCCTTTAACGCCTTCGATTTGAGTTTTAAATCTCTAAAAGTTTCTGCCACTTCAACCCCTATTTATAGCCAAAACCCGGCCACAACTCAGCCAATCAGAGGCCAAGGCTTGGCCTCCACACTTCCAAGCTCCGTATACAACCTTCCCTAGCCCTCCCTTGGCCGTCCCATAGCTGAAAAATGGCTCCGTGTGTGGTGGCAGTGCGACGATCGATTTTTGCAGGTTTCACACCTATTTTTGCTTTATTACACTTCTGCCCCCTTATTTCTTCCAAATGCCATTTTGGCCATTTCCATAAAACCCCTGGTCTTTCCAATATTACCATTAAGGCCCACAAGTTTTATAATTTTCATTTCATTCTTAAAATTTTAGAAAACTATCATTTTGACCTCCCTCGGGTAAAATTAGAAAATTACACTTTGGCCCCGTTGATCGATTTGACCTTAAGTCCTTTCGTTTCACCCTGAAATTGCTTGAGTGTTGTTCTATACATAAAATCTAAGTCCTCAAAACACTTTGTTGACTTTTCAAAATTCTCCTACATCGATTCGATTTTTCAACTTGATACACAGCTATACCAAAAATTGTTCCCGATCCAATTTCTTTTGACACCTAAAATCATGCCTCGAATCACTCGTCGATACTATTCCATTTTTCTTAAACATCTAGGGTCTGAGGCACTCCTTGTGGTAGGTTCGGTTACTTAAAACTGTGATAGTGTATCCTATAGCCCCATTCCTTAAAAAATTCCACCTATACCCTTCGTAAAATCCCATTTAATTATAACCTTAATAATTTCTTGGGTATTACAACTACACTTTGGATAAGACTAATTGGATCATTGAGCATCTCATTAATAAGATGCATCGTCAAGAAGATAGGAAGTCTTTGACAATACTAGAGGAGATTTCAAAGCCACATCCATTTGCAAATAATGTGGAAATTGTTATTTACAACAAGGAGCCTAAGTAAGGTAAAATGGGCCCATGGTATATTGGTTAAGCCCATTGCGAGGAAAAATCAAGTGTAGAAGAAACAGGGGGTTTGAATGGTTAAGGGAAAGGCGAGGCATGAAATCCGTAACATGGTGTGAGCAAGTAGTGGGCTAGGCACTGCAAGTAGGTAGCAGGCACATGTAGTAGGTAGGCTCATGTAAGAGGCTACATAGCCAAGCGCAAACCGAGAGACTTTCTCGGTCACGTGGCTGCATGTGCACGATCAAGTGACCCGGCAACCGCACACACTGAGTGACCCCCTTGAGGCATTGAAAGACCTATGCTTGCATGACCATGCAGCCTAATGAGGTAAAAGGCGATGCTAGAATTGATCAAACTCATTTCCAAGATGCCTATAGAAAATTGCGAGTCTCCTTTATCTCTATAAATATGAGGATTCTCTTCCAACAAAGGTACACTATCATTGGCACCTAAACTTTCTCTCTTTGCTCTCATGAATTATTCAGAAATTGACTTAAACATCGGAGAATCCATGAGTGACCTCACCTGTTCCCTTAACTTGCATCTTTCTCAGTAGGTCTCTTGACACTAAGAAGGTCACTCGGTCGCCAAGACTTACTTGGTCATCAAGACTCCCTCGGTCATCAACTTTCTCGTTACCAAGGGACTCTTTCATTGTTTTGAGAGTCAATCGTCTTCCTAAGGGTCACATGTCATCTTGAAATTCTCCCACACTTAAAAAAATTATTGTTGTATCTCGACAATAACAATTGGTGCCTTTTGTGGGAAGTTATAAAAAAGCTAAGGAAAATTCATTCACGATGGCTCAGACAAGGAGTAACTAATGAACCCTTTCTCATGGTGTTAAGAGTCACTCACTTAAGCGAGAAACCCTTTCTCATACACATGCTGCTCACTCCTCTCAGTGAGAGACCCTTCTCGCATGCAAGGCACCCACTCTCATGAGGTCAAGCACCGCCCTCAGGACACCTTCACTCGCAAGGTGCATATTCACATGAAGGTTAGCCACGATCTCTTGGGCATGCTCATTCACATGAGACTCATCCACCTCCACGAGACTATTAGCATACCTCATAGACTCATCCACCTCTGCAAGACTCTCAACATGCCTTAGGAACCCATCTACAAGTCTCACACCTATATGTCTTAAGAGAGACTCTCTTCTACATCCTAAATTTGAATAAGTTCTGCCTATGGTCCCTTAGGCAACTACGAGAATATCACATCGAAAGAATGCAGGAGCTCTGTGAAATGGCTAGAATATTGCAAGACATGGTCCCTCGTGATGTTCTACCATCCACCTTAAGGAAGTTCGTACTTAAAATGGCTCCAGTACACGGGACTCAACAAAGGATGTCAGAAGTCAGTTCTTGTTAGGAAGCCACCTTGAAGACTCAATCACAGTCATGTCCTTCTCGAAGGACTTAGTCGAGTTCTCTCCCTCAAAGGAGGCATCCACAAGGTTTCTCTCCTCACTGAGAAAGAGAAGAGAACCCCTAAAAATTGAGATGATAAGAAAAGCCCCGAAAGAAGAAAGCGCCCTGAGGCTATAACGAGTATGTCCATAGATAAAGATCTAACTTCGTTAAGATTGAGGAAATATAATGAAATCGACAACCTCTCAGCATTCAGTACACAAGAAATGACTGACATGAGGAGAATGGTAAAAGATGATATAATAGAAAAGGTTGTTGCCTATCTCAAAAGATCATACTCGAATAAGATTCCCATTTTCCTTAGCCATAATGGATAGAGCCCTGCCAAGAAAGCTCAAAATGTCGCAATTGTCTACGTACTCAGGTAAGGGCGACCCCTACGATCATATGCAAAGCTATGAGTCCCTAATGCTATTTCATCGATGAAATGATGCAATCATGTGTCGGGCTCTTTCTCTGACCTAAACAAATCATGGTCATGCCTAGTTCAATGATCTTGTTGAGGGATTCATTCGCTCTTTTAACCAATTAAGTGAAAAATTCATTAAAACCTTCATTATTAATAGCATCAGAAAAAAGGACTGCACATATCTACTTAGAATTCAACAAGGTGGTAGGGAAATCCTTTGGCAATATGTTTATCATTTTAAAAAGGCAACATTGGAGGTACAAGATTTATAAAAAGGTATGGCCGCTGCTATGATACTCCAAAGGGACAACAATAGTACCATTGCAAGAATCCCTAGCCTTGGACTAGCCTGCATCGTTGTCATTCTTGTTTACTCGAGCCGACAATATCTTATAAGTTGAGATAATGCGAACAATCAGGGGAAACGTAGAAAAGGATAGGAAAAGAAAAGGAAAAGACTCCAATGTAGTCTAATGAGGCGAAAAGCTATGCTTGAATCTGTCAAACTCATCTCCAAGATGCTCGTCGAAAATTGCGAGTTTCCTGCCACCTATTAGTCTCCTCCCTCTCTATAGATAAGAGGCTTCTCCTCCAATAAAGGTATGTTGTCATTAGCACCCAACTCTCTCTTTCTTTTTAGGATCAAGCATCATTTGAAGACTAACTTAAGCATCAAAGGGTCTGTAGGTGACCTCACCCACGCACCTAACTTACTTCTTTCTTAGTAGGTCTCTCAACACTAAAGGGGTCACTCGATCGTCACGACTCACTCGATCATCATGACTCACTCAATCATCAACATTTTTCAATCATCAAGACTTCCTCGATTATTAACTCTCTTGTCACCAAGGGACTCTCTTGTTGTTCTGAGAGTCACCTATCATCCTGAGGTCACATGTCATCTTGAGAGTCTCCCACACTTAAAAAAATTCATTGTTGTATCTCAACAACAATATAAATAAAACCAAAGAATACTAAGGGTTTTAATAAAAAAAAAAATGAATAAGCCTCAATTTCAAGGTCAAGTTTAGAAGAATTTTAGTCAAAAGGGAAAGACAAAAATTGGATTATTAGAATAAAAAAAAAAAGTTTAATCCTAGTGAGTCTCTTCTTCTTGAATTTTCTTTTTTTATGTTAAATCTTTATGTTGGTGGGTTGATTATAGTGCAACTGTTCATATATCCAATAATTTTTAGGGATTCAAGGAGATAAGATGGATTGAAGATGGAAAAAGTTTTATTTACATGGAAAATGATGACAAAGCACAAGTAGGGGGAGTAGGATCTATCACTTAAAGCTTGAAGATAAAAAAGTTTTGAATTTAGAGGATTTTTATGTCCCTTCAATGAGGAAAATCTTTTGTTTGTTTCTTGTTTGGAAAAACTTGGTTTTACCTTTTATTTTGGGCATGAAAACTTTGTTATGTACAATGATGGTGAAATAACTTTGAAAGGTTTCAGGAATTCTGATATGTATCAAATTCAGTTGCATGACAATGTGGTGTGTGTAATTTCTAGTTCCTCTATCATTCATTCAAATGAATTTTTCCTTTAGCATCTCCATTTGGGTCATATATGCAAAAGATAGAATTAATCAATTAACTAGAAATGGATTGCTAGGTGATTTTGAAATAAAGGAGTTTCCTACTTGTGAAAGTTGTTTGTAAATTACTAAGCTCTCTTTCCCTTTAGTGGTTGAGATAAGTAAAAATGTTCTTGATAAGTAAAATAAAGGAGTTTCATTCTAATATTTGTGGGCCTATAAGTGTACAAACTAAGAATTATCATCTTTATTTTATTACATTCATCCATGATTATTCTAGATATGGAAAAGTATACTTGTTGCATAAAAGGAGTGAGATCTTCGAAGTTTTTAAGAACTTTAAAGGAGAAGTAGAGAATATTATTAAGAAAAAAAATTAAAACTTTTCATTCAAATTGTGGTGGCGAGTATCAGTCTAATTTATTCTCTTTTTCTTTTTCTTTTTTGTAAATAAAATGGTATTGGTCATTTGCTTAACATACCATAAACTCCTAAACAAAATGGGGTTGCAGAGAGATGGAACATAACTTTGCTTGATATGGTAAGATTAATGTTAACCGTTGCCAATTTGCCCATGTCTTTCTAGGGCAAAACATTTCTATAGTTATTCATGTTTTAAATAGGGTGCCTACTAGAGCATAATTCTACATATATTTTTATTTAATTTTTATCTTAATTTTGCTTGATATGGTAAGATTAATGATAACCGTTGATTTTTGAATTCATTTTTAATTTTGTGTTAAAAGATTTTTGAAAATATTTTTTTTTTGTTATTTTAAAAAACTGTTTTTGAAAATAGAAAACTAGAAAAAACGTTTATTTTAAAATTTTGAGAAAATTTATTTTCTGATATTTTATTCAATGAATTTAATAATTAAATAATAAAATTAACTCTTTTTAATAAAATTCTATTGTTAAAATAAAATAATAATTTTGATTAATAAATTGCTGACATACATTTTAAAAATAATTTATATTAAATTATACACTTAATAATATACTATATGTTATCCTATATTTTTTATTACAATATAGATATACTATATTTTTTAAATTTTAAATAGATATATAATTTTATTTTCAAAAATAAATTTTTCTTCTTTTTTTCTCTTTTTTCTTTTTCCTTTTCTTTTTTTTTTTTTCTCTTTTCTTTTTCTCCAGCTCCTTGCATCTTCTCTATTACCTATGACCACCGCCGGCCAGAGATTCACACAATTAGAACCTACCATTAGAAACTCCAATCCAAGGGGGTTAACATACACAAAAATGGGTCAAATTTAATGATTAGATTTTCGTAGATTTAATTTTTAATTTTTGGCCACAAGTGAAAAACGCACTACCAGTCGCCACCAACCATCGTGGGCAGTGATTTCCAACGATCAGAGGCAACCACCCGACACCTGAGGGCCCATTGACCAACATATCTAAAAACCAGCAAGATCTAACAGCCAAATCTCCTCAGATCTAAGCTTAAATGTTTGACCAAACCCAACACCCACCTATATACGCATTGCCAGTCGCCATCGGCCACCATGGCCGATAGTTTTCGGCGATTAGAGGTAACCACCCAACACCCAAGGATCTATCGACCAAAATACCCAAAAACCAACAAGAAAAGGAAGAGAAGAGATGAGAGAGGAGAGAAGAGAAAAGAATAGAAGAGAGAGGAGACAAAACCAGTAAGAGAACGATGGGGGGTGATTGATGGTGGTGGTGGTGGTTATCGACATGGTCGACGGCAGTGATGATGGTAGCAGTGTCGTCGATGGCCGAAGGAAGAAAAGAGCGGAGAGAGAAGAGAGATGCTGGGTGTGCAAGATTGGGGGGGGGAATGAGGGGTAGTGTTTTTTTCTGCATTTTTGGGTGTTTTCAGCGTGTTTTGGTTGAAAACACCCAATTGGGTTTCCATTACAAAAAATTTTCTTGTTTTAAAAAATGCGTTTTTGAAAATCGTAAAATAAATGTGTTTTCAGTGTTTTGAAAAACTGAAAACTCAAAATGAGTTGAAAATAGTAAAGAGAACGCAGCCTAAACATTATATTTTCACTCTAAGCCAAAATCAAGAAATCCAACAACCTATCAATTTATAATTAATCACAAAATTGGTTACCATCCATATTGTCATATTAATTCTAAATCTAGTAGAATTAATTTAAAGCTTTAATCATGCAAAATCATTACTTTTGCTGCTATACATACTTCAAAATTAATTCATGAAACCTTACAAATAACACAATTAAATGATGTAGTAGTTTTTTTATAATCACTTCTCTCCACTACTACAACCATAAGGAGTAACAGGGATGAGTTTTTTTTTTTTTTTCTCAAGTTTTATTTATTTTCTAAGCATTACTTGGCTTTTGACATGAATGTCGACATTTTGTAATGAAGACACTCGGTTACTCTCAAATAATTGCTTAGAATGCATTTTCATACTCATATTTTGAACCACTGTTAGACATGAAGGATGATGCAGTAGCATACTGTCAGTGAGGCCTCTTCCCGAGAGGTCTCTCGAGAAGATCTCTCCCTCTCTGCGTGTGTGCATCCATATGTATGAATGTATATATAAGTTGCTGAACCATGTATTATATATTCATGTGTGTGTATAAGCTTAAGGCATAAACGCGACAGCCAAGTAGTGGATCCAGGGGCTGTGATAGGATGTAACATATTTGAATACTATTATGAGGCATCCTCATGTCCTACATCCTAACATGCAACATAACATAATATATATAGCATAGTGTTTATGCTATGTCGCTCATGATATATTTATATTAGGTAATGTAATATGGTGGCATCCGTGTAATGTGATATATCCCTTTAGGGAGCAGTGGTCAAGCAAATGCCACCTCGAGATATCTCTCACCAAGCCTGGAGCTGCGCCCGGGTAGGTCCCTTAGGGGCCAAAACCTTGCTTCGGCAGCCCACCACGAGGCTCACCTTCTCTTGAAGGGCCCTCTAGGCAGTCAGACCCTTTGGGAGGGATTCTTCTTAAGCCCTTCCAAATGTTACTAATGTGCAGGTCCATCATCGGCTGCCTGTAACAGTACCGAGATTAACTCTCTCTCGTTGGAAAGGTGTCATTGTTCTATAATTACATGCCTTACTTATCTATTGTATTATTTTACTACTGGTACTGACTTAAGCATTGGAGGGCATACGCGGGTGAGGAATCCCTGTGTACCTTATAACTTGTGCCTATGAGCATAGATATGTCCCAAGCACACAAGAGGCCAATCCCGAGCGATATCGAAGAGGCCCCTTGAGATCATCTATGACCCCAGTCAGTACATCGAGGACCAAAGCTACCCGACGCCTATCCCCACCAGTAGACTCTTTCTAGTTGTCAACCTCGCTCTGCCTCGGCTTCGGCTTTCCCTCTCTATAAACTCTATTATCGTGATTTTTTCTGGCCACTACAATTGGTGCTGTTTGTGGGAAATGGACAAGAAGCTAAAAATCTATGAGGAAGACAGTCAAGTTTGCCAGCATCAGATATCAATTGGGTAATACAAGAAGAACCAGCACACACCGTCTGGGGGGCTAGAGGTCTTGCTTGCCGATTGGGTTCTCTAGTATGAAGCTGTCAAAGGTCGTGTGTGGGCTTTCAAAAACCTTCAACGACCCCAAGACGAGGTCCTTCAGTGACCGCGGTTACCCCATAGTCCCTGATCAGGCGTCAGCAACTGTTTTGTTCAATAAGCGTAGAGAATCAAGGAAAGATCACAATGCGTTCAAAGCGTAACAAGATTGTTAGAGGGAACTCATCAAAGTTGCAAGCAAGAGAACCATGATCATTTCTTTCAAACTGTTATTGCCTATACTGGCACGTTGAAGGTCTTTAAGAAACCCGAGTCGGTGTCATTTTAGTGTTCCCCTACAAGTATGTAGCTAAGGACGGGATACTCGAGAAGCTTAAGAGGGCATAAAAAATCATCATCTAAAGAAGGACATGCCAAAGATATGACTCCATGAAAGAATAAGGAGTCGACTTAAGGTATGCGGTGGTTGCTAGACCACCATGGGCGGTCTAATATAGAACCTTTGAAGGGAGGAGCTTGTCTCCTTCAGAGGTATGAAGAGGTGATTCGACGCTATGAGCGGACCCTCGTCTAGGCCAAAGAGAATTTCTCTATGGAAGTTGGTGATAACAAGAAAGTTGATTATGGACCCAAATACAATAAATCCGCCATAAGGCTGTGGTGGTGGCATTTGATATCCAAGCCCTACCTCCAATGGGGAAGGCCTAAGGTGGTTTAAGATTTTTCGCAGAAGCAAAAGTTATTGAGATCCCCTAAGCCAAAGTATGGAAGCAGTAATGAGGAGTCATCGATTTTGTTGCAGTAACAAGTCGTGAACTTTTATGCCGCCAAGATAAAGGGAATGGAGCTTTTCAGCATGGAATACATAAAGAGGCAATGAAACATTATAGTGCGGCAGCTTCAATTGGTGTTGACTCTCAGCCTTCGTAGCTATCTGCCTTTGTAAGCATGTTGTTGCGTATCAAGCTCCGAACCAAATTGCTGGTACCATCGTAGATTGCAACCTAGCCATAGCTCTGGACAAAAGTTCGAAGGAAATTTCTAAAAGAGATTTCTTTACCTGAGACAGTATTTCAATCACTCCAAGAACGTTACTGTGGAAACTCCCAATCTATGGGTCGGCACAACAAATCCATTCTTGGCTAGTAATCTTTTTAATATATTTGATTGTTCGGGCTAACAGACGTTTCGGGCAAGTAGAGACTTTGAATATTCTCAACCCTCAGAGCACCTGGAGTTTGAGCAACGAGAAATGAATAAAGAGATATCTGAAGTATGCCACAAGCAAAGTGAAATCAAATTGCGTAATTGACTAGCCGAAGGAAATCGAATTAGTTTGAATTTGGTAAGCTAAAGCCGCAATCCAACCAAGGGTTTGGAGAAAAGTCGGCGCATGGAGCGCTACCACTTTGGCACAACCATGTTGATAAAGGTAATTGAAATAAGGACAGCCAAAGAAAGGATGATGCATTGGATAATCCCAAGGAAAAAATAGATGAACTACTCAGAAGTGAGCCCATGCAATCTCGATAAGCGAAAGTGTGGCAAAGAAGTCCACGATAGATTTTAAGTGGGCAATGTGTTAGCATCACAAGATGACATATGGTGATCTTTTCGCCATCCTTATCATAATTCTCAAGCATCTCGTGAAAAGCGCCCTTACTTACTCACCAATTCCTTTCCTTGCAAACATGTTTTCCCAAGATAACAAATGTGCCTCACAGATGAAGATATGGAATCCTCTTAGTGAGAAAAGAAAGAGACGGGTCCAAGCTGAAAAAAGAAGTTACTCGGAGCCAGCCGTGGAAGAGGAGGCTACTGGTACACACGATCAGATCTTCTTCGAAGGAACAAGAGCAATTTGTTGACACCTCAGGATTGCTCCTTCGCCGTTCCCATTGAAATCATCAAGGGTCTCGTTGACTAAATCCCACCAAAGAGGCGATCTTTGCAACGAGAAATTTCACCCTCAAGCATTCCAAGAGCTGGATTCGGCATTTTGGAAAATGGCCATCACGAATGCATTAAGAAAGAAAGAGGAGAAGTTTTGGTCAAGCAAGGAAAGGCCTTACAGAGTCACGAAGTGTTAGGACCTAAAGCGTGTATGTTACCGATGTTGCTAAGAGAGGCAACAAGCAGAATGTTAGGGGTGGTGCATTTCGAGGAATACCTCCCCATTTCGTGATGAAGTATTTTCCTCTTAAAGTTTTGTCATACACTATAACATTTTGAAATAAATAAAAGAATATACCCTATTTGTATTCTTGTGGATTAAGGCCATCTCATAAGCTGAACCACATAAATCCCATATGCATCATACACTTGTATATGTATATATAGCTGTTATGAAATAAGATGCAGGAACTATGGTACAAAGACAAGATGAGCAGTGAAACTCCTTAACTCAATGGAGGCACATCAGTGAAGGAAAGGAAAAGTTCAAGCCCTGAAGGGTTTTGGCCTGACAAATGGTAATCTGGCACTAAGACCACGTACCTTCCTAGAATCCCGGATACGTTTTGATGCCATGCCCACAGGCTAACCCGGATCCCTTGTTTGAGTTTGGTGTTAAGCGTGCGAGCTAACCTTGACTCCTTGGCGGATCTAACGTTAAGCCTCCTGGTAAACTTGGAACAACCAGTGGTAATTCAGTGGGTAGTGACGAGTGTAACCTAGATCCCATGCATCAGACAATCCCAAAAAGGGCCCAATAAGACCGCAGGTGACCTTCCCAAATAGGCCTACTCAGTTATGATCAGGCGCAATGGCCCGGTCCTTCTTATACTCTCAGATGAATTCTGACGTCATGCCCGCAGGCTAACCTGGATCTCTTGCGTGAGTTCGGTGCTAGGCACGCATGCCAACCTTAACTCCTCGATTGATCTGATGTTAAGCCTCCCAGCAAACTTGGAACATTCGATAGAAGTTCGGTAGGGGACCCTGGGTCGAACCTAGATCCTTTGTGATGGACATGTTTGAGAAGGAAAATCAAGCAATGAATATACGAGTATTCTCTTATCGCGGACGTAGGCAAGGTATGCCTGACCACCGAAACAAAATACCATTGTAACTATCCACTCCAACGCATATGCATGCCTTTGGTATCCCCGTTAAGGAATTCTTGGTGTGAACGTAAGTGAGGTACGCCTAACCATTTAGGTTATTTCATGAATAATAATCTTTATGTATCTGCCGTAAGATCTAGTGCAGGTGTCACGACCTTAGCACGACGCGAAGAAATGACAGATATAATACCCCATATTTTTGTGAAGATGCCACGTATTTTAAGTGAGTTTAAAATACCGAAAATATGTTTGAATTGGCAACAAGTGACCGAATCAGTCGTAGGCAGTACCCTAGAGCTTAGATACCTAAGTTAAAGGTATATTTTTTATGAACGTCTCGAGGCGAGATTTATGACACTGAAAGAAATCAAATCAGAAATGGTTTTCGGTTAAGCTAAGTTGTAGCCTAAAAAGACCGAATGATAGTAAGGGACTTCCGAAAAATCGTATATATTGAGTAATTTTGAGTTATTAATTTTGGGATTTTAAGTATCTCGATAAATTTGATGTTTGAGGGTGTAATTGTAATTAGAAAATTATCCAAACGAAATAAGGATAAAATTAAGAGCTTATGTGGTAAAATATTGAAGTTGAGGACTTGAAATAAGGGCCAAAGTGTTATTTGAAAGAAGTTTGGGGTTTTAGCTTGGATTTCAAAAGATCAATTCATTCTAGTTTTGGATTTCAAAAGCCACTTAATTATGGCTTTGAGTCTTTGGAGTCCATGGCTAAGATTTTGATAAGTGGCATAATGTGATTGGTTGGAGAAATCTATAAAAAGGTACCATGATTTCTTCTCAAATCATTCCAACCAAGTTTGAGGAGTGAATCACTCTAAGAGGGGGAGCTTTCTCTAGAGAGAGAGAGAAGGGAGTTCGGCAAGAAGGCGAGAAGAAAGCGGCGGAGAACGAGCCTTGTCGGAGTTGCGGGTCTTCGCCGGAATTCACCAAAATCAGTCAGCAAAAAAGTGAGGTAAGTCCAATTTTTTTTTATAATCCTGTATAGGGGGAAGAGAGGGTGGCGTAGGTTCAAACGGGGGTCGAATCGGAGTTAAAACGAGGGAGATATGGCCGAAATACCAAACTGAGTCGTTGCTGTCCGAAATCTGCTGCCTGCGCGTGAGTTACACGCGTCGGAAAATGCCTGCGCGTGAGGGCGCGTGGCCTGACTTTCCAAGGCACGTGAGGGGCTTATTTTTCTCCAAATTTTCCAGTTATACCCCTAAATTAATACCCTTCAACTTTATGTAAAAATATTTGAGTTTAGGTTTACCAAAACGTGTGTTTTCTGCAAAAACCTAGGCCGTTTGCAGTGAAACCGTACCGTTTAAGAGATAAACTAATAAGGTGAGACTCTTATACTCTAAATCCTATTTTTTATTCTCTTATGAGAGACTTCTATTGCATGAGACTTGTTTCATGAAGTTGTTACACATAAACGCATGTTATTCTCTTACGTGAAATTATGATGCATATATGAAATGTATTTTTCTGAAAATTATATGCTATTAGCTTTTTAACTGTTGCATTTATAAAATTCGTGTGGCCATACTATTGTACTTATTTGTTGTTGGCCGAGGGCAAAAGTCGGATATCCCCCGAGAGGCGCTATGCGTGCGCCATCGAGAAAGCTCTCGTGGGGAAGACCGTGAGCCTAAGGAACAACGAATGTGGTGCTTGCATGAGTGCTATGAGGTCGGGCCGAAGTGACATGGTTAGGGACCTCCCGAGAGGCGCTATGCGTGCGCCATTGAGAAAGCTCTCGTTGGAGGAGGCTGACGTGTTCATGAGGCACTTCGGAGTAGTTCTCGTTGTCTTCTCATACATTTTATACCTGATCATGCATCGATATAAACTGTTTTTGGAGTTTCTCACTAGAAGATTCATCTTCTAATTGGACTATGTCCCTGGAATATTCAAACGTTCCAGGTTCGAGAAGCAGCTCTAAGGGAAATGAGGTAGCTGAAGGATAAGCTTAATTTACTGCTTATAGCATGTTTAGCATATCTATGTTTATGTGCGAACCTTTGTAATTTTGGAAATGTTTAAGATGTTCAGTTATCATTTGCGAGAGATGATGCAATACATTTTGTAGACATCTTGAACAATTTTATGATAAATAAAGTATTATGGTTGTGAACCATATCAGGTTCGATCTAGCTTCTGCATTTGAAATTTTAATGCCTGTCTTAGCTATTCGATTATTGGGTTTGTTAAGCTGAGAAGGTGTAAATTTGGATTTTTGGGATATTGTGTGATGTATGACAGCTATTGTGATATGAAAAGTGTTTATATTCCCAAAATCCTAAGTTATAACACGCTCAAGAAATTGGGGGTGTTACAACAGAGCTACCCGGTATAGCGGCGGTAGGCCAGCAAAGATAAAGGTAAGCCCACATCCTAAGAGGTCTGGTTCGATGAATTGTAATCTAGCGCTAAGACCCTAGACTCGCCTAGATTCCTAGAGGTGTTCCGATGCTATGCCCGCAGGCTAACCTGGATCCCTTGACTGAGTCTGGTGCTAAGCTTATGAGCTAACCTTGACTCCTCGGTAGATCTGGTGCAAAGCCTCCCAGCAAACTTGGAATGACCGGTGCTAATTCAGAAGAAGATCCCGGGTCTAACCTAGATTCCTTGTGTCGAACGAACTCAAAGGAGCGACGTGGAAGAAATGGGGCTTAACCCTACCTTCTCAGATAAGCTCGCTCAGTGGTGATCTAGTGCAATGGTCTCGAACCTTCTTGGGTTCCCGGACGCGTCCCGATGCCATGCCCATAGGGTAACCTAGATCCCTTGCGTGAGTCCGGCGCTAAGCTTACGAGCTAACCTTGACTCCTCGGTAGATTCAGTGCAAAGTGTCCAGGCAAACTTGGAACATCTGGTGGAAATTTAGCAATAAGTCTCAAGTCGAACACAGACCCCCTGTGGCAGATAAGTCTAAGAAAAAAATGAAGAAATGCCAAGCGTATATAAGGATTTAGTGTTTGTCCTGAATCCCCAGATGTGTTTCGATGCCATGTCCACAGGCTAACCTGGATTCCTTGCTTGAGTCCAGTCCTGAGCATGAGAGCTAACCTTGACTCCTAGGCAGATTCGACGCTAAGCCTCTTGGAAAACTTGGAACGACCAGTGGGAATTCAGTGACAAACCACGAATCCAACCTAGACTCTCTATGGCGGACCAACCTTGAAAAAGATGGAATGAAAAGACTCGATAAGGACGTAGAATAAAGATCACTGGGCGAGGATTAATCTGAATGACAAGTAACGAACTCAATGTGCCCGAATGACTATGATAAACGTCGAAGGAGCGTAGTGGACATCAATGGTGTTACACAAGTTGAGCATGGACATTAGGCTCAAACTAAAGACGCATACCTCGATCCGTATTCCTTATGGTGAGTAGATCCCAAGCTCGGGCTACGATGGTAAATGGGAGAAGCTAGAAAGCACACCTCAATCCTCATCAAGAACGCAACTGTCAATGCTCGATAACATACCCTTTCGAGTTTGTTTAGCGGATAATCTAAATAGAAAAGTAATGTGCGTAATGTTCCTGAGTGGCGAAATAGGCATCAAATGTTAGGTGTCTCTCTAAAAAATTAGCACTAGGCCGCTCCTAGGACAAACATGATTTGCTTGACTCTAGGAGGCTAGGCCCGTGCTGTAACTTTTCACTGATCTCTGCCTAGCTCGTGGGTTTAACTCAAGTGGCCTGATGGGAGCAGCTTCGCTTGAAAACTACTCGGTGGTAAGAATGAGGGCGTACCTAGACTAAAAACTAGTTTGATAAACGATTTGACCTAGGGGTCCCATATACTTAAAACCCACCGAGACGTTCAGGCTAGAGATGGCCATATCACAGGCAACTGTAGTAGCTCGGTAAAAGGTTGAGGGACAGTAAAAGTAGCATGAGCAACTTCGCCCCAGTTAGTCATCGCTATCATACCGTGTCGAGCCTCCAGATTCCGGTGGCATGGAATTGTTTAGAGTCTCCCATCCATTAAGCTTTAAGCTTTCAATTCAGAGGCTAGTGCTACCAGCTTCTGTTTCTTACATCTAGGAAGGTAGCTTTCAATGTATCGAATGCTGAAGCCACAACCATTATACTGTGTGATCAGTCATTAACTGAACTCGATAAGCAATCTCCTCTGCCCGAGGGGCAATCATGTCTCGAGCAGCCTTCCAAAACGTGGCAAGGAGGTAAGATCACAGAACCAATCGAAGCGACATTCCGTGAGGCAGCAAAGAAAATCCAGAGCCAGCTTTTTAGTGTAGAGTTAACGGATTTTCGTGACCACAAGGCCATGGCTAGAAATGCTAGTCCAGCTTTCAGGGCTCTGGATGGCTTGCTCATTGATTATCAACCCTTCAAACAACGAGTAATGGAATTTGTTAGCACTGTAGTATCGCTCGCAGAGGCTGAGCCGTCTACCCGATAAGACAACTCCATGCAGCAGTTTGTTGACAGATACAATTGTCACAAACAACACTTGGAAACCACTTTTAATCTTCGTGCAAGGACTGTTGCTGCTCAAGAAGCTTCATTCAAGCACCTTAGATCTCCCCAAAAAGAGGCTACTCAGATCAAGGCCATACCCTGTTGCAGAGAGGAGGAATTGTTATCCTACTAGGCTAGTAATGTGGAAATCCTAAATCTCTTAGAGCAAGTCAATGAAGAAAAGTTGAAATCTCAACAAAGACTGCAAGTTGCAGCCATGGAGATGAAAGACAGGTTTGATCTGAGACACGAACTAGAAACTCCTTTTAAGGAATACAATCCTTGCCCAAGAATAAATGTTAAGAGCTTCGGGAGCTCGTATAGTAATGATATCAGAGGACCAGAAGATAATAACTTTTTAAAGAGAGATAGAATAGAGAAATGATCTAATGTGGAAATATATTCCAGGACATCTTTAAGTAAGAGAAGAAGAGACAATGAATATTGGCCTTCAAGGCAAGATAAAATGGAGCATGGTTATCAGGTAGAGGGCAATTGTGGAGAAGGCATTGGCATAAGCTGCCCAAGAGAACTGGTTTAAATCAAGAAGAATGACAGAAGATGGACAACCATATTTCACCAATTGATTATGATAGAATACCAAGGGAATCCTTAGGATAGGGTAAGTAGAGCCACTGATAATGGTAGGAGAGAGAAACATTCTCGGCATAATGATTTTAGGTTGTTAGCATAATTTCTTGCATTCAATTTGAGGCACTTGTAGGAATTTAGCAAATCAAATTAAATGAGCGATGATCCCAGGTATTAGCAAGAGTCATCGTAAGCAAATGCATCATCTCGAGATAATGCTCGCCGAGACAATTCGATCCTGGGAAAAGCCGTCTTAGCTCAAACCCGAGTCTAAATAGAGCGAAACCACTGGTGCAAGCTTTTCTATGCCCAAAAGTCATTATCTAGAAAATCTAGTGCCCTTGAGCACTCAAAGTCTGATCTATCTATGTTTATGTCGTCGCCTATGACAAAAAATCTCATTGCGACCATATCATTTTTTACTCCCGGGTTATGAGCAAGTCTCCGGGCACCTCCTCGGCGGTAAAGCCTATGCTTCCTCAAGCCCCTCTCGTAACGCCTTAGAGGCATGCTGATCTCTTTCTCTCTAGCGGCTCATTTCTTATCTTAGACGCTTCAAGTTACGCATTCGTGTCTTTCGCCACTGGCTGCGCTTAACCTTGTGCATTTATTTCAAACAAACACATACAAAATAAACAAAGAAGAAACAAGCATGCAGGCACAAGGCGTTTATACTCGCCAGTGTACGAGTGTGCCCTGTAGCACAATTTAATTTTCTGGGAAAGCTCAGGTCGATTCACTGGGAGATCAAAACAGAAATGAAATGCGGCGAAAGATTTTTATGCGCTGAATGAGTTTGTCAGACCAATTCAGCTAAATGATTTGTTTTTCAATATTAAAAATAAGATGATGTTTGTGTATGGAAGCAATCTTGGGACAAAGCAATTTATGTGCCAGCCCACTGATTTACCAAAGAGATATCAAAATATTAACATCGACTGATTTAAATTGAGGTTATGCAGTTAACTGTATCCCAAGATGATAATAGTTCTAAGTTAAGCACTCTCCATACATGGCATGAGAGAGTCTGGATTAAGTAACTATCATAAATTGAAATACAGATTAACACACATTTGAGATCCGATAAGTAACCACAACTCAAGGTCATGGTAGTTCTAGGTTAAGCACTCTCCATACATGGCATGAGAGAGTCTAAATTAAGAAACCACCATAAATTGGATCGCAGATTAATCATTCCAGCTTGAGTATGAAACCATTTCCAGTTTAAGTAACCTCCATACATGGCATGGAGACTCTAAGTTAGGCTTATGTTTCAACTCAAACCCAAAGATTCAATACACACACATTTCTCAATTCAAATAAGCATTCTGTTAATTTAATCGGAGTTCGGCTTTCTTGGGCAAGCAGTGGCACTGGACACAGTCCTTGCCTTGGCCCAAGCTTAAGCTTAGCCACACATCTCCAACTAAAGATTAAAGAGACAGGAAGTAAAATGCTGGAATGTAAATACATAAATTAAAATTATAGAAACGTAAATGAATAGTTAAAGAACATTACAGAATGTAAACAAGCGTGAAAAGAAATTGCAGAATGTAACTAACAGAAAATGAAGAACATTGTATTGATGAAACAAAGTAAATGAACAACACTATTGGAATGAAAGAAAAAAGAAAAGAAAACATAACGTAAACAATGCTTTCTTCCCCTTATTCTGGTTAAATGGCAGATGGGGGTCTTCTTTTTTTCTTGAAGCCGACGATATATATATATATATATATATATGTATATACTCTGCAAATGGCCCTGGTCAAAGAAGAAATTACGTCGTGTGCCACCACAGTCATTTGCGCGTGCTCTGACAAAATCTTCAAAAAAGGATTCCGATGATGGTGATGGAAACAGCGTTGAACAATTTGGAGAGGGCACATCCGGATGAGGGACGAGTCATTCGAATGAGTTTGATCTTCAACAGTACTTGGACTTCATCCATCCGAATGGGTTGTGAAGCATCCAAATGAATGTTGGCTTTATCGGATTGAGCTTCACGCATGGCTGCCAAGACATTATAATATGTTATAATGTTATATATATTATATGATATATTATATGCTTATATATTATATTATATATATGCTTCACGCATGCACTTATATGATATATATATGTTTTATATTTATATAGGTATTATATTTATATATATTATATTATATTTATTTTATTATTACTATTTTTCTATATATTATATATATTTTTATATTAATTTTTTAAACATGCATATAACCACAAATTGCATATAAATATTCAATTAAAACTAATTTTAAGATTAAACTAGGGGTATAAATATAATAAAATTTTAATATTTTTGAGCATCAATCAGCCACCCACCTGGCATGGTGGGTTATGTCTTTTGTATGGCTATCGAGACTTGCTTCAATAAGTGACCTCGTTTTAGTGTCGGTGTGAAGCCATGAATCTTAAGAGAGTCATTTCATCCATCAAGGCAGGTGGACGCGATAGTGACATTAGTCTTCCCTTTGACTTAATAGTCAAAGCAAAGACTGGGGGGCAATTATTATGCCATAGAATTCCCGAGCGTCCACCTAAGGGTATTTTGATCATTAGCCACCTATAGGTATTTTGATCATTTAGACTAGGTGAGTGAATCACGAAAGTGGTCCCAAGCCTGGGTATAAATCCCTAGAAAAAGCTGTGATCGAACGACAAATAAATTATCTAAATCAGAGTTCAAATGAGCCATATAGAATTTAAAGGGCAAAAGTGTAATTAAGCCAAACTTAGGGGATGAGTGAATATGTAATAAAAGGAAAGTTCAAGGGTGTATAAAATGAGAAGAAGGCCATTGTTCATGGCCTCTTCTCCCTCCTGCGTGCCTCCCTCTCATGTTCTCTCTCGCTCTTTGCTTTTTTCTCTCTAAGAAAGATTCTCTCTCTCGGAGAGATATCTTTTCATGGTATTTTCTCTTGGAGAGGCCTTGAGCCTCTCTAAGAGGTTTTCCTCTATCTTAGTAGCAAGGAGGTCCTTTTGGAGAAGATTTGTGTCTCTCGAAGAGTAGATCCTCTCTCTCAGAAAGTATGGAAATTCCCGATGGTGGTAGCATCTTGATGGTGGCGGCATCCCTCTGTAACTATCTCTATCAAGGCTCCCATCTCTCTCGGACAAAGCCAAAGCTCTTGGTGGCCAAGAAAGTTCCTCGGCAAAGCTTCTTCTCAACAACTGTTCTTTTCGGAAGCCTCTCGTCCTCCACAGCAATCCGTCTCTCGGGAAGGCTTCATCCCAAGATCTCCCGCGAGGCCTCCGGCCAAAGCCTCTCAGCGAGGCCTCTTCCCAAGAGGTCTCTCGGAGAGGTATCTCTGAGGTCTCTCGAGAAGATCTCTCCCTCTCTGCGTGTGTGCGTCCATATGTATGAGTGTATATATAAGTTACTGAACCATGTATAATATATTCATGTGTGTGTACAAGCTTAAGGCATAAACGCGGTAGCTAAGTAGTGGATCCAGGGGCTGTGATAGGATGTAATGTATTTGAATACTATTATGAGGCATCCTCATGTCCTACATCCTAACATGCAACATAACATTGAAGGATGATAACGAGGATACATAGCATGCAACGGAAGCGTTTTTAAATAAAAACTTTCCTCGTATTGATTAGAATCTAGGAAACTTACATTTCCTTCGGATTACCAGACGGAATGAAGCGACAGGCGGAGGATGGGCGGGAGCTTCTTCTCGTGGTGGAGACGACAGCTGTCCTGCAATCCTTCGGCTCCTTCGCATCAGAACTTGAAGGCTCTCTTTCGATCTTCTGAAGTATGACTTGAACTCGTGGCCTCTCTTTCGGTGAAGAAGAGTAAAAATCGACTTGGATGAAAAACAACCAAGGAGAGAATATATAGGGAGAACCCTAGGGTTAAAACCCTAGTGGGCCAAACCCTAATGGGCCAAGTCCATTTAATTAATTTTCTAATTGGGTTAGCCCAATTAATTAATTGAAAACTAATGAACTATTATTTTATTCTAGCCCAATTAATTATGAACCATTCTGAATAAAATAATTCTCTCTCAATGTAATTCACCCAACAAGCCAAATGTATTAAATAATACATGAGTTGTATCGAGCTACCCCGGGGACCAAAAGACAAATTATTCACGGCTACTAAAATGACCAAAATATCCTTGCTACCTAGTAGCTATATTTTGTCATTCTAAGTGTTCCAACTATCACCATATGGTAACACTGACCCCACGAATAATTTTGCATATGCAATGTCTTTGACCTACTAGTGTAATGACGAAAATACCCCTCTGCGTAACACCCATCATTTAGAAAGGAATAATGTACTAACACCTCTCTAAATGATTTCTACCATCCTTAGATCACTAGTCCAATAATCCGTGACTACTCGAATGTACTTGCTTATCACTGAGAGCTACCCAGAAGCACACTCTTAAGTCACGTTCCCAGGGCCCTGGATTATTTGATTATTCTTGGACAATCACAAGGGGGTGAATCACAGAAACTATCTTGTATTAGTCTGTCTTAGCTAATTAGAAACCATACTCCCAACTCAAAAGGTTATTGATCTTTGATAGACCTCACCTACAGTGAATCTAAGAATATAGCTCTAGGTTCACTAGACCACCAACTAATACTCAAGTATTAGAGTACTCGTCCACGTAGTAGCAGTGATAGACTAGCTCCATGATAATTAGTACTTTGTCATTAGCTTTTATCACAGGTCCACTCTACGCATTCCGAATGTGCTTGTATAATTAGAGTAAACGGACTGTTTACTGGCTAAGGCAAGCCATCCTCCATTAGGATCTATTGCACAATGATCTTATCATGATAGAATGCCTAGTTCTATCAAAAGATCAAGAGTAATATTTTCTTGCTTATTAAGTACCCATGATTCATGTCTAACTGTGAAGAACGACCCATCACATGAATCACTTACTTAATAGCATGGACACTTTTCCAACAATTAAATGCAAATAATATATGCGCCATAAACTGACTAAAAGAAGCATCATTACCATAAATTAAACAAAACGTGTCTTTAGGGCATACATTTCCAACAAACATAATATATATAGCATAGTATTTATGGTATGTCGCTCATAATATGTTTATATTAGGTAATGTAATATGGTGGCATCCGTGTAATGCGATATATCCCTTTAGGGAGCAGTGGTCAAGCAAGTGCCACCTCGAGATATCTCTCATCAAGCTCGGAGCTACGCCCAGGCAGGCCCGCCGTGAGGCTCACCTTCTCCCGGAGGGCCCCCTAGGTAGTCCGACTCTCCGGGAGAGATTCTTCTTAAGCCCTTCCGAATGTTACTAATGTGCAGGTTCATCCCCGACTCCCCATAACAGTACCGAGATCGACCCTCTCTCGTTGGAAAGGTATCATTGTGGTATAATTACATGCCTTACTTTTCTATTGTACTATTTTACTACTAGTACTGACTTAAGCATCGGAGGGCATACGCGGGTGAGGAATCCCCGCGTGCCTTCTAACTTGTGCCTATGAGAGCAAATATGTCCCGAGCACATAGGAGGCCAATCCCAAGTGATACTGAAAAGGCCCCTTGAGATCATCTACGACTCCAGTCAGTACATCGCGGACCAAAGCTACCCGATGCCTATCTCCACCAATAGACTCCTTTCAGTTGTCAACCTCGCTCTACCTCGGCTCCGGCTTTCCCTCTCTATAAATTCTACTGTCGTGGTTTTTTATGGCCACTATATTAACAATCATGTTAATTTGACATAATCAATTCTTTTTCCTTAACAATGCTAAACCTAGAATCAATAACCAAATAGAACAATTCTCATTCTTGGATTAACTATGCACTGAACAAAAGTTAATAAAGAAGGAATGAAATCGGCCTAGACATGGAAATAAAATATTTTTCTAAAAAGAAATCTTCATTCATGCATATTATATTTTTATTTTTTATTATTATTTTTAATTTCAAGCAATCAGGAAAAAAAATATAAGAATGATTGCATTTCCCACCCCCGCACTTAAATTAAACATTGTCCTCAATGTTTAAAAATAAGCAAAGAGGAAAAGAAAAAGAATACTCCCCTGATGCAAACCTCCTTGGAATTGCTGAAATTACTGGGCTTATTCTTTTGGAAGAGGAAGAACCAAATTTTTTCCTGAAGCAAGTCTTACAAAAAGAAAGATGAAGTAAGAAAGCAATCCAAGACATTCTAAAAATTAAAAGAAATAAAAAGCAAAGAGAAATAAATAATATTTCAAATGGGTTGCCTCCCATCAAGCGTTTTTTTATAGTCATTAGCTTGACTACATCTCCATCTTTAAGGAGGCTTGAATCCTTCTTCCTTCAAAACTTTGTGTGTGCCCATTGATGGGCCTATTCCTTGAATGCTAACAACTCTCAATCTAATTCCTTTATTTTACTCCCTCAACACCCTAATCAACCTTTCCTTTTCATGACTTGGTGGCTTTGCTTTTAAAGAAGAAGAAACATCCAAAGACAACAATTTGTCTCCTTTGAATGGACAACCTTTTTGCTTTTCTCCCAAATAGCCCACGACCATAGCCTTGTTCTTGGCATCCAAAATTTGTTCATGTTCATCAAAAGAATTAGCAATGCATTTTTCTATACGCTCATCAAATCTATCTATTAAATCATTAATGTCATCTATCATTAAGACTTCATTTTCATTGCCATTGGAATGTTTCATAGCCTTAAACACATAAAAAGTAATTATCCCATCATAAATTCTAAGGCTAAGTGTTCCTTACTAGACATCAATCAAAGCTCTCCCTGTGGTAAGAAAAGGTCTCCCTAAAATTAAGGGCATATCATAATCTTCTTCCATGTTCAGAACAATGAAGTCAACGGGAAAAATAAATTTATCCACTTTTATCAAAACATCTTCCACTACTCCCCTTGAATATTTGATACTTCTATTAGCCAATTGAAGAGAAATAATGGTGGGCGTTGGTTCTTTTAATCCAAGCTTCCTAAAAATAAAAAAAGGGCATCAAATTAAGGCTTGCACCAAAGTCACATAAAACTTTATCAAAATTAATTTCACCAATATTGCAAGGAATAGAAAAGCTCCCTGGATCCTTGATTTTTGGAGGTAATTTGTTTTGTCGAATTACTGAGCATTCTTCATTAAGTTTCACCATCTCAAATTCCTCCAACTTTCTTTTGTTTACAATTATTTCTTTAAAAAAATTGGCATAACTTGGCATATGAAAAATATCATGAAGAAGATGAATGTTAATATGCAACTTTTTAAACACCTCTAAAAATTTATCAAATTGTTTATCCAAGTTAGCCTTAAAAAATCTTTTGGGAAAAGGAAGAGAAGGTTTGTAAGATTTTAAATTAAGAGAAAAACTCCCATTTTTCTCCATTGATAACTCATGGTCCTCTTCTTTGGCTTCAAGATCTCTGTTTTCTTCCTTTTTTGCATGTTCCTTATCTTTTTCTTCTTTTTCAAGTTCTTTTCCACTTCGCAAAGTGATGGCCTTTACACATTCCCTTGAATTCTTCTCAGTATTGTTGGTTCTAGTGATGGTAAATATATCCGAAGATGAGGGGTGAATTGGGATTCGTATAAATTTTTCGATAATTTAAACACTAATTGATGACAGAACGCTATATTTCAAAATATAGGGTATATGTTTCGAAATAAATATTTCTGTTAAGTAGGTTTCGAAACCTACTATATATGTTTCAAAATATACCTCACTATTTTTCTTGATTTAAAATCTTTTAGCTTGTATTTCAAAATAATAATCTTTGGCAAAGATGATTTACGTAAGTAGGAGTATACGAACGGTGTTTGAGATCAAAGATAAGTACTTATGTTTATATTAATGAGTATAGGCTTATGCTCAAGGAAAATATGTTTTAGTCTTTGAAAACAATTTTTTTGAAAGCTTAAACAATAATGGATAAGTAAAAATGAAAGAGTAAATGCACACAAGATATATAGTGGTTTGGCACCTAGCCTAGTCCACTACCTTCAAGTCTTCCTACTTGAAAGATTTTTCAATCCCAATCACTTTTACTAGTGATCAACCATAACAAGGGTTTTACCACGGTTCACCCTAAAGCCTTGTATAATGAGTTTTTATGGGCTCAATTCAAACCTTACACCAAATGAGTTTTAGGCTTAACTCAAACCTTACAACAATTAAGAAGATAAATAAAACTTATCTTTACAACTCAATGAAATTCATGGCAATTAAATGCCTTACCAATGGCTGCACAAACCTCTTAGATTAAGGTGAGCAGAGCTAACGAGATGATACTTCTTGTCTTCGATTTGCTCCTCCTTTATACACTCATAGCACCAAAAATACATGTATGGATCTTCTTTGGAAGCTCAATCAAACTCTTTGATCAGCACTTGTGTATGTGTCTCTAGTGTGTGCTCTCTTGTTGTGTCTATTCTTGTCTTCAAATACCTGCTATTTATATCAAGAGATAGAAATCTGGCTGCTTATAGTCGTTAGAGACAAGATTTAAAACAAGGTTTCAAAACATAGCTTGGTGGTTTTGAAATAACACAAATATACACTAGAGTTTCAAAACGTACTTCTCATGTTTCGAAACATAGAGCCTTTCCAGCTGAACTTGCACTTAGAGACAACATTAAGTAGGAGACAAAATCTTATGCCCACTATGATTAATTAAAAAAGCACTTACATTTCAAATTCAAATTTGAATTTGAACTCTTAGAGCATGGAGAATGCATTAAAAAAATGATTGATAAGCTTTTAGATAAATACAAAAATGCAAAGCAAAAGCATCCCGATTTTTAAATGATCTGCTGACAGAAATGTCAAAGGTTTCAAAACATAGAATGAAGGTTTCGAAACATACTTCAAAAACTGATTTCAAAACATATGCATATTAGATTTTTAAATGCTCTGCTGACAAAATTGTCAGAGGTTTTGAAACATACCATATAAGTTTCAAAACATAGGTTATACATAGGCATTTCGAAATAACATACACACTTAGATATAAATGCCTACATCTCAACATGCATTTCAAGTAAATGTCTTCATTTTCCTTAATTTATATTTTACCTTCCATTTACTTTAATACATAAATGGAAATAAGCAAGTACCCCCTATTTGGATTCAATAAAAATATCTAAAAAACCAGAATCTATAACAACAAGAAAATAGAATTTTGGCTTTAATACAAACTCGGGAATTAACAATTTTACCATCTCGAAAATACATACATTCTATTTCTTGAAAAATTCATTAAAAATCATTTTAACACCAATGAATGTTAGCTATCAAAATACCAGGAGATAGTATTCCAAAAAGAAAATATTTTCTTATATGTCTCCTTATAATGCGCTAACCTTCCAGACTTAGAAAAATAGGGTTTTGCAAATCTCGATACCTGGAATTCATTTGATTTTCATTTTCACAAAGTAATACTTGATATTGAAATTGATTTATGTTGAAAACCATAAGCTTGACTCATGACTTAGGAATAAAATAAAGAATTGTTTTTCATCATCAAAACTAAGTATAAGGGTAAAACATCAATCTCCCCCTTTTTTAGGATGATAAAGTATTGTTTTTCATTATCAGAACTAAGTATAAGGGTAAAACATCAAGTATTTCTAGGCAATCCTCCTTGTGGTCTTTCTGAAATTGCTTGGGTAAGTTATCCAATTTGAGTTTCCAAACTTTGCATTCTTGCCTTTATATTATTAATAAACTTTACCATCATATCCTCCAAATTTGGCTTCGTCTCTTGTGGAATTTGTTATTATTATTATTTTTTTGAAAGCCAAGGGGTGCTTTTTGTTGATTATTACTCCAATAAAAATTAGAATGGCTCATCCATCCTAGATTGTAAGTGTTGGAGTAGGGATTGAAATTTGACCTATTGCCACCATAAGAAATAAAATTAGCTTGTTGAGAAGAAAAAGAATTTCCTACTTGACAATTTACACTAGCATGTCCCTTTTTCCCACAAAGTTCACAAGAAAGAAAATGAAAAGAAGAAGAAGAAGAAACACTCATAGCTGAAACCCCCCAAATTACCCAAATTCTTATTTAATTCAGCAATTTGAACAAATAAGGAAGTGATAGAATCAACATGATAAATTCCAGCTCCCTTTTTATTTGCTCTCTCATTGTCTCATTGATAACTATTGGTTGTCATTTTCTCCAAAAGTTCATATGCTTTTTCAAGAGTTTTCCTCATAAAGGTACCACCTACAGCTGCATCTAATATCGGACGAGAAGCTTTATTAATGCCACTATAAAAAGTTTGCACTTGCATCCAAACAGGTAGACCATGGTAAGGACATTTCCTAAGCAGTTCCTTAAATCTCTCCCACGACTCATATAAGAATTCATTACCAAATTGTGAAAAAGTTATGTCATTCCTTAATTTAGCCGTTTTAGCAAGTGAAAAATATTTAGATAAATTTTTTATGTCAAATTATTCCATGTAGTAATAGAACCTGCAGGAAAAGAAGTAAGCCATTATTTTGCTTTATCTTTTAGGGAGAAACGAAATAACCTAAGTCGAACAGCATCCTCGCTAACTCTATTACGCTTAAAAGTATCACATATTTCAAGAAAATTAGCAATATAAGAGTTAGGATCATCATTAGGGCCAAAAAATTATACACTCGTTTGAATCATCTGAATAATTGCAGACTTAATCTCAAAGTTGTTTGCTTGCACATTGGGCCTCCTGATGCTTGATGTAGTGCCATCCAAAGTAGGTGTAACATATGAGCTCAACGTCCTTGGATTATTTTGGATTTTTTGTTCTTACTCCATCTTGATCTTTTTCTCCTTGTGTTTTTTCAAATTTTTTTCAATTTCTTGATCACGAGGTATCAATTCTCCACTACTAGTGCGTGTCAAGCAATAGAAACCCCTCAAAGAAAAAGAAAAATACTAAAATTTAAAATTAAAAATAAAATCCCTAAAATAATAATAATAATAATAATTAAAATTATAAATCATACAAGAAAACAAAAAGACGTTCAATCTAAGGCTAGCTTATGTAGTTTTGATATGCAATAAACTAATTCCTGACAATGACACCAAAAACTTGATGTGTGATTTTTGTACAATTAATTCAGACAAGTGTATTCTAGTCAAGGCAACTGTTATGTTGCCCACCATCGGGCAACATACTAGTTGCCCAACTGAGAGAGGGGGGTGGGCCCCATGCATGTGGGGCCCATGCCATATGCATGGGGCCCACCCTCCCTCTCTCAGTCGGGCAACTACTGTGTTGCCCCACTGTGGGCAACATAACAGTGCCCTCTTAGTCAAATATGTATACAGTGATGAAAGGAGTGTTGATCCTACGAGAACTAGATTATAATACCAAAATAATTTTAATTTAGCCTAAGTTGAACTTAATTAATTAATTGGATGAGTAAAACGAAGAATAAAGACTAACAAGAAGAAATTAATTCAAAACTTAATATTTTATTTGAAAAATTAATAAGTGAATGCAACTGGGGTTGAGATTTCATTTAATTTAGGTTATGTAATTATCTTTTTAACCCGATTCAAACCCAACAATACCCTTATAGTATTTTAAAATTATTTGCATATGATGGTGGATTTTCTTAATTAATTAATAAGTTTTCTCAAGTCATATTAATTCTTTATTAATTCAATTTCATTGTCAAATTTCTGAACAGATGTCAAAAGAATAAATAAACATTAATTTATTTGAAAACATCTAATCTCAAAAGGGGATTTAACTCACTAAACTTACTTGATTCCTACACATGAGCTAATCATCTCTCGATAACATAGTCAAGCATGTGAATTATATTACCTATGGATCTAATTTGTAGTAATTTTTTAATTAGTCATGCATAAATCATTAACTCATTAAAAGATACCCAATCTTTTAAAGCATTAAATACAACAATATAAATTTCTCATGTAAATAATAGTGGGTTTTGAATTGAATTAAACAAATAATAACATAATCCCAAAATTAAAATCCATCCAAACTCTAGTTAAAACAATTTACTTAGACATTAAATTAAAAATACAAATAAAAATTGAATGGAGAAAGGAGTGGAATATAAATGAGAAAGGAGCTGGCAAGAATTGAAATTGAAGACCTGGCATTAGGACATGGCATGCGCATGATTATATATATATATATATTATTAAAAGTAGACATCGGGCACCATGGTTTGAATTATATATATATATATATATAATTTGGAGAAAAGAAGAGAAGTTGCATGCGTGTATGTATCAAATATTATAAAGGAAGAATTGAGAAGATAGAAGAATGTGAGCAGCAGCCAACCTCATGCGCAATAGCCAAAAGATGTAATGGGATTGAATTTTGCCAACCGCAATTGAAAAAGAAGGAAACAGATAAATTGGAGCGGAACAAATCAAGGAGCCAATACATTACAAAAGGGAGATGAATGGGGAGCAAAAAAGGAAAGAAGGAGAAGAAGGGAAAAGCCATTGCATAACAACAACAACAACGTCGCAGGGAGCTTTCTCTCCTATTCTCCATTCAATTTTTATTTTATTTTTATTTTAATATCTAGCTAAATTGTTTTAGCTAAGGTTTGGATGGATTTTAATTTTGGAATTATGTTATTATTTGTTTAATCTAATTCAAAATCTACTATTATTTACATGATAAATTTACATTGTTGTGCTTAATATTTTAAAAGATTTGTCATCTTTTAATGAGTTAATGATTTATGCATGACTGACTAAAGAATTGTTATAAATTAGATTCAGAAGTAATATAAATCACATGGTTGACTATGATATTGAGAGATGATTAGCTCATGTGTGGGAATCGAGGAATCCTAGTGAGTCAAATCTTCTTTCGAAATTAGAGGTTTCTAAAGAAATTAATGCTTATTTATTCTTTTGACATTCGCTCAGAAATTTGATGGTGAATTTGAATTAATAAAGGATTAATATGACTTGAGAAAACTTATTAATTAATTAAGGAAAATCCACAATCACTTGCAAATAATTTTAAAATAGTGTAAGGGTATTTTTGGGTTTGAATCGGATTGAAAAGATAATTACATAACCAGATTAAATGAAATCTAAACCTTAGTTGCATTCACTTATTAATTTTCTCATAAAAAATTTAGACTAAATTAATTAATTAAGTTCAACTTAGACTAAATTAAAATTATTTTGGTATTGTAATCTAATCCTCGTGGGATGGACACTCCTTTCATCATTATATGCATATTTGACTAGGGTACATTTGCTTGAATTAATTGTGCATAAATCACACATAAGTGCCTTCAAAATCTATTGAGAAAACTCCTTATGAACTTTTGTAACAACCGGGTAATTTGCAAAAGAAAAAGTGAATGAAGGAAATGTGCGAATTAATTCTATGGAGGTTTGATTGTGGCTTGCTAGCTAAGTGTGGGTTAGATGGAAGGCCATATGAGGTGTTAAATGGTTAAAGAAGTTAAATGTGATGTTGGGAGCTAAAAACAAGAGAGAAATGTCTTCTTGTAATCGACAGATGGAGCCAGGTTGTAAGCACCCCCGCCCGAATATCCCAACCACCCGGTCTATCCGAATGAAAGCGCTTACATAAGGGAAGAGAAATAGACATAAGACAAAAATACCCTGGCAAGCATACATACAAAAAATACAATAGCGAAAGCAAAACAATATACATGCACGCCCACAAGTACCCTGCTGGAACAGCGGTCAAGGAGTATATAAAAATATACAGACACCTGTGCCAACAAATAAAAGATACAAGGAACAATCGGGCATAGTAAAAAATGAGAGTCAGAACTCCTAACAAAACATCAGAGAAGACGGGGGCAGCTAATTGTACACCTTATTGACACGGCTGGCTGCTAGATGACGCGGTCATCGCCCTCAACTTTTGCTTTAACCTTACCTGGAATGATGGAAAGTAAGGTGAGTTGCAAGACTCAACAAGTTTATATGAAAAGGAAGGCTATAAATGAAACAGAAGAGGAGATCACTCCAAATATAAACCCACATGTACACACAAGCCATGTGACGTAACAACACAACAATGCCGCATAATAAAAGCACATACCGGTCCTTGGGGCCCACATAAGACACCTGGCACCCAAGTCTCATACCAACCTGCTGCTGCCCTGAAAGGTAACATAAATCTCCACAAACCTGTGCGCTCTGTCTTGGGTCGGTACTCCCGTCACCTGTATCCATGTCGGTACTCCCGACACCCGAGCCATAGGCTCCCTCGGAACGGTACTCCCGTCCGAGAACTAAATACTACCAGTAACCATGCAATGCATATAAAATGCAATGGCGTAATGAGCATCAACGTGATACAAGGCGCTCATACATCCAGGCATCAGGCCATGCTCCGCCCATATAGTAAATCACACGCGGCATGCATATGCCCGTGCTGGATGCAGCATAACCAAGCTAGAATGTCCGTGACCAAGCATAACCAAATCATGATAATCCCAACATGCAGCCTGTACCCATGTGCATACCAAACCATGCAACAAGAATAAAATGTAACCAGGCATGCTATAATCACATAACGGCAGAGCTAATCAATAGTGCCTGGCACCGATCAGCAGTTAGTGACTAGAAGAGACCAGCCGACGGCCTAAGATAGACCGTACAATAGTCACACTGTCACCGAAAAGCTAATCCTTGCACCCACTGCCCAACCGCTCTAGCCTATAAACAACCAAAAGCTATAATAATACCTGAACAGCTAAGAACCTAGGCCCGGGTGAGTACAACATCATTCCCATAGGCTTGGGGGTGGTACAAACCCCCGTAGGCAACTAACGAATAAAACTCTTGAAACCAGTTTAATAAATTAAATTTTAAAACAAACCATTTAAAATTCCATAATTTATTAACAACCAAAACCAACGAAGGGAGGTCAAATAAATTGACAACGAAAGAATCGACGATAAGGGTATAAAGAACTTGCCTTTACGAGGATAGCCTTAGGCTCGTTTCAACCAAACACAGTAAAAATTATACCAACTGCAATATCCTAATTATTTGCCAAAATTCATAAAATTGTGCTCTAAAAGAAATTCTGACTGTACAAAATATTAATTACTAGCTTAGCTACATACCTGGTAAATTAAACCTTAAATTAAACTGGATTTAATCCAATTTTTGGCCCCCAAAGTCTCTCAAATTCTTCGTGCACGCTGCTTATTTTCTGTAATTTTTTTGCTGCTCGTTGCTGTAAAAAAATGCCCGAAATTGGGCTTAAATTTGGCTAAAAAATGAGCAGAGGGAGGCACCACGTGGCAGCGCTGGAGCGGCCGCTGGGGAGGCCACCGCCTCTAAGCGAAACGATGTCATTTCGACGCCTAGGCTAATTAAATTAGCCAAAAATCTGACCCTCGCGCACGCGCCTACCGCGAATCGAACCCTCGCTCGCTGCTTGGCCGCTTCGCGCGCGAATCGCCCGCACCCGCACACGCCTTCAACCTATATATAACTTATGTTATATTTAAGGTGACTTTTGGGCCTTTTCTGCAATTCACGCCAGCACCCCCAAACTCTCATAAATTACACACACACCCCCTATATTAATTACATTAATGCCCGAGACTTCTAAAAATCACACAATTTAATTTATTTCAATTTTTTTTTCTAATTCTAGAAATTCCTAAAATAATTAATCAATTACCTTAATTTCTTATTTCCTTAAAATCTCATAATTTATTTTTATTTAATCACAACAAATTATTTTGATATTTCTTTTAAATCAAATTATCCCAAAATTAAATTAAATTGCCATTTACGGGGCATTACAAATCCTCCCCACTTAAAAGAATTTCATCCTCGAAATTCGTACCTGGCTAGGCAAATAACTAAGGGTGAAGTCGCCTCATGTCCTTCTCTAGCTCCCAAGTAGCCTCCTCAGGGGTATGTCGCTGCCATTGGACATTCACATAGGGAATCATACGGTTGCGGAGCACTTTCTCTTTCCAATCCACGATGCTAGCAGGCAACTTGGTGTATAACGCATCCTCTTGCACCACGAGTGGATGATAATCAATAACATGCCCGGGATCTGCCATGTACTTGCGAAGCATAGAAACATGAAAGACATCATGTACGTGGGCTAACTGAGGGGGTAAAGCTAACCGGTAAGCCAACGGTCCGACTCGCTTAAATATCTCAAACGGTCCCACATAGCAAGGACTCAACTTGCCAGATACTCCAAAGCGTCGAACACCCCTCATCGGCATGACTCGAAGGAAAACATGATTACCCACATCAAACTCCAAATCTCGGCGTCGTTTGTCTGCGTAACTCTTCTGACGGTCCTGAGTTGCCTTCATCCTAGCCCGAATCAACTGGATCTCCTCTGTCGTCTGCTCTACCAACTCCAGTCCAAGCAACGCTCGCTCCCTAATCTCAGTCCAACAAAGCGGTGATCTACACGGTCACCCGTACAATGCCTCAAATGGTGCCATCCCAATACTAGCCAGGAAGCTATTATTGTAAGCAAACTCCACTAGCGACAAATGGTCATCCTAGCTCCCATGAAAATCCAGTACACAGGCACGGAACATGTCCTCCAATGTCCGTATGGTCTGCTCCGACTGCCCGTCAGTCTGAGGATGGAAGGCTGTACTGAAAGTCAACTGGGTTCCCATAGAACTCTGCAATGCCTCCCAAAATCGTGAGGTAAATCGAGGATCCCTGTCTGACACAATGCTAGCTGGTACTCCATCGGCCCAAATCTCTCCATATCAGCCATGATCTCGCCAGGCTCCACGTCCTGTCGCTGTCGATCGCGAATCTAACCCTCTAGATTTGAATGGATACTCATGGCAGCAGAATAGAGTGTGGGATTGTCTAATGCTACTGAGATAGTAAGATCACTCATATGCTCCAGTAAGAACCACTCCTGCACCATCATAGCTGCAACTGATGCTCCACGGTGACTCAATGCATCCGTTACCACATTGGCTTTACCTGGGTGATAGAGTATCTCGCAATCGTAATCTTTAAGCAGTTCTAACCAACGACGTTGTCTCATATTGAGTTCCCTCTGTGAAAAGAGGTACTTAAGACTCTTGTGATCCGTGTAAATCTGGACTCTCTCACCATAAAGATAATGCCTCCAAATCTTCAAGGTAAATACCACAGCTGCCAACTCCAGATCATGTGTAGGGTAATTCTCTTCGTGCCTCTTCAACTGTCTGGGTGCATAAGCATTCACTCGACCATCCTGCATCAAAACACACCCTAACCCTGCATATGAGGCATCACTGTATACAGTAAATAACTCACCACTCCTGGGTATCGTCAGTACTGGCGCTAATGTCAAACGCCGCTTCAACTCCTGGAAAGATCTTTCGCAAGACTCGTCCCAAATAAACCTGACTCCTTTCCTTGTCAACTTTGTCATGGGTGATGCAAGTCGTGCAAAGCCTTCTATAAATCGTCGATAATACCCAGCAAGGCCAAGAAAACTTCGAATCTGCATCACTGTCATCGGTCTCGGCCAATCCATCACGGCTCTGGTCTTCTCTGGATCTACTGAGATACCCTCGCCTAAGACTACGTATCCCAAGAATACAACTCGGGTCTGCCAAAACTCACATTTAGAAAACTTGGCATACGATTGCTCCTCTCTGAGCTTCTGCAGAACCATGCTCAAATGCACCTCATGTATCTCAGGGCTCGGTGAGTAAACTAGGATGTCGTCAATGAAAACTATGACAAAGGAATCCAGATATTCCTTGAACACCCTGTTCATCAGATCCATAAACGCTGCAGGGGCATTAGTCAACCCAAGTGGCATGACCACAAACTCGTAATACCCGTAACGTGTACGAAATGAGGTCTTCGCAATATCCTCATCTCTGACCCGCACCTGATGATAACCCGACCGAAAATCGATCTTGGAAAACACCGGTGCACCACGCAATTGATCCAATAAATCATCCACACGGGGTAGGGGGTACTTATTCTTAATTGTTACCTGATTAAGTTGTCGGTAATCTATACACAGTAGCATAAACCCGTCCTTCTTACGCACAAATAATACTGGAGCCCCCCATGGCGATGTGCTCGGTTGAATAAACCCCCTCTCCAAAAGATCTTGCAACTGCACCTTGAGTTCTTTCAGTTCATTAGCGGCCATACGGTAAGGAGTCTTGGAAATAGACTACGTACCTAGCATCAGATCGACTGCAAAATCAATCTCCCGGTGCTGTGGTAGTCCCGACAACTCATCTGGGAACACATCTAGAAAGTCTCGCATCATAGGATAGGCAGCCAACTCCTTCTTCTCCCCAGTTATCACAGTCACAAATGCAAAATAGGCTTCACACCCACGTCGTATAAGCCTCTTGGCGTGCATAACCGATATCATCGGCGTAGTCACCATAGGCTTCACACCCCGGTATGTAACAACTGGTCTCCCCGGGTGCTCAAATGAAATCACCTTCCGTCGACAATCAACTCGAGCATAGTGCCGTGAGAGCCAATCCATACCCAACAGTAAATCAAAATCCTGGATCGCCAAAACCATAAGATCCCCTGAAAATACCTGGTCGTGAATCCCTATCTCGCAATCCCTGACCATCTCACTCCCCAACAATACCGTCCCTCTCAATGTCGAAACAGACAAATCATATGGTAAGGGGTTACATGGGATCGGAATCTTATGCAACAAATGGGGTGCTATAAAAGAGTGGGTAGAACCTGTATCAAATAAGGCATCTACATCATGGCCATGAAGAGAAAGTATACCTTGTACCGTATCACTGCCCTTAGCTGCCTCAACGGCTGACACTGCAAATGCCTTCCCCTACATCTGTACTCTCTTTGTGGGCCCTGAGCCCTGTGCTGCTGGTAGGGGTAGTAGTGCTCCTGGACCCTGTTCCCTCGGTGCAGTCTGCCTCTGTGCTGGTCTGGGCCCTACACCTCCCATCCTTGGCCCTTCAATCTGTGCTGGCTGGGTGCACACGTTCGCCCGATGACCTCTTTGTCCACAGCGAAAGCAAATGATATCCTGCCCTGTGGCCGGTGTAGCTAGTGGGGCCGGTGTAGCCGGTCTAGGCCCCTATGGACAGTCCCTCTTCAAATGTCCCGGCTGACCACAGCGATAACATACGTCCCAACATACATCCCGGCATTGCCCCTGGTGTCTCTGCCCGCACTGCCGGCACTATGGAAGGCCTGAACTCTTACTGCCCGCATCCCACTTTCTCTTCTTACTGCTACTCCCTGCGCCCTTCATGACTTACTGATCTGATCGAGCCTCCAATCGGTCCCTCTCCACTGTGTGGGCCCGCTGTACAGCTGTAGGAAAGTCTGGTGCCTCAATACCAGCCATGGCGTGACGAATCTCTGGTCGTAGCCCCCTCTGAAACTTGCTGACTCTACGAGACTCAGGGGTCACTAACTCTAGAGCATAACGAGATAACGCCACAAACTCAATCTCGTACTGTGTAACTGTCTTGTTTCCCTACTGTAAGTCAATAAACTCGAACACCTTCTACTCTCTGACCTAAGCCGGTACATAAGTCTCATTGAATGCCGCGACAAACTGTGCCCATGTCGAGTCCCCATCACCATATCGCTGTCTGGCGGTCTCCCACCATCACTCGGCGTCACCTCGCAACAGAAAGGTCCCCAATCGAACCCTATGGGCCTCTGCACAGCCTATAGATGGCAAATGCTTCTCCACAGCCAGTAGCCAATCCTCGGCCTTTGTCGTGTCGACGCCTCCATTAAACTCTGGTGAACGTAGGGCCATAAAATCTTTAAGCAATGCAGCACCAGAACTATCCCCTACTCTCGGAGTACCTGAATATGACGCTTGGGCCATAGCGGTCCTACCATCATGACTGCGCTCCTGACGTAACTAAGATGCCACCAGTACGTCCACGGCCCGTAAAAGACCTGCCAATGTCTCTTGCATGCCCGGAGGCCCTGGTTATCTCTCATCTCCTGTATCTGTCGCCTGTACCTCAGCAGTAGGAACAAGGTGCCCTCTACCTTGCGTCGGCGGTCTACCACGACCTCGTCTACGACGTGCGTCTATGAGTCCTACATAACCAAAATTAATTAGAACATGACCTAACACTCTAACTTTACCTAATAGCCTTGGTGTACAGTTACTTGTCCCCCAAATTGACTCAATGACGCTCTGATACCAACATTGTAAGCACCCCCGCCCGGATATCCCAACCACCCGGTCTATCTGAACGAAAGCACTTACATAAGGGAAGAGAAATAGACATAAGACAAAAATACCCTGGCATGCATACATACGAAAAATACAACAGCGGAAGCAAAACAATATACATGCACGCCCACAAGTACCCTGCTGGAACAACGGTCAAGGAGTATATAAAAATATACAGACACCTGTGCCAACAAATAAAAGATACAAGGAACAACCGGGCACAGTAAAAAATGAGAGTCAGAACTCCTAACAAAACATCAGAGAAGATGGGGGTAGCTAACTGTACACCCTACCGACACGACTGGCTGCTAGATGGCGCGGTCCTCACCCTCGACTTTTTCTTTACCCTTACCTGGAATGATGGAAAGCAAGGTGAGTCGCAAGACTCAGCAAGTTTATATGAAAAGGAAGGCTATAAATGAAATAGAAGAGGAGATCACTCCAAATATAAACCCACATATACACACAAGCCATGTGACTCAACAACACAACAGTGCCGCATAATAAAAGCACATACCGGTCCTTGGGGCCCACATAAGACACCTATCACCCAAGTCCCATACCAACTTGCCGTTGCCCTGAAAGGTAACATAAATCTCCACAAACCTGTGCGCACTTTCCCAGGTCGATATTCCCGTCACCTGTATCCATGTCGGTACTCCCGACACCCGAGCCATAGGCTCCCTCGGAACGGTACTCCCGTCCGAGAACTAAATACTACCAGTAACCATGCAATGCATATAAAATGCAATGGCGTAATGAGCATCAACGTGATACAAGGCGCTCATACATCCAGGCATCAGGCCATGCTCCGCCCATATAGTAAATCACACGCGGCATGCATATGCCCGTGCTGGATGCAGCATAACCAAGCTAGAATGTCCGTGACCAAGCATAACCAAATCATGATAATCCCAACATGCAGCCTGTACCCATGTGCATACCAAACCATGCAACAAGAATAAAATGTAACCAGGCATGCTATAATCACATAACGGCAGAGCTAATCAATAGTGCCTGGCACCGATCAGCAGTTAGTGACTAGAAGAGACCAGCCGACGGCCTAAGATAGACCGTACAACAGTCACACTGTCACCGAAAAGCTAATCCTTGCACCCACTGCCCAACCGCTCTAGCCTATAAACAACCAAAAGCTATAATAATACCCGAACAGCTAAGAACCTAGGCCCGGGTGAGTACAACATCATTCCCATAGGCTTGGGGGTGGTACAAACCCCCGTAGGCAACTAACGAATAAAACTCTTGAAACCAGTTTAATAAATTAAATTTTAAAATAAACCGTTTAAAATTTCATAATTTATTAACAATCGAAACCAACGAAGGGAGGTCAAATAAATTGACAACGAAAGAATCGACGATAAGGGTATAAAGAACTTGCCTTTACGAGGATAGCCTTAGGCTCGTTTCAACCAAACACGGTAAAAATTATACCATATGCAATATCCCAATTATTTGCCAGAATTAATAAAATTAGGCTCTAAAAGAAATTCTGATTGTACAAAATATTAATTACTAGCTTAGCTACATACCTGGTAAATTAAACATTGAATTAAACTAGATTTAATCTGATTTTTGGCCCCCAAAGTCTCTCAAATTCTCCCGTGCACGCTGCTTCTTTTCTGTAATTTTTTTGCTGCTCGTTGCTGTAAAAAAATGCCCGAAATTGGGCTTAAATTTGGCTAAAAAATGAGCAGAGGGAGGCACCACGTGGCAGCGCTGGAGCGGCCACTAGGGAGGCCACCGCCTCTAAGCGAAACGATGTCATTTCGACGCCTAGGCTAATTAAATTAGCCAAAAATCCGACCCTCGCGCACGCGCCTACCGCGAATCGAACCCTCGCCCGCTGCTTGGCCGCCTCGCGCGCGAATCGCCCGCACCCGCACACGCCTTCAACCTATATATAACTTATGTTATATTTAAGGTGACTTTTGGGCCTTTTCTGCAATTCACGCCAGCACCCCCAAACTCCCATAAATTACACACACACCCCCTATATTAATTACATTAATGCCCGAAACTTCTAAAAATCACACAATTTAATTTATTTCAATTTTTTTTTCTAATTCCAGAAATTCCTAAAATAATTAATCAATTACCTTAATTTCTTATTTCCTTAAAATCTCATAATTTATTTTTATTTAATCACAACAAATTATTTTGATATTTCTTTTAAATCAAATTACCCCAAAATTAAATTAAATTGCCATTTACGGGGCGTTACAAATCCTCCCCCCTTAAAAGAATTTCGTCCCCGAAATTCGTACCTGGCTAGGCAAATAACTAAGGGTGAAGTCGCCTCATGTCCTCCTCTAGCTCCCAAGTAGCCTCCTCAGGGGTATGCCGCTGCCACTGGACCTTCACATAGGGAATCGTATGGTTGCGGAGCACTTTTTCTTTCCAATCCACGATGCTAGCAGGCAACTCGGTGTATAACGCATCCTCTTGCACCAGTACATGTACAGATATGACCATATGTTCATAAATTACATACGCTTTAATAACCTTCATGAATATAAAGCATAATATAGGCAAACATGTCACGTATAAGTTTTTAAGGTAAAATCACTCACCTTTGAACAAAACTTAATACGTCTCGAATATCGTACCCGACCTTAATTTTCGTGCCCGACCTTCAAAAATTGCACTATCTCTTAACCTTGAGACTCAACATACTCTGGCCATTATATTTATTCAAAGAAATATCAACACCTATTTTTCCATAATTTCTTCATATTTTCTTCTTATTTTTACCTCGATAAATTCAAAATAAATACCTAATCAAATATTTTTCCAAAATTTTTCAACAACATAATTCATAAAATAATTTTCTAAAAATATTTTAAAAAAAATAAAAAATACCTCTTGCTCACACGCCTTGTGCGTGTACTAAGTGAAGACTAGCGCATGCATTTCACACGCTGATCTTTTTCTTAGGCTTTGACCATCGACGATCACTGGTTTTTGCTTCTACCTTAACCTCCACCCCAAATCGATCACAATGGCACCACTTTGGGTCTGAAACAACCACTAAAAGTGGTTCAACTAGCAGGTTAAAGATCCGGTTGAAGCTTCCGCCTAGGTTTCCAGTGACCCCACGAAACCCTTTGAAACTCACACGAAATTACACCAAATGCTCCAAAAAAAACTTTACAAAATGCAAGGAACAAAAGCCCCTTATCCTTAACCCTTGATTCTCACTCTAAAGCCTTGAATTTGAGCTCTAACTTAAAGAAAAACCCTTGGCCCTCGACCTCTATTTATACCCGAAATCGAGCCCTCAAACCCCCTTGACCATCACATTCGTGATCTTTAATGCCTTAGCCTGCTTTAGATCGACCCAAAACGATCATCATTAGCCCCCAAACCGACCTTTTAAAGCCTCAGTTTTTAAGCCAAGTCACGGCCAAAATTTTGATCAAAACATGGTAATCATTAATTGTAATAGGTTCACTTGAAATGAGACTTCAATACCACCTATACTATCCTGAACCATTGCTAGGCGTTATTAAAAAACTCTCAAAACATCCTCAAAATTTGGAGAAGTTTAGGTGATGGGTTAAGGGGTTGATCGATATTGAAAAGGGTTTTGATATTATCTAATTGCTAGTGGGTAGTGAACTTAGAAAGTCACATATCGTATAGTGTTGCGTATGGTATCATCATCGTGTACCCAAAATATCTCAGGAATTGATTGGTCAAAAGTTGACCCTTGGCCCCCCTGCCAATAGTGTATAGTGCTGGTTCCTTAACGTAATATAATGGTCACTCAAGAGGGGAGTGAATTGAGGATTAAAAACCTATTAAACCGATTCTTCCCTTTTAAAACTCTTGAGCTTTTCTTATACACAAAATACACTTGTTATATGTATATATATATATATGTTGTTTAGGATTGATAACAATATAAATATGCAAACAACGACAATAATCAACACAAGAATATATAGTGGTTCGGTGTCTCCAACACCTACTCCACTCTCTCAAGGTCAACCCGACACTTGAGGTTCCACTAAAACCACACATAGGTTTTCCAACAAGCTCACCTAGGGAACTTTTACTCCACACCGAGGTTTCCTCTTAGCTCACCCCGGAAACTAATACAACAATACACACCTAGATTACTTGGGCTCTAAAAGGCTACCACAATCCACAATTAAAGTAGTTATAGTGTAATTCTAAGTCCAACAATCTTGGACAAATATGGATATGAAAATGAGAATAATTATATAAGGAAAATATGAATACAAATACAATTTACCACAAATGGAGAGAATATCTTCTTCTCCTTTGCCTTGGGTTCCAAAGGATATATTTTTGAGCTTGAGCCTTGGATTGCTTTTCTTAAGTCTCTTGAGAGCTTGGGTGTGCTTTAGGAAGATAGGAAATGATAGAGCATTAGCCTTCTCCAAAAATCTCTTCTTGATATTTATAATGGAGCTTCCAAACGACCTGCAACAGCTATAAAAATTCGACCGCTGGAGTCTGGCAATCGACTGTTCTAATCGACAGTCGACTCCGTAACACCCATAGTTGACTCTCGAAGCCGGCAGTCGACTGGCCAAAACCTGCTCTCAGTTACCTCAACTCTGTATAACACACAGTCGACTATCCCTTACTGGGAGTCGACTCTTAGTCCAGATTCTAAGAAAAAATAAGATTTTGCTTTGATGATACAATCCATAACATATATACATTACAACATGTTTACATTTCTTTAGTTTATGTAAATGTCCACATTTTTCTTAATTTATATTTTACCTTCCATTTTAATAGATAAATGTAAATAAGAAAGTACCCCCTATTTGGATTCAATAAAAATATCTAAAAAATCAAAATCCAAATTAATGAGAAATTAGAATTTTAGTTTTAGAACAAATTCCAGATTTGGCGATTTTAGCACTTCAAAAATACATACTTTCAATTTTTTGAAAAATTCATTAAAAATCATTTTAACAATAATCAATATTAGCTATCAAAATACTGGGAGATAATTTTCCAAAAAGAAAACATTTTCTTATATGTTCCCTTATAGTGTGCCAATATTCTACTTAGAACAAATAGCATTTCTTGGTTCATTTTGATACACAAAATACTATAATACTTAAAATAAGTTTTCCAGCATAAGATACATCAAAATTACATTAGGGGATTTAAATATACCAAAAATAATTTTACTAAAATTATGTTTTGCTAAGTACCAAAATACACAATAGGTTAATTGGAGCAATTTGGCTCAACATATAGTGCACAGTGCATAATGAAATCAACTATTGATTAAACAGTAGATTGCATAATAAGAGGCGACGAATTTCAAATAGTTAAAATGCATAGTGCATAGTAAAATCAATTATTGATTAAACAGTAAGAGGCAATGGATTTCAAATAGTTAAAATGCATAGTGAAATCAATTATTGATTGCATAGTAAGAGGTGATGGATTTCAATTTCAATTGAAATTGAGGAGGAAGAAAAAGGGCGGGAGGAATTGATAAAGAACAAAGGCAGGGTCTCTCCTTTCTTCTCTCGCTCTCCCTATGCAACTTCCTTTTCTTTTTCTTCCTCTGAAAATATTCTCCTTCCATAGAAATTATATGTGTAATTGTTATGCGTAGAATTTTGAAATACGGACACTAGTGATAGGAAAAACCTCTGTGTCTAGCATGGGAAGAGGTGACTGGAACGATACCATTCAGCATACTAGGTGTGGATAGACTAGGACCACCACAAGGTGAGGTGTATTCGGTCTTAGTACAAAAATTGTTTTTGTACCCCAACCTTACATCGGACAACTGGTATGAATTTATTTATATTCAATTGTTGAATATGCATGTTGCTTAAATACCCAAACCATGTACGCCGTGTATATTATATTGCATTATGTGTATCTAATACATGATAAAAAAAAAATTTCCTATACCGTCGTACAAGTGATTCCCTTCAGTGGTATCAGAGCCTCAGGTTGGCATTTAATGCATATACGTGGATGTATGTGTTAAATATTGCATTTAATCGGCATTTTAGTTTTGGCAGCCAAATAACATGTTCTAATTGCTTCGTTTTTATGGTTGTGTGGTAATTCGCATTATACATTAACACGAGAATTTAGATATGCTTGTTTGGATGTCGGATTGTATTATTTAACATATGCAGGATAAATGTTTTCAAAATTATTTTGAAATAGTAGAAGGATATGTATGTTTAGGATGAGCATGGGCTTGGTATGAATGAATCAATGAATGTTACAGGGCTTTGTTTGATTTAATTTAAATTTGTAATAATTAATTTATTCAAGAATGTACTGAGGCATAAGCCTTTAGTAGATTCTTTTAGTCTTTATTTTACAAATGTTGTAAATGCAGATAATGTCAAGGAGTTGATTGCAGCAGAAGCAGTGAACTAAGACTCCATCAAGAAGTTGATGTGTGGCATGGTTTAACTCTTAAATCTCGAGTTTATTTTGTGTGCAAGCCCATGGTCATCTTTGTTAATTTATTGTTTGTTTTATTATGCAATGGTTGTGTGGTGGAATGAATGATGGAACCTGATGAGCTTGGCGAGAGATTTGTTATCCAAAGGAGCAAGGGGGTTTGGGTCTAAAACCTTTGTATGTTTGGAACCAAACCCTTGTTGCTAAGCTAATCTAGCACCTATTCTTGAGAGAGAACAAGTCTCTTTAAGTTAAGTGGGTCCATACCTATCGTGTTAAAGAAAGATGTTTCTGGTTGCTTCCAAAATAGTATGCATGCCCTTGGTACTAGAGAAAGTTGCTTTCTATTTGGTGTTTGGTTAGATCCTATTTTGGTTGGTGGATTAGGAATGGTCGGAGTGTATTCCTATGGCATGATCAGTGGCATTCTCTTGGAGTGCTCACAGAACATTTCTCATGCCAATTGCCTCGTCAATTAAGTATTTCTAGTTTGACTAGAGTCTTAGATATAATCTCAGATGGTTTATGGGTTTGGCCTAAGATGGACCACTCCCCCTCTTTAGACCTTATTTGGGACCATATGCCTACCCTTCTTAGGATCGGGCGGTGCGATGAGCTTTGTTGGCTCCCTGCCTCGAATGGGGTTTTCTCTGTTTGTTCTACCTATCGGGCTCTTTTGGTGTAGCGGCCCCAAGTTCCATGGCATCGTCTGGTTTGGTCCCACTATGGTATTCCAGCCCATATGTTCATTTTTTAGTTGGCGGTTCAGGAAAGGTTATCTACTTTTGATAGTATTAATTTGTACTTGTATATTCCGAATAGATGTTTCCTTTGCAGGGCAGAGAATCATAAGCACTTGTTCTTCCATTGCCCTTTTTTCCCGTCAAGTGTTGTAATGCTTCCATAGATCTAAGAAATTTAGTTGGCCCTGGCATTGTTGGGAGACTGGGGTGTCTTGGGCGGTGTCTAGATGGAAAGGAAAGGGTCTTTGGCAGGTGGCTAACCGACTAACTCTTCATGCATTGGTGTACTTTATTTGGTAAGAGCGTAACAACAGATGCTTTAGTGGTTAAGAGAGGTCTGCGTCACAATTGGAGCATCAGATCCAGTGTGTTGTATGGGCTTGTCTGGCCACTATTTGCTTTTAGCCATCTCTTTAGAGTAGTGCTTTGAGTCATTTCTGGTGTCTCCCAGCTGACCAATCCTCTATTTTCCATTGATCCTTTCATTTCTTGCTCTGCTTTGTTGGCTCTCAGAGTTGGTGTTGTTCTCCTTATAGTCTTCTTTTGGGTCCCATTGGTTCTCATGTTTGTTTTGTTGCCTACGAATGCCTTCTGGTTGGTGTTTTTATTTTGTATATATTTTTTGTTAGGCTGAATCAGGGGGCATTTGTATTTGGGTGCTTGTGTTTTTTCTCTGATGGTTTTCTTTTGGTTTGGGGTATGCTTTGACCTTCAGTTGTAGACGATTTGGCATGGTTTGTTTTTATATTTTCTTATTTATAAAAAAATTAATATTAAATCTAAATAGTAAATTTGATTTATCATGACTTTGCACTGTCATAGGGGTTCATCAGTTTGATTGGATGTATCCAAAAAATTGTAAATGTAAGGGTGCATTTAATGAAAGATTGTTTGATTTCTCCTATTAACCATGAGATGGGGCGATGTTCAAGGGAGCATTTGTATTTGGGTGCTTGTGTTTTTTCTCTGATGGTTTTCTTTTGGTTCGGGGTATGCCTTGACCTTCAGTTGTAGATGATTTGGCATGGTTTGTTTTTATATTTTCTTATTTACAAAAAAATTAATATTAGATCTAAACAGTAAATTTGATTTATCATGACTTTGCACTATCGTAGGGGTTCATCAGTTTGATTGGATGTATCCAAAAAACTGTAAATGTAAGGGTGCATTTAATGAAAGATTGTTTGATTTCTCCTATTAACCATGAGATGGGGCGATGTTCAAGGGGTCTCACCTAACCAAGTAACTAAAATGTGAGGGAGTGTGATGTTCAACTCATTGCACTTAGCCGGACAGTGGGTGGGAACTAAATAGTCCATCAGGCCAAAAAACTGTAAATGTGATGTTTATGATGGGTTCAAAGCCGAAGGTCGAGCTCCACATATGATGTGGTGGCAAGTGTTGCCAACTCAATTATGATGGGTTGGATTTGGAAGTTTCTTTCGGAGATTGATGTGGTTCCGGCCATTTTGTTACCAATACATTTGTATTTTTGACAACAATGGAGCTATCGTGCAGGCGAAGGAACCCATGTCTCATCAGAAGTTGAAACACATTAAATGTTGGTTTCATTTGATTCGAGAGATTATAACATGCGGGGATGTGCAGCTGTAAAGAATCGATTCAGTGGATAATATAGCTGATCCATTCACCAAGGCTATGACTCAGTCACAGCTGGATCGTCATCCTAAGAAGATGGGTATCTGATACTTGCCGATGGTGGAGCACTATATGTACATGTGATGTAAATTAGCATTAGTGTAAGTGGGAGATTGTTAGTGTTGTGTACCCTAATGCTAGATTTGGATGACATCTAGCGGGAGTGTTTTAATGCATTCACTGTATCTTTGTATCTATAAAAGACAAGGTTTTCTTCATTCATATTTTCTCCAATCAATTATATGAATGAGTCTTTAGATTTTCTGTGTGAGATTCTTATTCTCAAGGTGTTGAGACTATGTGACAAGATTATCTGGTAACATAACTTATTAAAGTATTCCTAGTCCTTAGATTGTTTGGATGGGGACTCCGATTAATCAAGTATGGACTAGCACAAAGGTTACTATCTCATTCAATATGGAGATACTGTTGGAAGGATAGTGTGCCACTCACCATATGACATGAGATGTATCTAGTAAACTTATGGGTGATTGTTGGGGAACGATTAACCGAATGTGACACCTATGACTGACTACATAGCGTGGTGGATAATGGGCACGTTATGAGGTTGCGATAGTGTCTTGATCCTTAGACTTGAACTGACACGGTTGTTTTGTGTATTAGTGTGTAGGATTTACTAATGAGCCGAACCTTCCAATTGGGAGGTAAGAACGTTCATCTATGTGGTTTCATATTGCTGGTATATGGAGACAAGTCTTGGGAATAGGATCTTCCACCCTTGTCAGTATTTGATGGAATGAACATTCTATGTGATCTACTATTAATGTGATGGGAAAGTCTTTAGGCAAAGAAAATTGAAATTCAGGAAAGGTGTTTCCTCATGTGTCATCTGGTCACATTAATGAGGTCTAGCACATAGTTACTGAGTTTGTCACTTCATGACTCTCGCTTAGTCGGGACGTTAAGTGATGGAAGAATTATAGTGCGCGATAATCGTCAACTGTAATAGGTTCACTTGAAATGAAACTTCACTTCCACCTATACTGTCCTAACCCGTTGTGGCGTTATTCAGGAACTCTCGAAATGTCCTCAAGATTTGAAGAAGATCCGGTGATAGGTCAAGGGGTTGACCGATATCGAAAGCGGTTTCAGTATTATCTGATTGTTAGCAGGTAGTGAATCTAGAAAGTCACACACCATATAGTATTGTGTTTGGTATCGCCATCGTGTGCCCATAATGTCTTAGGAATTGATTGGTTAAAAGTTAACTCTAGACCCCCGCTCCCAATAGTGCATATGTTGGTTCTAATGATGGTAAATATATCCTAAAATGGGGTGTGAATTGGAATTTGTATAAATTTTTCAATAATCAAAACAATGGTTGATGACAGAATACTATGTTTTGAAATAAAACTTTCTGTTTTGCAAGTTTCGAAACCTACTATATATGTTTCGAAATATATCTCACTGTTTTAGCTTGTTTCGAAATATAGAATGTATGTTTCGAAATATACTTTTATGTTTTGCTTGATTCGAAATCTTTTAAGTTGTATTTCAAAATAATGATCTTTGGAAAAGATGATTTACATAAGTAAGAGTATACCAAAGGTGTTTGAGATCAAAGATATGCTTATATGAATATGTAAGCTTATGCTCAAGGAAGATATGTTTTAGTTTTTGAAAACAATTCTTTTGAAAGCTTAAACAATAAAGGATAAGCAAAAACGAAAGAGTAATTGCACATGAGATATATAGTGGTTTGGCACCACGCCTAGTCTACTACCTTCAAGCTTACCCACTTGAAGGATTTTTCAATCCCAATCACTTTTACTAATGATCAACCACAACAAAGGTTTTACCACGATTCACCCCAAAATCTTGTATAATGAGTTTTTACGGGCTCAACTCAAACCTTACACCAAATGAGTTTTAGACTCAACTCAAACCTTTGACACAATGTGTAATACCCGGTATTACATGGTATTGAAAATAAATAAATTTTGGATTATTTTGAAAGGATCCCGGGTGGCCCGGGAAGCCTAAGGGTAAATTTTGAGAAATTAATTAATAAAAATTGTCGAATTGGCAGCTTGGAGTGCCTCGGGACTTGGATGTCCAGGGAAGAAGGCAAGGAGTTGGTGAGCGTCTCGAGATGAGATCAATGACGCTGGTGGCGGTCCGACCGGGAATAATTTTCGAAATAAATTCTGTATAAGCCTGAATGAGTGCCAATACCGAATGGTTACAGGGGACCTCCTGGAAGCCGAGGGGATCCTAATGGTGGTTCGGTTTTCTGAGTAAGGCAACCCTTAAGTGTTTTCGGGTCGAATAAATGTCTCGTGTAGGCGCAGGACAAAATCGATAATTTCGATTAAAAAGTCGATTATCAATTTTGGAAAATTAAGAGTTGTGAGACTTGATGGTAATTAACTTAAACTTGAAGGGCTTAAGTGTAATTAGTAGATCTCCAAGTGCAATTGTCAAAAACCTTCAAGTGAGATTATGAGGAAATTGATGGGCTAATGTGTAATATGTATAAATATATATATATATATATATGTACTGTGGGCGTGAGAGAGCTTCCAGGAAGCTTCCTTTGTCTCTTCCTTTGCCTCTGAAATTGAAGTGACCGAGAGAGGGGAGCAGAGTGAGAGCTAGTGGCCGAGAGGGAGAGCAATGCGTGGGAGAGAGAGGCCGATGATGGAAGATGGAGGCCGGTAGCAGCTGTAGCGGCCTGAAGAAGCCACAGAATTGGCCATGGCCAAGGGAGGCAGGGCCACTCGAAGCTTGAGCAGAGCTGGAAGCACACATGGGGAGCCGAGGTTGCTCACTTAAGGAGGAAGCTGGCAGATTGAAGGCAGCTCAAAGCAAGAAGAATCGGCCATGGCTGCGGCTTGGAGCAGCCGCGATGGTGGTCATGGCCGAGCGAACAGCAACAGCAGCACGAGCAGTGTGCGTGCGCGGGTGAGCCAGCTGCGGCGGAGTTGGTCCAGCAAGCACGCGAGCTGGCTTGCGATGGTGTCGTCGCTGATTGGGGGAAGCGCGAGGAGGTGCTCGGAATCGATGGGGATGGCCGGATGTGTGGCCATGGCAGCCGTAGAGCTGCTGTTGCAGCAGCCGGGAGCGGCCACGGTGGCGCTCAGCGACTGCAAGCGACGTCTTGGGCAGCTGGTGGCGACCGAGGATGATGGGGCGAGGCGTCCTTGGCCACGGGTGGCGGCTGGAGAGGCCAGGCTGCAATGGCAGCCGTGCAAGCGCGCTGTGCGCGCAAGCCCGCGAGGAAGAAGATGAACAGTGGCACGCAGGAGAAAGAAAATGAAGAAGAAAGAAAAAAAAAAGAAAAAGAAAATAAAAAGAAATGTGGAAAATCTGGAAAAATAGGAAAAATTTCAAAAAATTTGGGAAAAGTCCTGAAAATTAAATCGAGGCTTGAGGAGCGTGTCGGAAGCTCAAAAATCGAGATTTCAGGTGCAAGCGGCAGCTCGAGAGCCAACGCCAGTGTGGGCGTCTGATCGGTTTTCTTCTCCAAATTAATCGAGGTAATTAATTTATTTCTTTCCAAAATAATTTCATTATGAGAGATAATGAATTATGTCGTATTGATTGGAAAATTGACAGATGGTTCTGATGGTGTGTGTGACGAAGTTGAGGGCATTGGTTTAATGCCGAATGTTGATAGAATTGGGTTTGTGTGTATTGTACCTAGGTTCGACCGGGGAGGCAGTGATCCTAGAAGAGCTCGGAGTTCGGGCTGGAGTTCGTGCCGAGGTAGAGATGAGGCTTCGAGCTAGGTAAGGGACGGCCCTACGTGGAGGTGGCCTTGCAAGTTGGTAAATATGCTTGATAATGTTTTTATGTTGCACTGGCATGTAGTGGTTATATCTTGTGTGATGCAAGAACTAGTGGACCTGTGGCTATATGGAGGACTAGTGGTGGGGGCTGATAGGCTGATGCCTCAAACCTTAGTGGGTTGTGAGGATGAGTGGACCTAGTCTCATTTGCATGCATTTGACATACATAAACATGATTATACTCATATTTACATGCATTACACCCTTACTGAGTCTTTATGACTCATGAGGTTTTACCTCGTGTGTAGATGATTCAAGTCCAGATGCAAGCAGGGATGGTGCCGGGAGGCTGTTGTGGCAATTAGCTAGTTGCCTGAGATGTGATGTTGTGTAATCTCCTGTAATTTTTATATGTGTTCATGTAATTGAATGTAAACGATATTGAGCACTAGATGTATTTAATTGTTGAAATCATCGTAGTGTGATAAATGATTGTGGGATTGTTCGTGGTATATGGCTTAGTTGGAGAAGCCGAGTTTCGTATCGAGTAAAGATCAGCAAGGTATGTTCTCATAAATCCCCAATACTCAGCGAAGTGTTTGTATGCTAGCTTTGTGCCTCGGTCACCTTTGGCTTGCTATAGGGTGAGCTGAAGAGAGGTGAAGCTCACTCGGGTTTCGGGTCTTGGTCCGCTGAGTTTTTCTTATTTGAGTTGGGACCGATTCCTGAGTGGAGCGAAGGGAAGGACGAAGCCTAGTTCCCACCTAGGGCGTTTCCTGTTGAAATATAGTCCAACCCTTCAGTTGTGGTTTGTCGGGTGAGTAATCTGGTCGATTATTTACTGGTGGCGCCCGTAAGTAGGAGCGGGTCGTTACACAATGGGTTTTAGGCTCAACTCAAACCCTTCAATAATCTACAAGATAAATAAAACTTATCTTTACATCATAATGAAAGTTATAGCAATGAAATGCCTTACCAATGGTTGCACAAACCTCTAAGATTGAGGTGAGGAGAGCTAATGAGATGATACGCCTTGTTTTTTATTTGCTCCTCCGTTATACACTCATAGCACCACAAATGTATGTATGGATCTTCTTTGGAAGCTTAATCAAATGTTTTTATCACCACTTGTGCTTGTGTATGTGTCTCCAGTGTGTGCTCTCTTGTTGTCTTATATTTTTATCTTTAAACACCTGCTATTTATATCAAGAGATAGAAATTTGGCCATTTATAGCCATTAGAGACAAGATAGAAAAGAAGGTTTTGAAACATAGCATACAAGTTTTGAAACATCACAAATTTATACTAAGATTTTGGAACATAGACTACATGTTTCGAAACATACAGCCTTTCTAGCTGGACTTACACTTAGAGACAACATTGAGTGGGAGACAAAATCTTATGCCCACTATGATTATACACATGATCTCCAATTCAAATTTGAATTTGAATTCTTAAAGCATGGAGAAAGCATTAAATAAATGATTGAGAAGCTTTTAGATAAATACAAAAATGCAAACCAAAAGCATCTTGATTTTTTACATGATCTGCTGATAGAGGTTTCAAAATAGAGAATGAAGATTTCGAAACATACTTCAAAAAAAGATTTCAAAACATATGCATCTTGGATTTAAATTCTCTACTGACAGAATGTCAAAGGTTTCGAAACATAAGATGTAGGTTTCGAAACATAGCATACAGGTTTCGAAACATGGTCCAAAACCTGATTTGAAAACACATGTATTACATAGATGTTTCGAAATAGCATACACACTTAGAAAACATTGAAACCGTTTCAAAAGGGGTTTTGAAACATGCACATAAATATGACAGAGTTTCAAAAGGGTTTGCTTAACAACACAATCCAGAGCATTACAACATATTTACATTTCTTTAGTTTAAGTAAATGTCCATATTTTCTTTTATTTATATTTTATCTTCTCTTTACTTTAATACATAAATGTAAATAAACAAATATCCTCTATTTAGATTCAATAAAAATATTTAGAAAATCAAAATCCATAAGAATAAGAAAGTAGAATTTTGGTTTTAGTACAAACTTAGAATTTAGCAATTTTACCACTTTCAAAATACATACTTTCTATTTTTTGAAAAATTAATTAAAAATCATTTTATCACCAATGGATATTAGCTATTGAAATACCGGAAGATAGTTTTTCAAAATGAAAATATTTTTAAAAATATGTTCTAGTTGGTCTTTTGCCTTAGAATAATTTTAACTTCATTTTAACCAACGATTTCAAGGCTAATTTTGAAAATCACTTTAGGAAATTCTTTTAAATCTTAATACTTGTTTTTGCAAATCTCCATATGTATAAGAATTAAATTAATTTGGTTTTCATTTGAATGCAATAATACTTCATATTGAAATTGATATATGTTGAAAACTATAATCTTGACTCATGACTTAGGGACTAAATCAATAGATGTTTTTCATCATCAAAACTAATATACAAAAGTTAAACAACAGTATAGTTCATAGTAATAGTGCATAGTGCATAGTAAAATCAATTATTGACTGCACAGTAGGTTGCAAGGCGACGAATATCAAATAGTTAAAATGTATAGTGCATAATGAAATCAATTATTGATTGTACAATTGATTACATAGTAAGAGGCGACGAATTTCAATTTTAATTGAAATTGAGGAAGAAAGGGGAGGGAATTGATAAAGAACAGAGGCAGGGCCTCTACCTTCTTCTCTTGCTCTCCCTAAGTAGCTTTCTCTTCTTCTTCTTCTTCCTTTGCTTCCTCTGAAAATATTCTACTACCATAGAAATTATACATGTAATTGTTACGTGTAGAATTTTGAGATATGCGCACTGGTGATACACAGAATCTCTGTGTCTGGCACGGGAAGAGGTGACCGAAATGGTACCATTCGACATACTAGGTGTGGACAGACTAGAACCACCATAATGTGAGCTGGACATGGTCTTAGTTCAAAAATTATTTATGTACCCCAACTGATGAGAATCATGGAGGGTCGATTAACAATGAAACAATTGGATCAATCAATCCAGTCAACTGTGTCGGAATTGGATGAATAGTATGTGTTTTTCAAACAGAAATGAGCCATTGAGAAGAACTCATGTGCTAAAGCCCTTGAGCCCATTGGTTTTTTGGGCAAATTCTGTCATTTAGAGTGTCAAATTGGCACTTTAATTAATTTGGCGAAAAATTTGTTATTTTTCTAGATTTTTGGATTTTTGTTTCCTTTTTAGTTTGGAAATATAATTGTATGACTTCTAATTCCTTTTTGACTAGGATTCTTGTTTAGCAAGTTATTCCAACTTGTAGTTGGATTAGGCTAGTTTTATTATTCCAACTTGTAGTTGGATTAGGTTACTTTTGTTATTTCTACTTCTATTTGGATTGGGTTAACTAAAACCCATTAGATTTAGGATTTAGTTTATGACTAGGTTTAGGATTTTTATTAGTTTTCAAGTAGAATTAGGATTTAATTATTTTTGCCTATTTAAAGGCTTCTCCATTGTAAACAAGAAGGGAGGGAAGGAGATTATGAATTGAATTTGAGAGATTTCTCTTTTTTTATATCTTGTTTTTCAATGAACAAAACTTTGAACTTATCAAATGATTGATTTCTTTGTGCCATTCAAGACTTGAACTTATCAAAGATCTGGGCAGTCTTTGTGGTGTTTAACAACACAATTATTAGTTCTTGTTTCTGCATATCAACAGGTCTAGATTTTAATATAATCTAGGTTATTGGTTCGTAAATCAACAGGTCGAGAATTCTTTGCCTTATATACGATTTTGGCTTTTTGGGGGTTCGTTTCAATCTTTTGTGAGTTCTTTTGGGTTCATTCCATCGCAGGTTCGCATTAGTTGGTATCAGAGCACCTGGGTGCACATCACCAATCTTACATCGGACAGTAGGTATGAATTTATTTATATTCAATTATTGAATATGCGTGTTGCTTAAATACTCAAGTTATGTATAACGTGTATATTTGATACACAGTAAAAATTTTATTTTTACTTGTACTACTGTACACATGATTGCCTTCATGAGTCTCTTAATTCAATTAAGCTAGTGTAATGGAAGTTGATTTTTACTAGGAAGAGAAATTCAAAGGAAAAGGTTAAATTGTTTAAGGCTTCATAGGGCCAACGGGTTTACCCAAGAATATGGGGTAATGGTGAAACTTTTCCTCCCACATTCAATTTATTAGAGAAATTTTGACTTTAGTTGCATATTATGATTATGAATTATTTTAGATGGATATGAAGACAACTTTCTTGAATGGACAACTTTCTAAAGAAATTTATATGGAACACCTTCTTGAATTTGCTATCGTTGGGATTGAGAATATGTTGGAATTAATGGATCTTAAACGTGTGAATTGGAAGAATCTCTGAGTTATAAAATGTTATTTAATGTGGGAAAATAATCTAGCATTGAAAAATCCTTATGATGTGCTTTAGTCACTAAAGTTGACTTCTAGGAAGTTGGAGTCGACTCTCATCAAGTGGGAGTCGACTGTCTAAGAGAGGTTCTCGGTTAAATCAACTTTGCATAATAGGCTTTCAGCTAAGTTAACTATGGCTTTGTGATGGTCGACTTTGGCACACTAGGAGTTGACTATGGATTTGTATGTTGAATGATAGAGCTTAATTATATACATATTTTTATCTAATTTTTATCTTAACCTTGTGTTAATTTTTCTACATAAATGTGTGTTTATATGAATTTTATATTATTTTAATCTCTTTTTGTAGAAACCCGACAAATGATCTTAATTTGAAGATTTGGGCGTAAAAAGAAAAAAAAAATTATAAAATTAATTTTAAAATTAATATCAAAATTAATATTATAATAAAAAATAAATAAATATTTTATATAATTAATATTATAATATAATTAAAGTTATAATATATTAAATATTATATTATATGTTATGTCATAATATTTATATATGTATTATATTATGTATCACCTTGTATTATTTATATATATATATATAATATTATAAAGAATATATATAATATGTCTATGGCCCTGTTTGTTGCAGCTTAAAAGCTGTAACTTCTAGCTTCTAGGTTCAAAAAAGTTGGGATGTAGTGTTTGTTTTAGGTTATAGAATTCTAACTTATAGCTTCTACTACCTTTTAGAAGGGGTAGAAGCTGGCTTTTTTAAAGCTGGGGTACTCCAGCTTTTACAACTTCTGCTTAAATAATTACATTTTTATGACAATTTTGCTCTTATTTTTAGCAAAGAATTACCCTCTTGTCTACGCAATCATGGGTTTTTCTTCTCCACTACCATCTCCATTTTCAAATCTCTTCCTCTCTCTCGTCATCTTCCTCTCTCTATATACTTTAATTAATTTTTTTTATAACACTTAAAATTTATACATATACACTAATTAATTTTTAAATTATCATTCTATAACTACTAAGGGTATTATGGACAATTATATAAAAATAAGTTATTTTACAGCTTATGGTATCAAATACCACAACTACTTAACTACAACTTCTAAGAAGCTGCAGCAAACAGGTTCACAACTTATTCTAAGTTTTAGAAGATATAATCTAAAAAGTTATAAACTATAATTTCTTTAATTAAGCTGCAACAAACGAAACTTATGTATTGGTGGTAGTGGCGTGAATGTGGGGGAGTTAAGGGCATGGCACATGCGCAATATATATATATATATATATATAATAAAATATTGGAGAAAGAAAAATTGGAAGGGGATTCAAGCTAGGGCGGCCGTGCACATCCTCTATATATATATATATATATATATTATTTAAATTGAGATGAGGACGGGAATTAAAGAGGCTCTGGAGAGCTGCGACGCACTGAAGAAGAAATTGAATAGAAATAGGCGCACAGTGACGAAGAAATTGAAGCCGCCGACAGGGAAGAATTGAAAGCAGAAATTGTGATCCAGATCTAATTTAGATCTGGGCAGGGAGCCTCGCTTTTTTTATTTAATTTTTATTTTAATAATGTCTAATTAATTTATTTTAACTAGAGTTTGAATGGATTTTAATTTTGAGATTATGTGATTATTTGTTTAGTTTGATTCAAAACTCGATTATTATTTGTTTGAAGAATTTATATTATTGTGTTTAATGTTTTAAAAGATTGACTACCTTTTAATTATTTAATGATTTATCCATGATTGACTAAATGATTGTTATAAATTAGATTCATAAACAATATAAATCACATGCTTGACTATGGGATCGAAAGATGATTAGCTCATGTGTGAGAATCGAGGAAGTTTAGTAAGTCAAATTCCCTTTCGAGATTAGAGGTTTCCAAAGAACTTAATGCTTATTTATTTCGTTGATATCTACTAAAAAATTTGACGATAAAATTGAAGTAATAAAGGATTAATATATGTAAAAAATACTTGAGAACGCTTATTAATTAATTGAGAGAAATCCACCATCACATGCAAATAATTAAAAAATACAGTAAGGATATTTTTGGTTTTGAATCGGATTGAATAAATAATTACATAACCCAAATTAAATGAAATCTAAACTCTAGTGCATTAATTAATTAATCTTTCTCACAAGGAATTCAGTTTTTCATTTATTTTTATTTTTATTTTTATTCATCCAATTAATTAATTAGTTTAACTTAGTTAAATTAAAATTATTTTGGTATTGTGATCTAGGTCTCGTGGGATCGACACTCTTTTCATCACTATATGCATATTTGACTAGGGTGCACTTGTCCGAATTAGTTGTGCATAAAATCACACATCATTGAATGTTTAGAAAAAACTGATTACGATGTTGCAAAAAAAGTGAATTACATTAGAAAATTAATTTATGATATGTATATTAAGTTTAGTGTTAATTTTAATAAGTTACTCAACAATCTTCTTAGTTTTTAAATATGGAGAAATTTTCTAAAATGAGTAAGGTGTAACAACTATTATTTCAAAGGCAAAAGATAAATTCTACATCTAAAATTAATTTATATCTAACAATTTCTTTTGACTTTAATATGTGTCCATCTTTAAAAGACTTTTCAATTTTAGAATGGTGGAAAAAACATTCAAACAATTTTTCTATTTTATCACAAACTACTAAACAAATTTTAGCAACTTATGTCTCGACAATGGCGGTTGGATTAGCATTTAGTGCGGGAGAGAGTATTTGAATGAGACACGTACAAGTATGACTCTAGAATCAATTGAGGCATAAATTTGAGTGGATGATTGGATCAAAGTGTAACTTAGATATCGACAACAAGAGACTGCTAGTAATAATAGTGAAGATTTATATAAGATTACACCTGAAACCACAATAACTGATATTTCAAAAAATAATTCTGATTAAGATAAGAGGGTTACAAATTCAAATGGTAAGTGAACTAGGTGAGGTTTGATTCCTTTAAATCTCAAAAAAATACATAAGTAACTTGATTTATATAAATTAAGTTCAAACTTTTGTTTTTTATTAAATCTGTTCGAATCGAAATCGTTGGAAACGAGAATCGAACCATCAGGGAATTGAAATCAGAACCGCCGGTTCCAGAACTGTGCTCATGCCTGCAGGTAGAGTTATCCAGTTTAGAGGATTATATAAATTGTCAAGAATTGACGTGAGAATTCAACATTTGTGAAATCATTTACGTTGGTGTATCATTACTCACCCAATTCTCATCTAATTGATAGAGTTGGTAAGCAGATTTTGGAGTGAGAAGCTGATCTTAGTTTGAGGCTTCCATTAAGTAATTGGTCATATTTTTATATTAAATAATTTACAAGCTTATTGTTTAAAAACATCCATAAACGTAAGATTAAACACTTTATTACCTTAAACCAGAACAAAGACCAAAGCAAAGACAATTTTATTTTCATGGCAGAGACCATTTTCTGTCCAAGATTAAATCAGGTTCAGTTCACTAATTGTCGATTATGGGCGACACAACAATGGGACTCCTCACTGTGTGCTTTCCATTCTCTTCAATCCAAACGAGTGAGCCATGTGTTATCGATCCTCTGTTGTCAACCTTAAACCGTATGTTCAATGAATAGCTTTGCTTCTCGTGTGTCTTGCCAAACACCAATCTTTCCGGCGACACTGTAACTTTAGAACCCTTGGGCGCTCTCACTGCCGCCTTGTAAATCGCCGCTCCAGCTCCAACATTCGTGACAGTCCGTCGAAATGTCTCAACATTGGTTCTCTTGTTAGTGTACAGAGCGATGAAGGAAGGGTAATTCAGATCGAACGAAGCCTTGGCGCAGCTGTAATTGCTTGATCTGGTTATGGTGGAGATTTGGCTGGCGGTGAAGTTCATGAAGCAGAGGTGATTCACGTAGTCTTGCGGAGCAGTATCATATATGAGGCCGGGATCAAGCGCCTTGTTGGGATCAACTTGGCCAGCTCCAATGGCCAGCGGCAAAGCGGCCTCATGAGAGCCGTAGTAAACGTCTACGATAGGATTACCAGTGTTATCAAATGGGTTTGCCGTGGTCATCATGGCCGATCGAATGGCGGCGGGGCTCCATTCTGGGTGAGCCCCTTTGAGCATCGCTGCAATGCCGGAAGCATGAGGGCAAGCCATGGACGTGCCCGAGCTCAGATCGTAATCGGCTGACAAGTATATATTCTGACCAATTCGAGTAACATACGTCTCTGGACTCGTAGCGGCTAGAATTAAAGTCCCAGGGGCCATCAAATCTGGCTTCAGGATACTCGGGTAGCTCTGTGCAGGGCCTCTCGAACTATAGATAGCAACGGTGGGTGCAGGCTCAATCCCCACGAAGGTCTGTTGAAACTTGATGCTAGCTGTTGGTTCGGTGGCAGTTTCAGCGTAGTGGATTAGTGGAGGCGAGTCCTTCACTCTAACTACAACCCCTGGAAAGGGGAAATGTTTGGAACGAAATAGATCTGAATCATTGGAGATAAAGATGGCTGCGGACTTATCTGTCTTTGAAAGAACATCAATTTGTGTCCCGAAATCCTCGATGTTGTCACATATGACAATGGAACCCGGGGCTTCAGTTAACTGGTCAACCGAATTGCAAGCAGATAAAGTCTTGTTGTAGAGAAGAGATCGGCCTTGTATCCAAGCTCTGGCTGGAAACAGAGTCCATCCTTTGATGGTAAACCCATTTCCTAGCGTCACAGTCCCCGCGAACCATCGATCGACGGAGCCTGCGGCCACGGTCAGGGCCCATGGAATGCCATTGTGCAGGCGCCCGCGCTCTGGACCACGATTTCCGGCCGAGGTAGAAACCAACACGCCCTTCTCCATGGCTCCAAATGATGCTATGGCAATAGGATCCTCGTAAAGAGGGATTCGACCGAAACCCATCGAAATGGACATCACATCGACGCCGTCGGCCACGGCCTGGTCCATACCGGCAAGCACATCCGAAGCATAACGTCCTTCATTCCAGATAACCTTGTAGACAGCAAGCCTGGCTCGTGGCGCCATCCCTCTTGCAGTTCCCAAACCGTAGCCGAAGAATGAGACTCCACGGACGTAGTTTCCGGCGACAGTTGAAGCAGTGTGAGTGCCGTGACCCTCATTGTCCCTCGCCGAGTTCATACGGATTGTAACGTTGGGATCAGCGGCTATTACGCCCTTGTTGAAGTATCTTGCTCCGATAAGCTTTAAATTACACAGCGAAGAGTTGAATTCTTGCCCTTCCTGGCACACCCCTTTCCACTTCTTTGGAATATTTCGGGTCATCCCATGGTCCTTGAAGCTGTCGCTCTCCGGCCACACCCCGGTGTCGATTACGCCGACGATGACATCTCTCCCGTAGTCGGACGCTGGCCACAGTCCGGTGGTAGGATTGAGGGAGAGGAATTCGAAGGTGTGAGTGGTGTCAAGCTCCACTTGGCGGTCCATGAAAGACGAGACGAATCCCGGGGACTTCTTTAGCTTCCCCAGCTCTTCCTCGGAGAGAAGAGCACTGAAGCCATGGAATGCGTTATCGTAAGTGTAGACAAGGCTTGGATTGGAATGAGGAACTAGTGTTTCAGTGGGGGAAGCAAGGTCTCTAGAATTTACTAGGGAATCAATAATGGAAGAGTACCAATGGAGATGGGAAGAGAAAGGCTTGGGCATGAGGGACTTGTCCATATGGACAATGTAGGTGGACCTCTTGGCCAGAGTTGTGCTAACTTGGAGGGCAAAGAGAAGCCACGAACATGAGCAGACCAGCAAAGATAGAAATTTGCTTTCCCTGTTGCTGCTTCCCATAGCTTTTGCAACCGGAATTAAGTTTGATCAGTCAACAATCAAGTGTATATGCTACTTATATGGATGCATCTTCCATGACGTAGTTGTGTGTGTGTGTATACAATATAACTTTTTTTTTTGTTCCGAAAACTACGTACCTGATAATTTTATTCTGAATGATGAAAAAGTCTCTGGATACGAGTGGTGAAGAGTTTGTTTGGAGGGACACTGCACTGGCCTTTCTCTTCAATCTAAAGAAGACGGAAAGTTTTGGCCACTTAGGGATCGGTTTGCGGAAAACAGTAAAAGAAAGGAGAGAAAGAGAGTCTCCTTTCACTCAAGGGATGGAGATGGACAAGGGAATAAATAAACAAAAAAGTGGGACAGAAAAGAAGAAGAAGATAAGGGTATGACTGTGACTGTGACTGTGACTCGGACATTACTGAAAACGTTGTAGGGAAAGTAAGGAAAGGGGTAGATAGAATAATAAAGGATAATGCTACATGTCCTGAAAAAGTTACAGGAAGTTTTACAGGAAATCTTTTAATTTTAATTTTATTTTTATTTTTATTAATCTTTCTCGGCATTTACGCCGCCCCCGCCCCCACCCCCACCCTACTTAAAGACTTAAAAAATCTGATAGAAAACTTGCTCCCCACCATATTTAAAAACTTAAAAAAATTGATAGAAAACTTGCTATCAGATTTCTTGAGCTTATTCAAAAACTTAAATATGGTACTGTACAACAAATATTAAGAAATCTGATAGTATAACGCCATCCGCATAATAATATTTGAAAAACTTAAAAATATTCAATATGAAGCCCAACTTCTTTGCCTTTTAATTTTTTGGTTGCTCATTTGGAGACCTAATCTCTTACAATATTATCAACAATCATGTGGATATGAAAATGAGTTTAATTTCAATTCTTGTCATTGTGCATTTTGTAACTGCCATTTGGTAAAAATTTTAAATAAGGATTTTGTTGGATATGAAAATGAGTTTAATTTCAATTTTTGTTGGCACTAAACACTTATTAAATATATTTTACCTTTTAACATCAAATTGTTTACCTGGCCTTTTAATTTTTTTTCTTTTTCCTTATTTTTTTCTCTTCTTCCTCACTTCTCTTTTTCTTTCCCATGCCTTCTTCTTCCTCGTTCGCTCGGCCTACACACGATCGTCATCGACCTCCACCTATGTCGAGCCTTCACTGATCGGATCCGTGGTCCCCTTCTTTCTAGCTGCCGTCGCCGACCCTCAGATCCGTCCGACTAGATCCCTTGCCAGAAGCTGGACCAGGAGAATTGAGATATTTTTGACACTAAAAACTCTGTGAATGGTAGAAAAATCAATAGCTCACTTCTCATGGCTAAAGTAAGGGGTAAATAAGCACTATGGGGTGCATTGGGCATACAAGACTATGCAGACACCGCATCGAGATTAGGGTCTTGGCATGATGGATCTGGGCATGATGCATCGGATTTAGTTGGGTTGGGTCGGATCAGATCTAATCGGGTTAGGTCGGATCTAGTCGGGTCTAATTGGATCCAATCGGTGCGGGTGGCGTTGACGGGCGATGCGACTGACGACTGGTGAAGGAGGTAGTTGCCGCTACAAACAACGACAGTGGTAGCTCGATCATGCGCAAGTCGAGTGAACGAGGAGGATGAAGGCGCAGGGAAGAAAGAGAGAAGTAGGGAAGAAGAGAAAAAAATAAGGAAAAAAAAATTAAAAGGCCAAGTAAACAATTTGATGTTAAAAGGTAAAATATATTTAATAAGTGTTTAGTGCCAACAAAAATTGAAATTAAACTCATTTTCATATCCAACAAAATCCTTATTTAAAATTTTTACCAAATGGCAGTTACAAAATGCACAATGACAAGAATTGAAATTAAACTCATTTTCATATCCACATGATTGTTGATAATATTGTAAGAGATTAGGTCTCCAAATGAGCAACCAAAAAATTAAAAGGCAAAGAAGTTGGGCTTCATATTGAATATTTTTAAGTTTTTCAAATATTATTATGCGGATGGCGTTATACTATCAGATTTCTTAATATTTGTTGTACAGTACCATATTTAAGTTTTTGAATAAGCTCAAGAAATCTGATAGCAAGTTTTCTATCAATTTTTTTAAGTTTTTAAATATGGTGGGGGAGTAAGTTTTCTATCAGATTTTTTAAGTCTTTAAATAGGGGGGGGGGGGGGGGGGGGCGTAAATGCCGAGAAAGATTAATAAAAATAAAAAAAAATTAAAAAGTTTCCTGTAAAACTTCCTGTAACTTTTCCGGGACATGTAGCATTATCCAATAATAAATTTAGTATTTGATGTTATCTAAAACTAAAACTCTATCTGAAAAGACCTCATCTTTAACCGTATATGATATCTTTTTATTAAGAAAAAACAAATAATATGGCAAATTGGGGGTGTTCAAAAAAATCAGTGCATCGCGAAAATTAGCCAAACCAAACCAAACCAAATCGAATCGGTTGTTTTCTTTTCGGTGGTCGAAAATGGTTTGGATCATGTCCAAACCATGCAGTTTGCGGTTTGGACAATTGCCAGTTTGATTTTAAACCAAATCGCCCTAGAAAATAATAATAAAAATTATAAAAAAATTATTATTATAAAAATCTAATAATTAACAGCCCCTCCTATTTATTTTTTACACTATTTTGTTTTTATTTTTTGCTCCTATTTATTTACCTTTGATTTATTTATTTATCAATATTTGTGTATTTATTTACCATTTTTAAATATCATTTTTAGTGATTTTAAGTAGCATTTCAAATTGCGGTAAATCGCACCAAACCAGACCGCAAATGCGGTGCGGTTTGGCCGCACCAAAACTAGACCGTGGTCTAGTTTAATTGAAAAATCACTCTAGTGGTTTGACGTGTTGAAAATGATTCAGACCGGCCAAACAGCACCGCGCACACCCCTAGTCTTAAGACTCTTTACTCGTATTCCAACCCAATACCTATTTTGTGATATTCTATAACAAACTCGGGTATCTATCTATCTTCTCCGATCCATTCCTTTAAAAGTGCTTCGCATGAATTTCTTTTAGGATATGAAAGACATCATTCAAGTATTTGCATCTCTTTTTATTACTTTTTTCAATTTTTAGATACTTGTTATTAGCCTGAAGAGTATGTCTGATAATCTTAATTATAAAAACTAGCCAATTATACAGATTTTAAGACTAAGTGGATAAGGTCAAGGGCTTAATTATATACAAAGCATTCAAATAAGATTCAGAGTGTTTTAAATAATTTTTTTGTTTACTTACAAAAAAAATAAATCCAAGAATAAACAAACCCAAAAAAACTCAAAACATAAAAGAAGAAACCATGAAGGGTTGGGAGAACTTCTTGTTTAGGTCTCTTGAAAACCTTCTCATTAACTATTATCCAAGTATTAAGGGAAGATTTTTCAAGAAAGTGACAAGTCTCTTGGAGTTTCTTCAAATGCAGTCTCATTTGAAGCATGCCAATTAACCTCCAAAACTAACACCTTGAAAGTTAAACAAAATATCTCGAAAGATCCATATACTCTCCCATCTATCAGGTTCAACCTCTATAAATCCAAGTATACCAAAAACTCTACATAAAACACACTACTTTCTCTTATGATTTTTAGCATAACTAATTTAGGCATCGGAGGGCTCTCACATGAGACACTCTGCACCTTCTGACCATCTTCTATTTTACAGGTCTCCTAAAGACTGAAGACTCTCCCACAACTATAAATTTATTGCTATATCTCAATAACAACAATTGACGATGTTCATAGAAAATCAATCAAGAACCTAATTAAAAGATTCTTAACAATTTGAATCCTCCAAGTCAACTTGGAGAGGCTAATGAAGGTATCTAGGAAAGTTGACAATCTCCGCAAAACCACTAAGGGAAGCAGAAGAGCTAACCACATCCCTCTGAGAGATTGAGGAAAAATTTGTTGAACCGACAATGAAAGACTATTTCCTCCCCCAGAAACGAGAAAATCTCTTGGGCTGACAGGAAAGACTAAGCCTTTTCCTAGATATCTATTTAGGGTTTAGGGGCTTTACCCCTACGCCCTTGTAAGGGATGTCGCCCCATTGACCCATAACCCTTGACTACCAACCGAGCAATAGGGCCCCCATACCAACTTTGCTTAAGCATCATCAATTGAGTCAAACTCCAGAACACCAACAAATAAGTGCTAAAATAAAATAACAATGGCCTAAACGAGATCAATTGCAGCTGGAAATCAACAAAGCCAAGAAGAACCCGAGGTTTATTCTCCCGAAGTCCCTCAAAGACCATAGGAGACTCTTCGTCTACCACTAACCACGAAAGACCCTTCCTTTCATAGCCACTAAGACATCTGGATTAGCTCCTTCAACCATTCATGTCGTTGAATATGAAGCTTTTTGGAAACAACATGAGAAGAGTATTTTGGCTCTCTAGGAAATGGCTAGTCACTTGCAAATACCTCATGCTCATTTTCCATCAATGCTACAAAACTTTATGATTGAAGGCCTGTCAAGCCTCCCAGAGGACCATGAGGACTTGCCTCTAGAGAACTCCAGAAGTGCCTATTATTGAGAGAGTCTCCCAGGACTTTCCCAAAGCCTGCATAACCTTAGGGACCTACTTAAAAAAAAAAAAAAAAAAAAAAGGAACAAGGTTAGGAAGAAACCACTTTGAAAGGAGAAATAACCCGAAATAATGGAAAGTACAACCATCAAATAAGGTGCAGCCTATCAAAAGGTCACCTAAGGAGAACACAAGAAGTAGATAATCCATCCATATTCAATGCTTGAGAAACAACAAATATGAAGAAGATGATTGAAGAAATTTTGGAACAAAAGTGACTGGTGCTAGCTTAAGAGGACCAACAGAGGAGGAAAAATCCTTTTATTTTGGAAATTATGCAGAAATCTCTCCCATGAAAGTTCAAGATGCACTAGTTGGCCACTTATTCAGGGAAAAGTGATCCACATGATCATATACAAAATTATGAGTCCCTCATGCTTATTCATAGTTAGGAAGATGCAATCATGTGTTGAGCCTTCCCTTTAACTTTGACTAATCACGCGTATGCTTAGTTTAATGACTTGGCTGAGGGTTTAATCTCTTCTTTTGATCAAGTAAGGAAAGAGTTCATCTAAGCCTTCATCATTAACAACTAGAGGAAGAAAGACACTACCTACCTCCTTAGCATCTGGCGAAGCAATGAAGAAACTCTCCAACAAACGATCGATTCAAAAAAGTGACATTAAAAATACAAGACTTGCAGGTGGGGGGTGGTTGTCACTACTATGCTTCAACGGACTCGGTCCACACCTCTTCAAGAGTCCCTTACCCTTAACCAACCAACAACCCTATCAAACTTGTTTGTCCAAGCCAACAAGTACATTATGCAAGCTAAAGTAATGCAAATAATTGGAGGAAATGAAGAAAGAGATAAGAAGAAAAAGGAAAGAGACTTTGATGAAGGGACAAGTGATGTGCTTATATTTTCTACATATTTTCTATACCATTCTTACTTGATTTTATACTTAATTCTTATGCTTATATATGTTTTCTATATTAATTTTTGTTAATTTATCATGTTGACAGGATTTGAAGGAAAAGTGAGAAAGAAGAGCAAAAGTTATGGATTTTCGCTACTCAACGGTTCGCTTGAAAATAAAAGTTGTACCAATTAAAATGTCCAAAAATTATGAAAAAAATATATGTGAGAGCTCTATATGTATACTTTTTTACGCTTCAAATGATACGTAAATTTGAATTTTTTATAGAAAGTTATGGCTATTGGAGTGACAAAAGGTCAAAGTTGTCAAATTCAACATTACCTACAAATTTTTCATTTCATTTTCTCCAAGTTGGGATGATTTGTAGATGGATTAAGAGGCATTTTAAGGGCTATTTGGGCTGCCTATTTAATGAAGAATTAGGCCCAACTGGACCTAAGAATGCTAGCTCAAAAGTCTAATCAAATTAATCTCATATCTTACAAAATTCTTTAAATTGTAATTCTTGATATTTTGAGGGATTATCTTGTATTGAATATGGGACCTAAACTTTTGAGTGGACATGGGTGGCATGAAACATGGAAGAGGAAAACATGGAGAGAAAAACATGGAAGTGAGCCAACTTGCTCATATTAATTAAGTTTTGATGATTAACAAAAATATTTTTATGAGATAAATGTATTTTCTACTCATTCGAAAAGTAAATTTATTTTAAATTAAAAGTGGGTACAAAGAGTAAATTTATTTTTAATTAAAAGTGGGTTGTCTTTAAACATGTTTTATTATTTTAATCATTTATGTCTCAAAAGCTTATATTTGAATTTTCAAATATTGAATTAAAGGAGAATTATTTTTAAACATGTTTTCTCTTACTCAGTTAAAAAGTAAATTTATTTTGAATTAAAGGAGAATTATTTTTAGACATATTTTATTGTTTTAATCATTTATGTCTCAAAAGCTTATATTTGAATTTTCAAATCTTGATTTCTCATGAAAAAAATAAATTTATTTTGAATTAAAGGTGAGACATGTTTTTTTATTGTTTGAGAAAGCCTAAACATTTTTTTGAATTTCAAACTTCATATTAACCATTTCTTTAATGGCTAGTGTGTTTGGAAGATGTATATATATAGGATAAGTATGGAGGCTCAAGGTAGAACAAACTTGATAGAGCATTCAAACAAGAGTGAAAATGTTCGAAGTGCTGGAAGTGTGTTAGCTGATAGAATTCTCAACCGTTGGTGACTTGTTTATAATTGTCTCTGGTTGTAAGTTTGTTATTTTTACTCACTTGTTGTGTGAGGGAATTGTATTTGCTAGTAGTATGCTGGTGGTTCTTTCTTAGACAAGAGATTGTATGTTGGTTCTAACTCCAATTAAAAGCTAATGTTGATTCTCCCTAGTAAAAACCTTATGCTAAGTTTTGAGAGCCTCAAGTTAAGTCTTGATAGAGAGGATTAGGCTCTTTAAAGCCGAACCTCTATAAATTTTTTTTGTTCCTTGTGGTTGTGTGATTTTATTGTTATTAATTCTGCTGCAATCACCACATATTAAGATCACAAATTTAAGAGTTTTTAAAAGAGTTAAAATTATTAATTAATTTTTAAAAAACCTAATTTACCCCATTTTGGGTATTTTTCTAGACAACAGAGGAAAACATGGAGGAAGAAATTATGGAGGTAGGGTATCCCATGTTTTAAGGACAAAATTAAGGAATAAAAGAAATTGATGAGTATAAATAGAGAAGGAAGGCTGAAAAATTAAAGAGTTGGAGGTGAAAGAGCTTGAAAGATTGGAGAATTTGAGCATTCTTGGTGGATGATTTCTTCAAAAATTGGTGACAACATTTGAAGAAGGAAATCCTACACATCAAAAGATTTCTATTCTCTTCTTCCATGTCTTTTAAATTCTATATTTATGTTCATTTGTTTTGTTATGGATTCTATCATTTGTAATATGAACTAAACTCTATAACTATGGTGTTTTGATGTAGTCTAATTATGATAATTTGATTTTCATGAATTGATTTTCTTTATTCATGCAAGTGTTTATTATTATGCTTAATGCTATCAAATACTTGGCCAATATTTGATTGATATGTTGATATAGATTTAAACCGGAAGGAAAAATCTATAACTTGATCTAGATAATAAAGACCATAAGAATATAATTGGAACGAAAGTAAAAATTTGACTTGTGTGGTTAATTATCATTGCATGAATAATTAAATTTGGATTATCAACTATTTAAATTAAATCGAATTAATTAGGTGAAATTAAAATACCCTAGTGCTCTCCAAATCTTGAAACTCTCCATTTTTACTTTGTGTGTTATTATTTTCTTTTCTTAAATTAATTTCCCTTAATCAATTGTTTAAATAACATTTGGGTTAATATAATTTTGGTAATTATCACCCGATCCTCGTGGGAACGATATTCTACTCACTACTTTAATACTTGTGCGATCCATACACTTGCGAAAAATAGACATCAACAAGCTAGAGACAGAGAAAGACAAAAAATCTAATGGTCATCCCTGGCTCCAATTCAAGGATTATACCTTGCTCACAAAATCAAGTTCCACTATTTTGGAAGCTATTGAAAGATTGGGCTTTATCGAATTCCCTAGCTTATAAGAAGAAAAAAGGATGCCTTTTGTCAATTCGATAATACTCATGGTCACTCTACTGACAAATGTCATGACTTAATGAATCAAATAGAGGCTTTAATCAAGGAAGGGCAACTTAGAGAATTTGTGGACACAAAAACCTAGAAGGATGAATAAATTAACTATCCTGGAAGCAAGGGGCATAACTCAAGGCAAGAAGAGCAAGAAAATAATGTAAGTTCTTATTGATCTAATGAAAGATAGGCCTGAGAAGCATGTTTCATAGCTTGAATGCCTAAAGTCCTTAGAAGAATTCATAACACTTGTATATACTTCAAGGAAGTATCATAAGCAAGATTAAGAGTCTTAATGGTTATAAACGTCATTCGATATACAATGCCCGAATAAAATGACTTTTACCCTTTTGTAGTTTGTTTTTTGTGCATTTTGTTTTTCAGAACAACGAACACACAAAAAAGGCCAAAACCATAGTAAACAAGCAACCCAGCATCAAACTGTAGAGTGCACGAGAATGATCTAAGGTTCATTATCTAGAACCTAGCATTGAAGCATAGAATATGTGAGAATATGATATAGGGTTCATTATCTAAAACTAGCATCAAAGCGTGGAATACACTAGAATGATGTAAGGTTCATTATCTAAAACCTAGCATTTAAGCATAAAAGGCATGAAAACGATCTAGAAATCATCATCCATCATAAAACTAGCATAAAAAATGCAAAAATTGCAAGAATGATATATAGAGAGAAAATCTAGTATCAAAAGTGAAAAATGTATGAGACTAGATTAAAAACTAAAAATACAAAAACACGAAAACAATCTAGGATAATCCAAAATCAAAAGTGATAAATGCATAAGAATAATCTAGAATAACTTAGAATTAAAAGCGCAAAATGCATGGGACCAGATTAAAACTGAAAATGAAAAAACACAAGAATGATCTAGCATCCATCATCCACAAAGATTGGGGAGCAAGCATAATACCCCTTCTCCCTAGAAAAAGCAAAGTTGAAGCGAAGAAAAACTTAGAATTAAAAGCACAAAAAGTGTGGGAACAGAATAAAATTGAAAACACAAAAGTGTGAGAATGATATAGGACAAGCCTAGCATTGAAAGTGAGAAAATGCGAAAAAAACGATCTAGGGACCATTATTTGAAATTCTAGCAAAGATAAACAAGGTAAATGGTGTAAGAATCCCTCAATGAGTGAAATCCTCCCAAGAGAATGGAGCGTGAAAACTAACTCAAATAGCAAAAGCTAATAGCAAAATTACTCTTTCCTCTAAGAAACTTAGAAGAAATAGTATGGAGCAATTAACAGAGGAAAAAGAGGAAACCTAAAGGATAAAAGAGGAAACCACAAAGTGTTGGGAGCCTTCTTGTCTAGGTCTCGCAAATACCTCCTTGGTAACTCCCATTTGGACATTAAGGGAAGACTTATCAAGAGAGTGATAAGTCTCTCAGAGACTCTATGGATGCGATTTAGATTGAAGCATGCTAACTAACCTTCGAAATTGATGACTTGAAAGACGAAACAAAAAATCTCGAAAGATATGAATATCCTCCAATCTATTACCTTTAGCATCTATATATAAATAAGGGTGCCAAAAATTCTACACAAAACACACTACTTTCTCTTCTGATTTTTGATAGAATTGATTTACGCATTGAAGAACCTGAGCAAGAGACACCCCCCACCCTTTGACTATTTTTTATTTTACAGATTTCTCAAAAACTAAAAACTCTCTCGCAACTATAAATTTATTGTTATATTTTGATAATAACAATTTTAATTTGAGCTCAATGTTTTTTTGAGATAAAAATTATTGCCAAAAGGATTACTTTGGCAAAAGGAATACCAAATGATGTAGACAAATCATTTGAAAGCATAATTGTCTTTTTGAAAGACATCAACACCTTAAGATGAAGTGATGAGTCTCAATCTTGAAATCACAAGCTTGATAGACTGCTAAGTCTTGAAAAATGAGGCATTTAGTTGATTGTGGTCTTTTGGCTAAGTTGACTAAGAGCATGGAGAATGTGTTGGCAAATTTTGGGGTTGGCTTTCCAGGGGTTCCAAAACTCTTTGCACGTTCCTGCCTGCTAGTGCTTTCTCTTGGATTTCAAACCAAATTATTTTTTTGACATTTTCAAGTTTATTTATAATACCAGTATTAGTGTAATGACCCGATGTTAGGGGTCAAGGTTATTGAATAATGGGTTTTTATTTGCATGTCTTGAGCCTTAAATTGCATAATTACTTTCCATGGTGCCTATGTATGTATATATCTTGTAATTTGGGTACTAAGTGATGGTGTTTACAGCTAAAGGGTGTGGGGAATAGAGATATTCAGATAAGTGGGTGTGTTTGGGCAAAGCATTCGGGTATGAGGGAAGCCAATTGAATGGGTGGCATGGTTATTCGGATATGCCCTTGTTTGTTGTGTCTAGCATTCGGATGAGAGACCTTGTATTCGGATATATTGTTAGAGAATTGTGTTTTACATTCGGATGGCATATGAGATATGTGCCTTTGAGTCTTGTATTTGGATGAAAGGCTAGCATATTCGGATGTCTTCCTTGAGTTCTTGTGAGTGACATTCAAATGTGGAGGTGAGACATTTGGATGTGGCTTGTGGCATTCAGATATGAGTAAAGGCATTCGGATGCCCTATGCTTTTAGGAATTTGGCTACCCCTTGCAGCCCGATTTCGACCTTGATGCAGCCCGAATATCTCAAAACGCAAAACATGAAAGTTGTAGATATTTTTCTTTTCATCCATAACATCTTAAATCATCTCAATCTGAGCTCAGACGAGAGAGTTATGCCCAGATTTTGAAGAAATGTCGAAACTGTCCAGAATCTTCATTTTTCATTTAATGCCTCTCATATCCGAATATATGTCTTGCATCTGAATATGTTGATTTGTAGCTTGTGTCTTGCATCTGGATGAGTGCCTTCATATTCGGATGGACCTTCCCATATTCGAATACCCTCTTTAGCATCCAGATAAGCTTTTTAGAAAGCGACTTTTTAGGCCACTTTCTCAACCCAGATCCCGAATTTCTGGTCATGGTGGATGACTTTTCATTTGATTTTTCCATGCATTTAGATCCATGCATCTCTGTCTCTTGCCCATATATATATACATAGAGAGTGAAGAAGAGAGGGATATTTACTGAGGCTCAGGAGAGAGCAGGGAGAAGAAGAAGAAGAAAATAGAGGAAGAAGAAGTATTCATTGACAAGCTTTTGGAAACGGTCTCTTCTTCTGTCAGGAAAGCTTATATCCTTCCTTTACCATTATTGCTTCAACTCAAGTCAATTCTTCTTCACTGTTATCTCTCTAGTTTGCTTTCTCACCGTTGAGTTACAAGCGGTTTTATTTGAGAATTTGCTAGTTAGAAAAGTTTGTTAATTGCTAGTTTTTCTCTATTTAAGACAAGCATCTACTCCCTTCTTATTTCTATAGCATCCTTATTCAGCTAGAGAGAGAGATCTGCTCATTTATCTCGTTTTACTTATTTCCTTACCATGTGTTGATTTACTAAAGGTTATACTTGGAGTTTTTAGATAAGCTTGTTATTTGAGGATTTATTGAGGATCTCCTCATTGTGAGTTACAGATGATTTTATTTGAGGATTATAGGCTTATTGACTGCTAGTTTTCTCCATGTTGGTTGGGTCTTTCTAAGATGATGAGCCTTTTCTTATGAAAATGGTTTATTTTCTTTAATGTTGAGTTACAAACAGTATATTTTGAGGATTATAGGCCTATCCTTGTTAGTTTTCTTTATCTTCCTTAGATTCTTGGCATATGATGGGTCTTTTCTTGTGAGCTATAAAGGGCTCGGCTCTCCATTCTATTTGAAGTTGGAATGAATCTAGCTTTTGTTGTGGGTAGGTTCTCGTTGCATGTTGTTGTGGCTGAGAGTATAATGCATGTGCCCTCTATAATTTATTTCCAATATTTTGTTATTTCAAATGCATTTGAGTGTTTCATGTTACTGGTGTGCTTTGCCACGAACATGTTAGATGCTTTTAATACTTAGGTTAGCTAGGCACGAGCACTGCATCATATGTGACTTCCTATATGGGAGAGCAGGGCTTGATGCATGGGTTTATAGGGCCTATATATCATTTTTTTTTGCTCATTATGCCACTGCATTTTATATGTGCATAGCATGGTTCTTGGTGCCAGTTCTAGTATTACAACTGTATGGTGTTGGGCAATGAGAATCAATTTTATGTTTTTGGATGTTCTATCGTATCGAGACGGGTGTTGGTCTCTCCCACCCGAGTGAGTTTCGGCTTGAGTTACAGGTACAACTTGCCTTCAGGGCAATAGTAGATTTGTGATATGGATTTGGGTGCTAGTACATTTTATTTGGACCCTAAGATCCAGTATGTGCATATCTTTGTTATGTTGTTGGTACCTATTGTTCGTTACATGGTTGGTTGACATGCTTTATATAAGTTTTTCATTTTGGCGCGGATTATTCTTTAGCTCCTTGCTCTTGTTAGCATTTCCTTCTTATATGCTTGCTAAGTCTTATAACTCACTCTTGCTTCTCTTCATTTAAAATAAGGGAAAGGCTAAGTGTTGGGAGGTTAACAGTCCTTGAGCTATCCCGATAGGTGGTGTACAGGGTAGTCTTAGCAGATCCTTGTTTGGTGTGTGTATCTTTTGATGTTGTGCCATGGTTGTGTAGCTTTTGAGTGCTTGGCACGATTTTGTATATGTACATGTATATACCATGTAACCCTGAGACTGGTGATCTTTTGTATGCATGCCTAGAATGTATGTTATGTTTCCGTTGTCTTTTCTTCTGTATGAGTGCAAGCGATCCTAGTTGAGCATGCATGGCAGGTCAGGGTGGTTCCTCTTATGTTTCTTTACCCCTCGTGGGGCTCTCGCTTGGGTTTTTTGGCTTGGCTGGGGTATCCGAGCAAGGGTTCCACAATTAGTATAATGTATAACTTTAATTGTTTATTATCTAAACTACAAAGATGATTTTTATACAAAAGGGGTGGCTTATATAAAAATAAATTTATATTTTCTTTAGACCGCTTGGCTCGGTGGCTATCTATCAATGTACTTTTTTATCTGAAGTTCACAAAAGTAAGGTAAGCACTTCATGATTTTTCAAATAATTAAATAAAGGTAAATTAGCACAAAAAAACCAAACGTTTTCGGAATTTTGCGATTATATCTAATCATTTCAGTTTTGGCAAAAAATACTGATTTTATGAAATTAGTTGCAATTTTGGCCAGCTCTCTAAATTTATCCCCGGGTATGTGCCTTTGCACAAGTGGCACGCTATGTGGCCTATTTAAATGGGACCACATTTACTGTGTAAGAAAAAAGAAAAAACAAAACAAAAATTAAAACCACGTTGGTTATGTGGTTAACCGCGGTTAAACCCATAGACATTCAAACCATACCCTAAACCCTAAACCTTACCCTGGAAGGTAGAGAGCATGAAGAGCACGAAGAAGAACCAAAGGCCGCCGCCGACGTCCTTGAGATCATGAAAAGTCGAATGATAGAGAGAGGAATCATAGGAAGCGATGTTCGTGCTCCCAGCAAGGAAATCGACGAGTTGAAACAGATTTGCAGATCTCCTAGACAACACAATAACCAAAGGGAGTCATAAAGGAAGTGGCGTTCGTGCTCCCAGGAAGGAAAAAAAGTCAGTGTTCCTTCCTCTAAGATGGCACGAAGTTCTTTACTTTCTTAACGTATTGAATTTCTTGACGGCGTATGCTTCCTTGCTGTTGTTTGTTTACTTCCCGTCGAAATAGTATTGTTCTTTACTTTCGTGCAACCATTTATGATTTTTGTTGTGCCCCAATAATTAGAAGGAAATAAAAGGCCCCAATTGTGCAAGGTGAAGCAATTGCTTCGGAAGCTTCCTTCAGAAGGAAGTTTCCGTTTGCTCCATTGATTGGAGAAAACCAATTGTTGACCGGCTGCTTCAGAAGCAGGCCTTCGAAAGGACCCTTCAGAAGGGTCCTGGGGAAAAAATGCATCAGGAAATGGCACGTGTCCTCGAAGCTTGAGCCCCATAAAAGCCAGTTACAGTTCCCAAAAAAGGGGATCCGAACATCGGTGCATCACTTTCACTTTCCTTCAAAAGCTTAGCCTATTTTCTTTTCCGCAAGATTATTTTCCTTCCATTCTTGACTTAAGCATCAAAGGGTCTCCGCAAGAGGAAAATCACGCGAGCCTTCTCACCCTTGTTCACTGTTTGCAGACCCTTCGAAAGTCTAACATTCATTCCTTCGAAAGACCCAACTGTAGAAGAAAGAGAAGGCACTCTAGAAGATTTATCTAGTTCCTTCAGAGGGAACTCCTCTTAAGTATAGGTCCCTTCGGAAGGAAAGCTACGGAAGCATTTCAAATTGCAAGAACTCCTCTCGACCACAGGACTCTTTGAAAGGACTCTTCAGAAGACAACCCTTGAGTCAGCAAGTACGGTGCATACGAAGATTCGGAAGACTGCTTCGGAAGCATTACTTCGGAAGACCCCTTCAAAAGCATTCTTTCGGAAGGAACCCCTTCGGAAGCCCACTTCTGGTTTGTGACCGAACTTCAATCGAGTCCCAAGACAGTTGGCATCTACAAGCATCCCACTTCTACAAATTCTAATTATTATATTTTGGCAACAACAATTTGGCTTCGTCTGTGGGAAACTGCAACAAAAAGCCAATCTTAAGCCGAGATGCCGAGAGGGACAAGATCAACTGGTTAGGTAAACCAACCTAACCCTACCCGGATGAGCGCCCATACCAGGACATGAGACCCCAGCTAGGTACATCCTATGGTGCCTAGACTTTTGGAAGACCACCAAGACAACGAGGGACGCTCGGGAAACATTCAAATGCTGGAAGGCCATCAGACTATCAGATTGGGGGGTATGGAGCATTCAGAGCAAGGAGAAGTACATGCTGTCGGAATAGGGAGACAGGTGGCAAGGCAAGGAAGGCAAGTCCCTACTACAGTACCAGTAAATCAAGAACAACACTCCCTGGGACAGTCATCGATTCAAAGAAGGAACCCTACGGCGACTTCAGTGCCTCCAACACCCTCCGGGATGGTTCCGCCCACAATCCCGCTAGGAGATTACGAGCAGTTATAGAAGAACTTTGAAGAGCTAAAGCACCAAAATGATGAGCTCAAGACGAACAATGAATAGAGCATGAGAAAGTTGCAAAGGATAACTGCTCTTTTACATGAATTGACATCGGATATTCACATTCCTCACTTGGGGCAACTGTTAGAGTTATGCCCCACAAGCCAATTATATTTACATGTAATTGATCATACTTTACATTTTGATTCTTTAGGAACAATCAATTATTATTACAAGGCATGATGTTTTTATTTGTCATTGATGCTTGTCATTATTTATTGTAATCCATTCTTGACAAAGTCCATAGATCAAATAGGCTCATGGAATATGGTCGTGCATAGAGATGACGATCATGAAACATATTCCTTACAAGCCTTGATCTTAAATGTTCCTAGTCATAGAGTTATTAGGATTGGACACTAATAACTTGGATAGACTAGCACATATGATGCATGCTCAATTAGGAGAATGTCTCGTTTCATGGACATTGATGTGGGGACACTAGTGCATATATGTGGGTGCTTATTATAAGAATAAGTACACTGAACTGACCTGCTACAAAATTCCTAATGGTTATTTTAATGTCGAATTGGAATTCTTGTTGAGTGTAGATTTTGATGATTAATGATTGGCATGTGTGAATGTGAATGCTTATTTATATTTTATGTACTAACAAAGCATGAAGCCTTCATAAGGCTTACAAAGCTATTCTCTAGTGATTTCATGACACAGGTTATATATGGAAACTTCTTATACTTATATAGAGATTTCATTATATATGGAAACAAGTTTTTAGAGAGCTTCCTAGAGATTTGAGTATTTGAGCTATGTATGGAAAGTTCTTCTTGGAATGGAAAGTTTAGAAGATATATATGTGGAATCCTTGTTCAGATATGGGAAGTTCGAAAGATCTATATGGAAGTTTTTGAGGAGATTGGAGTAGTCCACTATATAGAGTTGCCGTATATGTAACTTGGCGACATGGCATTGTTAATGTGGCATTTTCACGACATGACAGCCATGTGGAGCACACTCATCTAGGCTACATCATCTCATTGGTCTAAATATGGTAAGAGAATCATGGAGTAAATTTAAAGGTTCTTAAAAGCTCCTCTACTCAGTTAAATATGGAAGAATTTTTTGAATTGCATTTAAATGGAGATGTTAAAGATTCGGCATTATTGTTCAACATTAATGGAGGAAATTAAGATTTGAAAATTAAACCTTGATTGATATTACTTTCCTTTATTGCTGATTCTCTCTCATTAAAAGGATATGGAGACTCAAATCATGGAATCAAGTATCCTACTCATTATGGCTAATTGATATCTTCATTATGGGAGAATATTCAAAGGATATCTTGCATATATTCAGCTACACAAATTGATTCTCTACTTGTCAACAGTTTTTGTATGGAAACTTGATCAATTATGAGCTTTTGAAGTTATAATTGATATCTTCATTGTTGGACAAATTTGCTTCATTATTTGAGAATATTTGGATGGATTTTACACCATTTGGAGGTTTAAATTCAAATTTCAAATTAGCTATGATTGTTTTGGAAGCTGAGGGGTCAATTGCACAATCAAAGGTGTTTGAAGATCATCTAGAAGTCATAATTGATCATTTCTGATTTATGGACAATTTTGCAAGAATTATGAAGGATTGTGATGATATTTTAATCCTTAAAATTAGCTATGCATTACTAGAATTGATTTGCTCATTCAAAGCTGATTGGAGATCAACAAAAGTCAAAGATCTCGAAGATCAATCAAGTTAGCTGATTATGGAAGGTAAATCAAGAATTCAATATGAAGGGCTAAGATTGGCTTGAAGACTTAACACATGGAGGGCTGAGATTGATCAAGGAAAGTCTTCTCTAACTCTATATAAAAGGGTCTCTTGAAGGCTTTGGAACAACTTTTGGAAGCCCTATTATTTTCTACATTATTGGCTGAGATTTTCATTCTCTCTAAATCTTTCTTTTCCTCTATCTTCTTGAGAGAAAACTAAGAGAGTTCTCTATGCTTCATTGTATTATTTTGAGAGAACCCTATTTCTCAATCTCTACTATTCTTGTATCTTGTAAAGAGCGAACAAAATCCAAACTAGTGAGTGTGAGACTCCAGAAGTAGTTTGGTGGTGGTGAAGCCAAGTGAAGGCTTCGGTGGTTGTAACAAAAGTTTCATATAGTGGATTTGGTTGAAAATCCTAAGCAAAGAAATCCTTAGGTAGTGGATGTAAGCCATAAGGGCCGAACCATTATACATCGTTGTGTTCTTCTTTTCACTTTTACTTATTCTTGCTTGATTATACTTGCTATTATGTGCATTCAAATCACTTGTTTTCACCAAGTTGTAATTTGAAGAGTATATTGGACCAAAACACATTCTAGCATAGCTGGCAGATATCATATTATCCATATAGTATTTAAGTGCTCCCGTACTCTCAACTACAATTTTGGTTTGTATTAAATTTGTTTTCTCATATATATACGTGCATAAGTTTTGCATTAGAGTTTTAAAAGGTGTCAATTCACCCCCCTCTTGACTAGGTTAGAACTCAACAATTCCTGTGTTGCAATAGTGCAGATTGATCCTTAGACTTGAGACATCATGGTAGTCTTATATTTAACTGGTTACGCTTTGATTCTTTTTGGATTCCAATGGAGTCATTAACAAATTATCACTTGGTGTAACCTTATCACATATGAAGGCTTGTGAATGTCGAAATAGGATTCATTACTTATCAATAAGATGAGAAGATGTCCTATGTATTTCGATGATTTCATGACTGAGGAAATCCTTGGCCAAGGTGAGGTGGAAATCAAAAGGTGTTTTGATTTCACCTATCAAGTCATAAATTTGGAATGGATACATAGTTATTGAATGATTAGGGTTTCGTCATAAAACCATACCCTAAATTCAATCGGGACATAGATTGATGAAAGGATTTTACTGCACGGTAATGGCAATTGAAAAGGTTCGTGTTTTTTCATCGTTGGCTAGGTATTCATGGCATGTTGCTAGATGTTAACCATGATATGTAGGGTTTTAGAATTAATTTGATTAATTCTAAAACTATTAATTAAAGAGTTTAATTAAGAAGCCCATGAGATGTGTTAATTAAGAAGCCCATAAGTTTAATTAATCTAATGAGTTGGGCCTTCATATAGCCCAATAGAGTTGGCCCTACATCTAGCTCAATGGTGGACCTAAGGGGTCACACACTTAGGTCGAGCCTGTTCCACAATTTAAAAGAGAGATTCGGCCCAATGTGATTATGGGCCGAGCCTAAATCGTTTAGGGGTTTTCCAAAGGCACAATTAGGGTTTTTTAACTCTATAAATATGCCACTTAAGAAGCTGGAAAAAAGATAAGGAAAATTTTGTATCTCTCAAAGGTGCCTAGGGTTACTAGCATTACTCGAGGTGTTCGTGGAAAGGGTCGATCGTGTGGACCGACTTGGAGGAGTTCGTGTTTGCGACTCTACAGATCAAACAAGGTAGAATCGAAGCTTCACGGTTGGCCGCTTCCTAACAGCAACCAAGCGTAAGAGAAGGGCATTAGAGATCCCAAGATCACCCTCAGAGAGCCCCATGGTAAGGGATAAGGATTGGGACCCCCAAGTTTAATGACCGAATCCCAAAAAGGGCTAACTGGGGAGGAGATTATAACAGGAGGCCAGGGAAAGCTCTTATGTATGAAGAGACTGAAAAAACTACCCACTCCAGAGCTCTTTGCATCTCGTCTCCCTGTAGGTATGAAGTGAAAAAAGAAACGCTCAAGGTGCCCAACTTCAAACGCCTCATAGAGGAAGTGTTAGAACAGAAGCAAGTGGTGATGACACCGAAGGAAGCACCCACGAAGGGATTCCCACTATTCGAAGAGCTCCAGAGACATCCAATGCAATCGGGATTCAAGCTACCGTAGCTCTCAGTATATTTAGGGAAGGAGGACCTCGAGAGACACTTGTAACACTTCATCGCAATAGCTGTGTTGCATGGGTGGAACAAGGTCACCAGGTGTAGGGTTTTCCTGCTTTCGCTGGCAAGACAGGCTCAACAGTGGTTTACTGAGTTACCGACCAGGCATATCCTATCATTTAAGCAGCTGAAGAAAGAGTTTTTGGAAGCATTCTCTACTTATGTCCCGAAGAAGAAAAGTGTCATGTATTTGATGAGCTTGCAACAAAGGCCAAATGAATCCCTAAAACAGTACATTGAGCTGTTTAGAGCAGCAGCACAAGAAGTGAGGGACCTCCCAATTGATTTAGCAGCATCAGCCTTGCTCAATGACCACATACGCCCCGCTTAGAAGATCTCTAGCCTTTTTCGAGTCAGATTCAATGACCGAGTTGTTTGCCCGGGCAGAGCAGTTCATTGTCCAAATGAAAATTCTAGAAGCATGGGAAGGAAAAAGAAAAGGAAGAACACATGACACTGGATCAGACAGGGCAGTAAAGGTGCAGAGAAGGGAAAAGCCCCCAAAGATGCAGTTTTGGAGCTTTACCCCCCTTACTGAGCCAAGAGCTGCCATCCTTTCCTCCATCGCACATACTAGACTCATTAACTTTCCCCCTTCTTGATTTTCTTTAATGGTTGTCGCCCACCAGTTCTCCAATTCCTCTACTCTTATTATATATATCATATACACATAGGGCATGGAGTTCCAATTGTATTGCAATTGGACTCCATTTATTATATTAATATATTATTATATATATACACACACACACAAATCACAAACTCAAGCATTCACGTTACTATTAAGGATATATAATATAATATATATATAAAGATAATATAATTTATAATATATAATATACTATTAATTATATTATAACATTAATTATTTATAGTACTTATTTTTTTATTTTTATTATAATATTAATTTTGAAATTAATTTTATAATATTTTTTTCTTTTCTTTTTATACTCGAATCTTGGAAATAATATCCTTTGCTGGGTTCCAACAAAAAGAGATTAAAATAATTTAAAATCTATATAAACACATTTTATGTAGAAAAAATAGTACAAGATTAAGATGAAAAGTGGATAAAAATATGCATACAATTAAACTCTATCAAATACCTCCACACTTAACTTTTTGCTTGTCCTCAAGCAAAGTAAAGAAGATACTAAAAACAATAAATATTTTATTTTCATGATAGGCCAAAATTAAGAATTCCAACAACATATCAATGCATAATTAATCACAACCTTGGTTACTATATATCCATATTATCATGTTAACTCTAAATCCAAAAGCATTAATTGAAAGAATTAATCATGTAAAATCATCACTTTTGATGCCATGCATACTTCAAAATTAATTCATGAAACCTTGCAACTAACACAATTAAATAATGAAAAAATTTTCTTGTAATCATTTCTCTCCACTACTACAAACATAAGGAGTAACAGGGATGTTTTTGTTTTGCTTTTGTTTCGTTTTTTTTTTTCAATCTTTCCTAAGCATTACTTGGTTTTTTGACACAAATGTTGACATTTTGTGATGAAGACACTCGGTTGCTCCCCTAAATAATTGTTTAGAATGCATTTGCATACTCGTATTTTGAATCACCATTTGATGTGATGGATAATGCAGGAGCACACTTTCAACCCCCAGTTACTACTAAGTAGCTCAAAACATAGGAGCAGATAAATAACAATAATAATTTTTTTTCTCTTTTTTTTCATTATCCCATTTTACTTCAACTCTATTTAGGCCTAGTTTCGAGAAATAATCACAATATTATTCTCACATAATCCATCATGCATGATCATAAAATCCCATGAATTTTGTCGAGAAGTATATATTTCAACAATCATGATAATCCGGCATAACTAATTCATTTTCCTTAATACTGCTAAATCTAGAATCAATAATCAAATAGAACAATTCCCAATCTTGAACTAACTATGCATTGACCAAAGTTAACTAGCAAACATGAATTCGGCCTACACATGAAAATAAGACATTTTATTTTTAAAGGAATCATCATTCACACACATTATTCTCTCTCTTTTTTTTATATATATTTTTTTTAAGTTTCAAACAAACAATCAAGAAAATAAAAGATTTTCCAACCCCCACACTTAAATTAAACATTGTCCTCAATGTTTAAAAACAAGAGAAGATGAAAATAAAAACAATACTCCCCTGATTGCGAATTTGAAACATGCGGCTCACGTGCTAAAGGGGAAAGACAATGGTGCACATAGAAAGGTGTAGGTGTTGAACTTCCTGAAGAACAGTCTGAATTTGACTCACAACCACCATCCATGAAATCTGCAGACACTAGAAAACACAAGAAACAAAGCAGGACTCAAAAAGAAAGAAAAAAATAGCTAAAAAAATAAAGAAATAAAGAAATCATGAAACTAAAAAGTTGAGGAAAAAGGGAAATGATAGTCCTAATTTTGAGTCTTTAGCTTGACTTGACCACAATGCATCATCAAGCTTTTGATACAAATCTTTCCGAGACCCAATCACTATCTTTTTCAATATTCTTTTAATCTCCCTATTAGAAATTTCGACCTGTCCACTAGTATGTGGATGATAAGCAATGGCAACTTTATGGGTAACCCCATATTTGGCAAGCAAAGCATCAAACTATTTGTTACAAAAGTGTGAACCTCCATCACTTATAATTGCCCTAGGAGTGCCAAACCTAGTAAAGATATGTTTTTTCAGAAATCTAGTCACCACTCTAGCATCATTCTTAGGCAATGCCACTACTTCTACCCATTTGGAAACATAGTCCACAGCACCTAAGATGTATTTTTTTCCAAATGAAGAAACAAATGATCTCATGAAATCAATACCCCAAACATCAAATAATTCAACTTCAAGCATTATGTTTACTGGAATCCCATGTCTGCTAGATGTGTTACCTATTCTCTGACATCTATCATAATTTTTAACAAAGTTAAAGGCATCCTTAAAAAGAGTAGGCCAATAAAAACCTAACTGCAAGACTTTTGTAGCAATCTTATTCCCTAAAAAATGACCACCATATTCTAAGGCATTCTCAGTGTGTCAAAGTGTCATTATATTCTTCACTAGGCACACATCTCCTAAACATTTGGTCATTACAAATTTTGTACAAGTAAGGTTCATCCCAAATGTAATACTTAACATCATGCAAGAATTTCTTACAATAAAGTTGACAAAATCAACTTACCAAGCAATCTGAGAGGTCTGGATAGCTAGTACTTTTTCATTGGGAAACTCCTCTCTAATCTCATCATGTGTTAGCTCATTGTTGCCATGTTTCTCCAATCTACTTAGATGGTCAGCTACAAGATTCTCAGCACCTTTTTTATCTTTGATTTCCAAGTTGAATTCCCGCAACAACAATACTCACTTAATAAGTCTTGGCTTGGCATCCTATTTAGAAAGAAGATACTTGATTGCAGAATGATCAGTAAAAACAATAAATTTCGAACTAATCAAGTATGATCTAAATTTTTCAAAGGCAAAAATAATGATTAGTAACTCTTTCTCAATAGTAACATAATTTAGTTGAGCATCATTAAGAGTTTTGCTAGCATAATAGATGGTATGAAACAACTTACCTTTTTGTTGACCTAACACTGCACCTATAGCATGATCACTAGCATCACACATCAATTCAAGAGGTAAGTTCCAATTAGGAGTAGCAATAATAGATGTAGAATTTAATTTTTCTTTAAGAATTAGAAAGGAATTCATGCATGCAGTATCGAAAACAAATGACACATCTTTTTCAAGCAAGTTGCACAAGGGTTTAGAGATCTAAGAAAAATCTTTGATGAACCTCCTATAGAAACCTGTGTGGCCTAGAAAACTTCTTACTCCTTTAACAGATGTAGGAGGTGGTAACTTGACAATTATGTCAATTTTGGCACAATCAACTACAATAGCTCTCGAAGAAATTTTATGGCCAAGTACCACACCCTCCCTAACCATAAAGTGGCATTTTTCCCAATTTAGCACAAGCTTAGTGTCTTCACATCTCTGAGAAACAAGTTTTAAGTTAGCCAAGAATAAATAAAATGAATCACCAAACACAGAAAAATCATCCATAAACACCTCAATGAACTTTTCAATCATGTCAGAAAATATGGCCATTATGCATCGTTGGAAAGTAACAGGTGCATTACAAAAATCAAATGGCATTCGTCTGAAAGAAAAAGTTCCATAAGGGCAAGTAAAAGTGGTTTTTTCTTGGTCCTCAGGGGTAATAGCAATTTGATTATAGCTAGAATAACCATCTAGGAAACAATAAAACTCATGACCAGCTAATTTATCCAACATTTGATCAATGAAAGGTAGAGGAAAGTGATCTTTCCTTGTGGCCTTATTAAGATTCCTATAGTCCATGCAAATCCTCCAACCAGTTATAGTCCTAGTGAAAGTAAAGCAAGATCGCTACGGGGTAAGTAACGTAGTTCAAAAATTTTGAACCTTACCCCGATCCTGGCGATTGGATTAACGTCAAAATGAAACAATCACATACATAATAAAATAAATCTAACCTTTAGATTTTCGAATCCTTCGCAGATTTGAGCCGTCCAAGCGTCCGGCCTCTAACTCGTGATACGCGGCATGCGTCCGTTAGCAAGGAGAGTGGAATAGGAGTGATAGCTTATTCTCCTTTTCACGGCTTGTGTATGGACGAAAAAGAACACCCACATTTCAAATTGATGCCAAAAAGAAATGGGGAAGAGTGAACGGCAATACGTTTTTCAACTCTTGAAAAACTACACCAAAAACTCTCTTCAATTTTGGACAACTCATAAAGGGATATTTATAGAGAAATATCCTAGAGTTTCTCAAACCCTAATGGATTGAGCTAGCTCATTAATTCTAATTCAATTAGAATCTTAAGTGGGCTTATCATAGTCCAACTAGAAATATAATTAAATGGCTCAAATCATTTTATAGGTTTAAATAAAATATTTTGGCCCAAATCTAATTCAAGCCCAAATATAATATTTAATATTTGGCCCAAATCCAATTTAGTCCAAATATTAACTTAAGCCCAAATATATTTTATTTCCTATTTGCCACTCCAACAAATAGGAAATTATTAAATTCAAAACTCTTTCCTAATTTAATCAATTACCATTTTAGGAAATTATTTCCATTATGACGACTCCTCGTCATATCGACGTCATTACGTCTATTTATTTTTTTTCGTGAGAACCTACGACGACACAACTTCTTGCCGAATTGTCCCACTTAACCATACGTCCACTCTTCTGGTTTAAGCCAAGGATCGTGCCTATTACGTATGACTCATTAGGCTTCCGAATATGTTGGCAATGTGTTGGTATGAACACATAAGACAAGATTGGCCTCTAGCAAGGCATGCCTACCCAATTATTCAGAAGGATTCATAATCTGCAAATAACATTTCATGAGCATGGTTACCATGTAATTCGATCCTCTCGTCAATGTATCTTATATGATCTCAAGTATGGCGATGTGTTGCTTGATTACGATCACATGAGTTTTTCTTCGATCATCCGGATATCTTCACTTAATAGAAAGTGAATCAATAACTCCTTATTGATCTCTTTCACCATGACCATGGATTTAAAGTGAATATCCACCGAAGGCGCCTTAGATACATCATCCTCTATCAAGGGATAGATGAGTCCCATCTTAGTTATACACCCATCTCCATAAGCCTCACGATATGCCTAACGATCGCCCACGTGCAGCCTTTATCTAGGCCCATCGAAACGATGTCAAAGCATACCGGTCTTCTTATGAGATGATCGTGTCAACCTCAGGTCCAAGGATTAGTTACACCCATCTCGTATGAGAATACCATCAACATATAACCAAAATGGATTCTCATGGCGAGTCATGTCCAGTGACATGTTCTCTAACATTGGTCACCTATGTACTTGTCTAGGCATCCCCATGCCTGTGTGAGACCCCCATTGCTATCACATAGCAAAAATATAGCACATACAAGTCTTACCGCAATTGTAAATGTCCATTCTTGACATTGCTACGACTTGGGCGTTTAATGATGTATAGAAACTGTGATGCATTATCTCACATCTTTATAGATTAATCACAGTATACATCATATAGACTTCTATCTAGTTTCATTCGGTTATTACAATAATAACAATAAACTAATAGAATGACTTCTTGTGAATTTGAACAACTCCTTATTTAAATAATAAACATGATTACAATTTTCCGTGTACAACATGCCCAATCTGATTGGGTCTAGAGCACCTACACTAACACCTAGTGGGAATTAATTCATTGTTCTCATTTTGCACTACAGTCATCCGACCCTTCTTAGGAACGCATTGAACAGGATTAACCCATGAACTATCAGAAATAGGGTAAATTATGCCATTGTCCAACCATTTAATTATCTCTTTCTTTACCACTTCTTTCATAATAGGGTATAATCGTCTTTGTACATCAATAGTTGGTTTACTATTTTCCTCCAAATTAATCTTATGCATTCAAATTGAAGGGTTAATTCCTTTAATATCAAATAACGTCCAACCTATAGCCTTCATATGCTCTCTAAGGATCCTAAGCAATTTCTCTACTTGTTCCTCATTCAAATCAGCATATATAATCACAGGAAACGTAGAAGATTTACCTAGAAAGACATACATGAGATGAGAAGGCAAAGGTTTCAATTCTAAAGTAGGAATAGCTTCACTTACATCCATACATTGCTCATGGGAGGAAGTAGAAAAATCTAAACTTTTACATGGCAAAGATCAATTTTTGTCTTCTTGGCCAGAATTTTTGGTGTTGCATCAAGTAACCTGCAGTACTCCTCAAATTCATCATCAAAAGCCTCCAAATTTGTCAAGGCAACTTGGAGCAAATCATCTTCTTTAGGAATAGGGGAAGCGAACATCAAAGTATCCAACGCATCCAACCTGAAACAATCATCAACACCATTAGGAAATTTCATAGCTTTAAAGACATTAAATGTGACTTCTTGGTCTTGAACTCTCATGGTAAGTTCTTATTTTTTAACATCAATCAAAGTTTTTCCTGTAGCTAAGAAGGCTATTCCAAGGATAATGGGAATATCCTTGTCTTCTTCCATATCTAGAACAAGAAAATCAATAGGCAAAATCAGTTTTTCAACTTTAACCAAAACATCCTCAATGACTCCATATGGATACTTAATTGACCTATCTACTAGTTGTAAGGATACTGTTGTAGGTTTAGCCTCTCTTAATCCTAATCTCTTAAAAATTAAAAAAGGCATCAAATTGATACTAGCTCCTAAGTCACACAAAGCTCGACCTAAATATTGATTACCAATAGTACAAGGGATAGTAAAACTCCATGGGTCCTTGAGCTTTGGGGGAAGTTTGTTTTGGAGAATAGCATTGCACTATTCAGTTAAAGTAACTGTCTCATAGCTTTCAAGCCACCTTTTTCTTGAGAGTATGTCCTTCATGAATTTAGCATAACTCAACATCTGCTCCAATCCATTTGCAAAAGGAATATTAATATTCAGTTTCTTAGAAACACCAAGAAATTTAGAAAAGAATTGCTCTTTTTTTTTTTTTTTTTGTAAGCACTGAGGAAAAGAAGGAGGTGGGTATCCAGATTTGGGGTCATATTCGATTGGATAGTTCTCTTTTTTCTTCTTCTTTTGCCTCCTAGAATTTTCTCCATATGCATCGAATTTAGCCTTATTTTGGTTAACTGAAGACACTCCCTACTCATTTAACTCATCACCCATATCCACAAATTGCTCAAAATTTGACTGGCTTTCTACTAGCTGTTGACTTGTTTCCTTTGGATCCAATTGTGGAGCATATAAGTTGGTCAGCTCATGAGTTTGGTGGCTTGAAATTGCTTTGCACTGTTCTTTTCCCTCTCACTTCAGGTTTTGCTCAGTGTTACTCGATAATGCACCTTGTAATTGAAAATTCATAGAATTTTTCAATTGCCCCAATTAGTTCTCTATATTTTTAATTGTAATTCCTTGACTCTGGATTTGTGTAGGCTGATTATGAATAATTTGCAGTGTTTTTCATGAACTTATTCAAAGACTCCTCGACTGATTTAACCTTGTCTTGCACTGGATTGTTATGAAATCCTAAAGGACCATTATTCGGCCTTTGAATAGGCTGTTAAACATTCTGATTGTTACTCCATGAAAGATTTGGATGATTTCTCCAACCTGGATTATAGAAATTTGAGTTGGGATTATTTTGTTGCCTGGTATAATTGCCGACATATTGTGCAAACTCCGTGTTCAATCCACACCTCTCCCTGAGATGATTTCCTCCATATAAATCACATGATGCCACAATTTCTTGAGGTGTATGAATTCCACTTTGAGCTAACTGCTTAGTCAAAGCATGTACCTGAGCAGTCGAGGCAGATATTGCATCAATTTCATAAATACTTACAGTCCTTCTTTGAGGATTCCTATCAGGATTCTAATGATAATTATTTGCAGCCATGTCTTCAAGTAAAGTGAAAGCATCATCAAATGACTTATCCATAAGTGCTCCACCTACAGCAGTATCTATGATTGTTCTCGTGTGTCCCAATAAACCATTATAAAAAGTTTGTACCAACAACCCATCAGGAATACCATGATGTAGACATCGTCGTAATAGCTCCTTGTACCTCTCCCAAGCCTCATACAAAGTTTCTTAATCTTGTTGCATGAATGAGGTAATATCATTCCTCATCTTTGCAGTCTTTGTAGGTGGAAAAAATTTCACCAAAAATTTATGTGCCAAATCATCCCAAGTAGTAATGGATCCCTACGGCAACGAACTCAACCAACTCTTAGCCTTATCTCGAAGAGAGAAAGGAAAGAGCCTTAATCTCACTGCATCATCGAACACCCTATTAAACTTGAAAGTGTCAAGCTAATTCCACTGAGGTGCTAGTTGGGATCATCATTTGGAAAAGCTCCAAATTGAACGAATGTCTGAATCATCTGAATTATGGCTGGTTTGATCTCAAAATTATTTGCCTGCACTGTTGGTCTCTGAATGCTCGAGCTAATCCCATCCACCTTAGGCATAACATACTCTCTCAATTCTTTATGTTCTTCTTGTTGAGCCATTGGTTCCTTTTTGTCTTCACTTGATAATTTGGCATGATCTAAATGGCTAGATTCACCTCTCCTTGCTTTTCTTAATCGAGAAATAGTTTGCTCAATTTTCAAGTCAAGTGGAATAGATTCAATGCCCTTGGATCTTGTGTTCATGTACTAGCCCATTTCCCTGCATGAGTAAAAAAAATATAAATAAATGAATAAATAAATAAAAGGTTTAGATTATAATTAATTGCAATTGGTATTAATATTAAAAGGAATAGTAAACACAATCCACGGTAACGACACGAAAAACTTGTTTGTGATTTTATATAACCCACAAATAACACGCAAGTATACACGGTCAAGACAAGTAAAGTGATGAATAAGGTATCCTTCCCACGGAGATTGGTTACTAACATTTTAAATACTAAAATTATTCACAATTAACTATATTTGGACAATTGATTAATTAAGAAAATTAATTAATATATAACTAACAATTAACTAAGAATTAAAAATCAATTGGTTAAGACCTAGGGTTTTCTAAATTCACCTAGCAAATCCACTTTATCAAATTACCTCAATTTTTGGTTGATTAGATTACGAACTATGTTAATGGAGCACTCTAATTTATTTGCTAGCCTATGTCTAGGTCTAACAAGTTTATTTCAACTAACCTAACTCACTATATGTCTATGTGAATTAGAATTAGAGAACACATTAAGCATAGGTACTCATTATATGAAAATATTTATTACAAATATAATCACAAATTGCACATGTAATCAAGTGAATGTCTTCCCTAATTAACACATGTTATTTTGTCCAAAGTCTATTCCTTATTTATCTATGTCTAGCATCATAAGAAATCTCAAATCATGTAATTGGAGATCAAGCAATTACAAGCATTAAGTTTAGAACAAAATAAACATAGTTGACGGAATAATCACAACAAAAAATTGAGTAAACTAATAAAGTTTCAATGCATAGGATCCTTTAAAAACCCTAGACAATTATTTAGCCACTCATAATGAATAAAATATTCTCAAAATTAACCAAGAGTTGCTGCATAATTGAAATCCTAAACAATTACAAAAAATTAGACACAAAAACACAGTAGAAAAATGAAGGGGATCTCCCTGCCCAGATCTGAAAAAGATCTGGGTCTACTTCTCAAATCCGTGTGCTGCTTATGCAGCTGCTTTTAAAGTCCTTTTATGTGCCTCCCTTCAATCCCTTTGCTCTGCATTTCCTCTCTCCCTTTAATTCTTCAATGTGTCGCCCAAGTCTCATGCTCTTCCCCATCCTTGATTTTTTTTAATGGTCGCCGCCCACCAATTCTCCAATTCCTCTACTCTTATTATATATATCATATACACGTAGGGCATGGAGTTCCAATTGTATTGCAATTGGACTCCATTTATTATATTAATATATTATTATATATACACACACACACACACGAACCACACACTCACGCATTCATGTTACTATTAAGGATATATAATATAAAAATAATATAATATATATAAAGATAATATAATTTATAATTTATAATATATAATATACTATTAATTATATTATAATATTAATTATTTATAATAATTATTTTTTATTTTTTTATAATATTAATTTTGAAATTAATTTTATAATATATTTTTTCTTTTTATGCCTGAATCTATGAAATAATATCCTTTGCTGGGTTCCTACAAAAAGATATTAAAATAATGTAAAATTTATATAAACATATTTTATGTAAGAAAAATAACACAAGATTAAGATGAAAAGTAGATAAAAATATGCATATAATTAAGCCCTATCAATACTACAGAACAATGCCGCAAGTTACGAAACTAAATCGAACAGTTAAATAGAGATGGGAAGCTCGACCGATTCATACTTGATAAGCTAAAAAAATCAACAAGGCAAGGGAGAGGGATCCAGGAGAGATAATCATAGGAGGCCCCCTGGCCAAAGAATGATGCCCCAAACAGAAGGGAAAACTAGCCACCTCGGCAAAGAGAAGGAGAGAGGAATAATCAGAGGAGGGAAGAAGCGGGGCCAAGTGTTGGAGAAAATAACAACAAGCCTATCATGGAAAGGATGCATGTGATCTCAAGTGGAGAAAACTTGGCGGGCAACTTCTCTTCTGCTAGAAAGGCATATGTGCGTCAGGCGCTGCATGTAGACTCTATGGCAAAGGTTCAAGAAGATGAAGATCCTATCATTTTCACGCTTGAGGACCAAGGGGAAGTGTTACTACCTCACGACGATCCATTAGTCATCTCGGTTGTTATTGCCAAGCACCCCATCGAGAGAATATTAGTGGATAACAGAAGCTCTATTAATCTATTATATTGGAATTGCTTTGAGAAGATGCAAATCACCCATAACGGGCTGAAAATAGTCACTTCCCCTCTGTACAGCTTCACGGGAGAAGCGGTGCTAGTGGTTGGATCAGTTCAGTTGCCCATCACGCTCAAGGACTATCCCCAAGTGATCACCCAGCAGGTTAACTTTATGGTGGTTAAGACTTTCTGCTCCGCCTACAACGTGATCCTGGGACATTCCCTTATCAATGCTATGAGAGTAGCCATTTCCCCAGGGTATTTGCTGATGAAATTCCCCACATCACATGGGGTAAGCCAAGTAAGGGGCAATCAGAAACAAGCCCAAGTCTACTATGTGAGCTCCACAAAAGGCACCAAAGGCAAGGAAAGACAATGACTGAAAAGACCTTAATGATCAGTGAGCAAACTCTTGAAGCTAACAAGCCTCAACCAGTTGAATCGCTTGAAGCCATATCTCTAAACCTTGACGATGGCGACAGACAGGTACGTGTGGTAAGCCAGTTAGAAAGTCTAGAAAAAGAGGAGGTCATCAGATGCTTACAGTCTTATGCAAATGTATTCACTCGGACACCCGCTGACATGCCTGAAATTGATCTAGAGATCATATCCCACCAGTTGAATGTCTGCCTAGGGGCCCGGCTGGCTGCGCTTAACCTTGTGCATTTATTTCAAACAAACACATACAAAATAAACAAAGAAGAAACAAGCATGCAGGCACAAGGCGTTTATACTCGCCAGTGTACGACTGTGCGCTGTAGCACAATTTAATTTTCTGGGAAAGTCCAGGTTGATTCACTGTGAGATCGTTAATAAAATGAAAATAGAGCCGCGATGTAAATTGGGTTGTCAGGCCAATTCATTTGATTTTAAGTGAACAAAAATGAAGTACTGTAACTGTAAGAAGTCTTGAGTCAAGGCAATGTTCAGTGCCAGTTCCATAACTTCCCAACAGATAGATAGGTACCAAAAACATATGTCTGAATTAATTCAAGGTTTTGATATTAAAATGCATCTCAAGATGATGGTAGTTCTTGGTCTAGCAATCTCCATACATGGCATGAGAGATTCTACATTAAGCAACTACCATAAATTAAAATACAGTTAATATGTAGTAATTAGATAACCCATTTGGATTTGGATATGATAGCATCTCCAGTTTAAGTAACCTCCAAACATGGTATGGAGACTCTAAGTTTGGCTTATGCTTCACTCCGAATTCAAAAATTCAATGAACGCGCAATACTCAAATTAAATCAGGTTTCTGGTAATGCATTTGAAGTTCAGCTATCTTGGGAAATCTATGGCATTGGACACTGTCCGCGCCTTGGCCCAAGTTTAAGCTTAGCCACACATCTCCAAAGAAAAAATTAAAGAGACAGGAATTAAACTTCTGGAATGTAAATACTGAAATTAAAATTAGAGAAATGTAGATGAACAATGAATTAAAGTTACAGAATAAAAAGAACAAAAACGAAAACTGTAGAATGTAAGTAACTGAAATGAAGAACACTGGAACAACATGAAGAAATAAAAAACTACTGAAATTTAAGAACAAAAAGAAAGGAATAGAACAGTGTGCTTTTCCCCTTATTTTGGCTAAATGGCAGATGGGGACTCTCCTTTTTGTGAAGCCGACGATATATATATATATATATATATATTCATCTCCTGCAAATGGCCCTCGTCAAAGAAGAAATTACGTCGCGTGCCACCATGGTTATTTGCGCATGCTCTGACAAAAGATCGCATGCTGAAGCTATTGTGCGCCTGCTGATTCCCCGAGCTGGGCTTTAATTTAACATTCAATTGTGGGCTTCAGTTTGATAATAGTGGGCTTCACCCTTCTGGACTTCAGTTTCGCTTTCAATGTGCACATGCGTGAGCCCCAGTTTGGACTTCTTGATTTGATCTCCAAGTCAAATTGTAATTAGCCTTACTTCACGTCCACTGGTTCACGCTACATACAAAGAATATATGTTATTGATATATTATATATTATATATATGTATGTCACGCATGAATATAGAATATATATATGTATTATATTTATATATTATATATTATATATTATATTATATTATATTTATTTTATTTTTACTATTTTTTTTATATTATAGATATTTTTATATTAATTTTTAAAACCTGCATATAACCACAAATTGCATATAAATATTCAATTAAAACTAATTTTAAGATTAAACTAGGGGTATAAATATAATAAAATTTTAACATTTTTGAGCATCAATCACACCCCCCAACTTAAACATTGCTAGTCCCATAGCAATCAGATTTTATACTGGCCAATTTTCATTCACAATATCAACATTAATGTTTAAATTTCAAATCTGAAACCAAAATGTATAAAACAAGAATAAGCTACTCTTAACACGCAATTGACCATTCTTTGTCAGATTTTCGTCATGGGACACTCAATCATAGAAAAAAGCAATCAAATAAATTAGCACACCCGCATTACAACCTCTAAGCTTTGACTTCAAACCCTCTCAGGTGTACACTCCAAGAAAAATGATCCTTCATGGCTACTCTCTGGGATGCACCGTAATAAGAGTAAATGTAAAACAAATTCAAATCGGTGTCATCCTAAAATGAAAAATGGACTTTAATGAAAGAAAAGGGATTTTGACATAACTTCATGATCGGAATAATGCACAAATGCACAACTTCAGATATTAAACAAAATTTCAACTCTTAAATTCAAATCTCAAACTTCCATGTGTCATAGGATGTAGAGGGATTGCATAAAAATTGTAACGGGTCTTAGGGGTGGATGGGTAAACAAAGAAAAGGATAAAGAATTCAAAGAAATGTGCCTCAGGAAATAATTCTATTTAAGAAGATTCTCATTTTCATTCATTCTTTTTTTTTTCTTTCTATTTTTTTTTTTTTTGAATTTGATGTTGACGAAAAAATGAATCAACACAATGAAAGCATACATCTTCTCATCAGCTTTTTATTGAATAGCTACGAGTTTTTTTTTTTTTTTCATCATTTTTTTTTTCAATTTTCAATACTAAGATAGACTATTTCCCGTACACATTAGGTAGAGTAATATTTACAGGGTTTAGGATAAAATGAGGGTAATAAGAAAAGAAATAATTTAATGGGCTCAATGAGGCTAATAAGGGAAAATAATAGAAAAAGGAAATAGGTTAACAGGCTCAACATTTCAACAAAGGAATCCCACTGTTACATCCTATATGACACACTTTCACTCAATCATCAAATTTAGAATTTGAAACCAGTTTAATTCTTTCATTGACATTTTTGGCATTTAAAGCAAAGTAGTGTAATGAAGCTATTGAAAAACATGAAAGGCAAGGAAAACTACAACTAGAGTAAGCGTTTATTCGCTTAGAAAGAACAGTTAATAGGCTCAATTGATCACACTAGGTAACAGTCTCCACTTAAGTTGAGGAATCATGCATTGCATTAACCAATTAATTACTATTTCAATAGATTTCATGCCCGACAAACAAATTTTCAATCAAAGAACAATCTATGCATACAAATCACTCATTCTAAATCCTATACATTCATGTGTTCAAATAAGAAATCATCACACTTATGCCTAAAATTGCAAACTCAAATTGACTAAAAGCATAAAAATTTAATGCGATAGAATAAGCATCAATGAAAGTATATTAATCCTCAAACAGAAAAAATATATACGTATGCAGGATAATTGTAGGAGTAAAAAGGAGCAAAAGAATCCCAATTTTTTTTCTTTCTTTTTATTATTTTTTAATTTTTTTTAAGATTTTTAATTAATTTCTTATTTTTTATTTTTAATTAATACATTCGGATGCTACATGAAGCTCATCCGAATTGATTCTTCATTTTTTTTTTATAATTTTTTAAAGGATTCATTCGAATGTTATATGAATAACATTTGAATGAATTTATTAATTTTTTAAATTATTTTTTTCTTTTTTTATAAATATTTTTTATTTATTTTTTAATTTTTTTAAGTAATTTATTTGCTACAGGAATAACATTTGGATTGATTTTTGTTTTTTTTATTTATTTTTTATTTTTTTATTTTAATATTATTTTTTTAATATTTTTAATTTTAAGTGATGCATTCGAATGGTGATGGACAACATTCGAATGCATTTGTTCAAACTTTTTTTTTTAATTTATTTATTTTTAATTTATTTATTTTTTATTATTATCTAAATTTATTTATTATTATTTTTAAAATTTTTTTTTTTTTTAAAATCATTCGAATGAATGCAAAATTTATTCGAATGAATTTCAAATAGTAATTCAATTTGTAAAGAGTTTTCAGAAGCCATTCGAATAAAATAGTGATATCATTCGAAGGTGTTGTTTTGTTTTTTTGTTTTTTAATTATATTTAATTAATTTTTTTAATTTAATTTTTTTTAAGAGATGCATTCGAATTCTAGGGACAACATTTGAATATATTTTCTCAACAATTAAATTTTTTTTTTAATTTTCAAATACATTTTTTTAGTTTTTTTTTATTTAATATATATATATATATGTATTTTAGGATTATCATTCGAATGAGAACAAAATTCATTCGAATGAATTTTAAATAGTAATTCAATTTGTGAAGGATTTGTATAGGTCATTCGAATGCAACAGTGCTTTCATTCGAATGAATTTCATGCATATTCGAATGAAAATGGAGACATTCGAATGCTTTTTCTTTTTCTATACATTTCCTTCTTGGTTTCCTTGAGTCATTCGAATGTAGCAGCAACTCATTCGAATGTCAGCTAAAAAAATTTTTTTTTAATTTTTTTTTTTGTATATAACACAAGCAGAAAAACACACAAACAAATAAAATTAAACACTCAAATTGAGACACTAAAACACAACGGAAATATTTTTTTTTTCTCTTTATTTATTATTATATAATACAAACAGAAACACACAAATAAAAACTTGTATTCGAATGTTTTTATATAACACAAACAGAAAGTCACACAAACAAAATTAAATAGAAACTATTTTTTTTAATTATTATTATTATTATTATACATTGTTTTTAAAAAATAACACCACCACACAATTAAACAAAATCAAAATAGAGTCAAGCATACTCGTGGGTAAACATGAAATAGGGTCGCATTTTTTTTTTTTTTTAATATTAGAACTGTTGAAACCTAATTAACAAAGACTCATAATATTGAGCAAAATAAACAAATCAAACACCAGTAAATAGCAAATATATATATATATTTTATTTTTATTTTTTTTAATTTTTTTTAATTCTGATAACAAAAACAAATCAAACAAACAAAGTCACATTCGGATGCTTGAGATGGATTCGAATGAAAGTCAGGTTATTCGAATGACCTTGAGGGTATTCGAATGTCGGCTGCAACTTTTAAAAGAAATGACAAATTCATTCGAATGAATTCAAATGAATTTTACCTTCATTCGAATGAATTTTAAACAGTAATCTCATTTGTGAAGGAATTTGGCCGGTCATTCAAATGCAACAGTGCCCTCATTCGAATGAATTTCATGGACATTCGAATAACTTTGAGGACATTCGAATGGTTTTGGCAAAATGCGCACTGAGTACTTATAGGCCATTTGAATGTGCTAGAGTTCATTCGAATGCTGCAGAGCTCAATTTTTTTTTTCTTTTCAAAAGAATTAGAACTGTTTAAGCCTAATTAACAAAGCCACATAATACTAAGAAAAATAAACACATCAAACACTAGCAAATATCTTTTTTTTTTTTTTTTTTATCAAGAATAAATCAAACTAACAACCACAATTAAACATGAATCAATTATACCTCATCCCTCAACTTGGATTGTGTATTGTTCTTAAACACAATAACACATAAAAATTAGGAATACCTAGATGGTGAAATATGCTTAGACACAATAAAAAGTTGAGATTAGGATTACCTGGTGTCTTCAATGCAGAAAAGATCCATATGCTCATTGTGGATTTCAAAAACTGAACTAAAAAAAAAGAAGCATAAACTAGTGAATGTTAAAGAGGAATGCCAAACTTATAAAAGAACTCTCTAACAAAAAAAAACACACATTCAAAATCAAAAACAACTACATGAAGGCAGAACTAATAGCCTTTTATTCTTTCTTTTTTTTTTTTCTATTGCTTTTTCCTCTTCTTCCAGTTAAGGATCAAATAAGTGGTTGCACTTCGAATCACAGCAATGATTACATGCTTTAAACCACTTATAACATTATTTTCAAAATGATGCAATTGGATTTTTCTTATAAAAGCACGACCATCTTTTGAAAATGTTTCATTCAGAGGTGTTGGATCTATTACATCAGAATATGGAATATTAATTTGCACAAACACCTCACACATGTCTGGTTTAATTTGATCTCCTACATACACCAACCTAAAGGACAAAAAGTTAGGCTCAAATGTAGATAGACCTATGTCATCTTGACATTTCAACTTCTGGATCTTATCCTCATCCTCCTCCCAGACTTCTTCTTCTAAAATGGTATCACTGGATGAAAGTTCCTCCCAAACACATTGACCTATAGAATCTTGATTAGGTTGGGTTGGAAACTCACCCGGATCACTCATGCTCAAGGACTGTGTTAACAAGGTCAATTGTTCTAAAATGTCACTTGTGGCCCTAATGGTTTGTTCTTGAAGTTCGACCATTTGCTCAAAAACTTTTTGACCTTCCATGAACTCCTGAAGGGTATCCTCTAAAGATTTATCATATGGAGACTGATAAACATCGGATGCAAACCCTTGCTCTAATTCAAATTGGTGAGGTGATGGAGGAAAAGGTTCATGAGATTGGAACACAGAGTCATTGTTCCATGGATGATTCAAATGGTTAAAAGGAAACCTCTCCTCACTGTGGTGTGATTGAAAATCAGATGGTTGCCCCTTCAGAAATCTTTTAAGAACAGGTATGGTAGGACAATCATCTGTTTGATGATTTAAAGACTCGCACACCAAGCATCTAACCTCACTTAAATTTTGAAAATTCTGAAATTCCAACCACTCCACCTTCCGAGTTAAATAATCCAATGTTGCACTAGGGTCGTCATTAAAATCATGGGGAACAATAGGAAGTGTGGTGTAGGATGGAGTTGGTTGCCTAGGAAGGTTTGAGTAATCCTCAAAGGGTCTAGAAACAGTTTGCTCAATGGGATCATGATAACCAAAAGAATTTCCAAACACAGACATGTAATCAAAATATTGAGACATAATGGAATCTAAACATGAAAATGCAGATAAGAATTCTAACAATGAATCTTACCTAACCTATGTCTCATGTATTAATAACATAATAACAGAATTAACATAAACTAAGTTACTGTATTTTTTTTCGCAGCACTAATTCCATCACCGATCTCCCCGGCAACGGCGCCAAAATTGGCTGCGCTTAACCTTGTGCATTTATTTCAAACAAACACATACAAAATAAACAAAGAAGAAACAAGCATGCAGGCACAAGGCGTTTATACTCGCCAGTGTACGAGTGTGCGCTGTAGCACAATTTAATTTTCTGGGAAAGTCCAGGTCGATTCACTGGGAGATCGTTAATAAAATGAAAATAGAGCCGTGATGTAAATTGGGTTATCAGGCCAATTCATTTGATTTTAAGTGAACAAAAATGAAGTACTGTAACTGTAAGAAGTCTTGAGTTAAGGCAATGTTCAGTGCCAATTCCATAACTTCCCAACAGATAGATAGGTACCAAAAACATATGTCTGAATTAATTCGAGGTTTTGATATTAAAATGCATCTCAAGATGATGGTAGTTCTTGGTCTAGCAATCTCCATACATGGCATGAGAGATTCTACGTTAAGCAACTACCATAAATTAAAATACAATTAATATGCAGTAATCAGATAACCCATTTGGATTTGGATATAATAGCATCTCCAATTTAAGTAACCTCTATACATGGTATGGAGACTCTAAGTTTGGCTTATGCTCCACTCCAAATTCAAAAATTCAATGAACGCGCAATACTCAAATTAAATCAGGTCTCTGGTAATGCATTTGAAGTTCGGCTATCTTGGGAAATCTATGGCATTGGACACTGTCCGCGCCTTGGCCCAAGTTTAAGCTTAGCCACACATCTCCAAAGAAAAAAATTAAAGAGACAGGAATTAAATTTCTGGAATGTAAATACTGAAATTAAAATTAGAGAAATGTAGATGAACAATGAATTAAAGTTACAGAATAAAAAGAACAGAAACGAAAACTGCAGAATGTAAGTAACTAAAATGAAGAACATTGGAACAACATGAACAAATAAAAAACTACTGGAATTTAAGAACAAAAAGAAAGGAATAGAACAGTGTGCTTTTCCCCTTATTTTGGCTAAATGGCGGATGGGGACTCTCCTTTTTGTGAAGCCGACGATATATATATATATATATATTCATCTCCTGCAAATGGCCCTCGTCAAAGAAGAAATTACGTCGCGTGCCACCATGGTTATTTGCGCATGCTCTGACAAAAGATCGCATGCTAAAGCTGTTGTGTGTCTGCTGATTCCCCGAGCTGGGCTTTAATTTAACATTCAATTGTGGGCTTCAGTTTGATAATAGTGGGCTTCACGCTTCTGGACTTCAGTTTCGCTTTCAATGTGCACATGCGTGAGCCCCAGTTTGGACTTCTCGTTTTGATCTCCAAGTCAAATTGTAATTAGCCTTACTTCACGTCCACTGGTTCACGCTACATACAAAGAATATATGTTATTGATATATTATATATTATATATATGTATGTCACGCATGAATATAGAATATATATATGTATTATATTTATATATTATATATTAGATATTATATATTATATTATATTATATTTATTTTATTTTTACTATTTTTTTTATATTATAGATATTTTTATATTAATTTTTAAAACCTGCATATAACCACAAATTGCATATAAATATTCAATTAAAACTAATTTTAAGATTAAACTAGGGGTATAAATATAATAAAATTTTAACATTTTTGAGCATCAATCACCGGCCAACCAAATAGAAGAAAAGACACATCGCCCCAAAGAGATTAAGGCATCTAGAAGAAGAAGTAGATAAACTTCTTGAGGCAAGATTCATCAGGCAAGTTCAATATCCCGAATGGCTAGTGAATGTTATGATGGTACCTAGGGCCAATGGGAAATGGCGAGTATGCATCGATTTTACCAACTTGAACAAGACTTGCCCAAAAGACTCCTACCCACTCCCTCGAACAGACAGGCTAGTGGACGATACCTCTGGATATGCTGTGTTGAGCTTCTTAGATGCCTTGTTGGGTTACCACCAGATCAATATGTATCCACCTGACGCTGAAAAAATAACCTTCATCACAGAAAATGGGACGTATTCCTACTAGGTAATACCCTTTGGCTTAAAGAATGCAGGGGCCACCTACTAGAAGATGGTCAATAAGGTATTCAAAGATCTGTTGGGAAAGGTAATGGAAGCTTATGTGGATGACATGATAGTAAAAAGAAAGCAGGGTGAGTCATACGCCAGAGAGATTGAGAAAGCTTTTGTTGTGTTCAGGAAAAATAATATGCGTTTGAATCTAGAGAAGTGCATGTTCGGGGTGAAGTTAGGAAAATTCCTGAGATACATGATTACTCACAAAGGGATAAAGGCTAACCTTGAAAAAGTGCAAGCAGTAATAGACATGCAGTCACCCTCCTTAGTAAAGGAGGTTCAGAGATTGACAGGTCGTTTGACGGCATTGGGCAGATTTCTCTCGAAATCTACTGAACGCAGCCTCCCTTTCTACAAGGCCTTGAAGGGGGGAAAAGGTTTTTAGTAGACTTTTGAGTGCAAGAAGGCCTTCCTAGAATTGAAAGAGTACTTCAAGGAGATTCCCATATTGACCTTACCAGAAACTGGGGAAAAGCTATGCTTATATTTGGGAGTTAGTCATCAAGTTGTAAGCGCAGTTCTCGTCAGGCAAGTAGGTCAGATTGACAACCCAGTCTATTATGAGAGCTGAGTATTACAAGGAGCAGAGCCGTGGTACCCCTACACTAAAAAAATAGCTTTAGCGCTGGTGATAGCAACGAGGAAATTAAGACCCTACTTTCAGGCCCATGTCGTGACAGTGTTAATTGACTAACAGTTGAGATAGATTCTATAGAAGCCCAAATATTTAGGAAGACTAACCAAATGGGCAATTGAACTCAGTGAGTATGATATCAGCTTCGAGCCTCAAAGAGAAATAAAGGGGAAGGTGTTGGCAGAATTTATAGTGGAATGCACTCAATCGCCAACAGCAGAAGGTCACGGGAAAGAATGGATGCTATTTATGGAGGGGGCGTCCAATGCCAAAGGGAGTGGAGCGGGGGTGGTATTAATTTCTCTCGAGAAGGAAGTGTTGGAATACTCCCTATGCTTCACCTTCATCAGCTCAAACAACGCAGCAGAATACGAGGTTTTATTGGCTGAGATAAAATTGGCAGAGAAATTAGAGGTAAAAATCTTGATAGCTTACAATGATTCCTAGTTGGTAGTGCAACAGTTTCAAGGAACTCTTGAAGTACGGGACCCGGTCTTGGCTCATTATCTATAAAAAGTAAAGGAACACGCCCATTGGTTTGAGCACTTTGAACTTATCCAGATAAACAAGTCCCTCAACCAACACGCTGATGCGCTGTCCAAATTGGCCTCTGCAAGGGACACCCCAGGTCGGTTGATTCACATGAAGATCTTGAAACGACCAAGCGTAGAAGAAAATGAAGGGGATGTGCACTGCATAGCCACGATTGATGACTGGAGGACACCTATGCTTAAGTACCTGCTTCATCAAGAGCTTGCAACAGTGCCTTCGGAAGCCAAGAGGCTAAAGACCAGTGCAACCCGTTTTACTATTATCGGCTAGGAGCTATACAAGTGGGGGTATTCCACACCATTGCTCAAATGTTTGGAGCCCCTAGAGGCAGAGTAAGCCCTAGAAGAAGTGCAAGAAAGGGATTGTAGAGAACACCTTGGTGGAAGAGCATTGGCTGGAAAGGTCCTACGATTCTTTTGGCCTACTCTGAGGCAAGATGCAGCTCGAAAAGTGAGAACATGCGATCGGTGCCAGAAGCACGCCCCTTTGACAACACGATCCCCTTCATCAATCCAACCAATATTCCAGCCATCACCATTTGCCTAGTGGGGTTAGACATTTTGGGATTGTTTCCAATGGTGTCACCACAGAAAAAATTCTTATTGATAACCACTGATTACTTTACAAAGTGGGTTGAGGCCGAACCTTTAGCAACCATAACCGAGAAGAAGATGGAAGGGATGGTGTGGAAACATATAATTTATCGCTTCGGCATTCCCCGTATACCCAACACAAATCATGGAACACAGTTCGATTCAGATGCGTTCAGAGCTTTTTGTTAGAGATGGGGGATTAGTTTGAGAATGGCATCCATGGCATACCCCGAAGCTAATGGGTAGGCAGAGGCAAGCAATAAAACCATCTTGCACTAGTTGAAGACCCGATTATAAAAAGCCAAAGGCCGATGGGCTGATGAGCTTCCTAGCATTTTATGGGCCTACCGTACGACCAGTCGTGTATCTATAGGGGAAATGCCTTTTAGTTTGGTGTATGGGACAGATGCTCTTATTCCAATGGAGATAGACCTCATCTCGCCCTGAGTCATGGCTTTCAGCGAAGAGGGAAATTCGGATTATTTGAGAGAGAGCCTAGACCTATTAGATGAACTGAGGGAGGAGGCAGTTGTACGACAAGCAGCGTATCAGAGAAGAATTGTCGGTTATTACAATGTGAAGGTCTGCCCTTGAACATTTCAGGAGGGAGATTTGGTGCTCAGGAAGATAGCAATTACTAACGCTATCAAGGAATAAGGGAAGCTCAGACCGAATTGGGAAGGGCCCTATAGGATACTAAAGATGTTGGGGCCCAACACTTGCGTATTGGAAACATTGCAAGGAGAGTGATGGGCAAGACGTGGAATACCATGCACCTCAAGAGGTACTTTCCCGCTCCATTGATGGAGGCTGGGTAGGAGAGATCCGAAGCACAGGACATGGAGATTCATTCGTTGCAGGAGGCGCTACCCAGCTCCCCTGGGAGCTTAATTCCCTTTAATTTTTCCATGTAAAAACTCCCCATGAATAAAAGAATGCACCCCCTGTATTCTTGTGGAGTAGGTAAAACTATAAGCCGAACCACGTAAAATCCCTTATGTCTTGAACATTTGTATGTACGATAAAAATGTGATGCAGGTACAATCGCTCAGGAAGGGTCCCCAAAGAAGTCGAGGTCGCATGGTGGTGAAAAGGTGTATGTGACCACAGGTTGGACCGAAATCGTCGAATGCTCCGACACTTATGCCTGCAGACTCACCCGGATCCCTCGATTGAGTCGGGTGCTATACCTTCAAGCTAGACTTGACTCCTTGGTTGATCTGGCACCTAGGTCTCCCAACAAACTCGAACGCCCGAGAAGAATCCTGAGCCGGATCGTCGGTAAAACCTAGATTCACCGAGGAAAGATAGACTCTCAGAAGGGGCTATAGACAACGAAGCCGGCATATGGTAAGATGAAAAATGCTTCACCCCATGAGGCTTAAGTTGCCTAGTTGAGATCTAGTGCCTATGACTTAAGGTTGGGTCGGGATTATCGTATGCTACGACGCCTATGCCCGCAGACTTACTCGGATCCCTCGATTGAGTCAGGTGCTATGCCCCTAAGCTAGACTTGACTCTTTGGTTGATCTGGCGCCTAGGTCTCCCGACAAACTCGGACGCCAAAAAAGAATCCCAAATCGGGTCGCTAGCCAAACCCATATCCCCTGAGGCAGACTAGACCTCAAAAAGCAGTGGGCAAGAAGGTGAAAGACAGGATTCTACCTTCAAGGGTTTTGATCACCTCGCTCTAATCTAGCACCTATGGCCATGGACCAACTTGGGATCATTGGATGCTCCGACGCCTATGCCCATAAACTCACATAGATCTCTTGATCGAGTCCGGTGCAATGCCCTTGAGCTAAAACTGACTCCTTGGTTGATCTGGCGCCTAGCTCTATCGACAAACTCAGAAGCCCGAGGGGGGTCATGTGTTGAACCTTTGGCCCGATCTAGATTTCATGGGGAAAAAAATGCAAAGGAAAATGACAGGCACCATTAAAGAAGTGTCCCCTCTTAAGAACCACATGAGCCTACCATGGAAGCAGTAAGGCAATCCGTAATTTTGACCAAAGATAGAGGCTCAATGAATATTGCATGAGTCTCGAGATCATGCCAACGATGGAAGACCCATCTCGAGTTTCCCATGGCCGGGGAGCATAAAATAGGAAACGCATACATACACAGGTGAAAAGATTAAATCGCTGAGATTAATAAATAAAACTCGAAAGGGAACGAATGAAAACTACATAACTAACGAGTGAATGGAAAAACGAAATAAGATTGAGCAGCCACAAAAATGATGCAATTATATGAGGCATGTCGGAACGACTGTAGGAGCTTCGTTCACCCAAAATGACAAAATAAAATGCAACAACTAAGGAAATATATTAGAAATTCCAAAGAAAATGCTTTGAGATGAAACTGTTGAAATGATCGTTCCTTACAACCTAGCTAAAAAACAATATAAACCATGAAGTCTATACTAATCTTTGGCGGGGGTACAATCCGCATGATTCGAACTTTCTCCCGGGAGAACACTCTGAGAGGCGTCAGTAGCAAGGTCCAAATCACCCTCCTCAAACTCGAGAGCATAAGGGCTCCACGGACCCTCCAGGTTAGTGAGGTCATCCTCCAGGGCCTGTCTTATGCATTCCTAGGGTCCAATATCGTTTGGATCGTACTTCCTCTAGTCAGGAGGGGTTCCAGCAGACATAGCATTATCAAAAGTTACCTTTGAGAAAGAGTCCCCTAGATGCCTGGATTCCACGAAGTTGCAATAGAGGTAGAAGCTAAACTTCAAGAAGCAGTTGGCGTAACTATCCTTACAATGGAAATAGTCCCTTGAAAGGCGATATTATTTCATGGCATCTCTCGTCTCCTATTCTCTTGCATCCTGTCCATCTCTAGTCACCAATTCTCTTATGTTTTATCCATCTCTAGTTGAGCACAAGCGACCGTTTGAAGTGACGCGGCTACCCTTTCCTCAACACAAGCTAAGTCACCTTTTAGGCTCGACACCTCTCCCTGGGCCTTACTAGCAAGGATACTGTTAGTGTAGATGCTCTAGACCCAATCAGATTGGGCATGTTGTACACTAACAATTGTAATTATGTTTATTATTTGAATAAAGAGTTGTTCAAATTCACAAGAAGTCATTCTATTAGTTTCTTATTATTATTGTAATAACCGAATGAAACTAAATAGAAGTCCATACGATGTATATTGTGATTAATCTATAAAGATGTGAGATGATGCATCATAGTTTTTAGACATCATTAAACGTCCCAGGTCGTAGCAATGTTAAGAATGGACATTGACAATTATGGTAAGACTTGTATGTGCTATGTGATAGCAATGGGGGTCTCACACCCATAGGCATGGGGATGCCTAGACAAGTACATAGGTGACCAATGTTAGAGAACGTGTCACTGGACATAACTCGCCGTGAGAATCCATTTTGGTTATATGTTGATGGAATTTTCATATGAGATGGGTGTAACTAATCCTTGGACTTGAGGTTGTCACGGTCATCTCATAAGAAGACCGATATGCTTTAACATCGTTTCGATGGGCCTAAACAAAGGCTGCACGTGGGCGATCATTGGGTATATCGTGAGGCTTATGGAGATGGGTGAATAGCCAAGATGGGACTCATCTATCCCTTAATAGAGGATGATGTATCTAAGGTGCCTTCGGTGGATATTCACTTTAAATCCATGGCCATGGTGAAAGAGATCAATAAGGACTTATTGATTTACTTTATATTAAGTGAAGATATCTAGAAGACCGAAGAAAACTCATGTGATCGTTATCAAGTAACACATCGTCATACTTGAGATCACATAAGATACATTGATGAGAGAATCGTATTACACGGTAACCATACTCGTGAAAGGTTATTTACGGATTATGAATCCTTCTGAATAATTGGGTAGGCATGATGCCTTGCTAGAGGCTAATCTTGTCTTATGTGTTCGTACCGACACATTGCCAACATATTTAGAAGCTTAATGAGTCATATGCAATAGGCACGGTCCCTGGCTTAAACCATGAGAGTGGACGTATGGTTAAGTGGGACACTTTGGCAAGAAGTTATGCCGTTGTAGGTTCTCACAGAAAAAGAACAAATAGACGTAATGACGTTGATATGACGATGAGTTGTCATAATGGAAAGAGTTTTCTAAAATGATAATTGATTAAATTAGGAAGGAGTTTCTAATTTAATAATTTTCTATTTGTTGGAGTGGCAAATAGGAAATAAAATGTATTTGGGCTTAAGTTAATATTTGGACTAAATTGGATTTGGGCCAAATATTAAATATTATATTTGGGCTTGAATTAGATTTGGGCCAAAATATTTTATTTAAACCTATAAAAGGATTTGTGCCATTTAATTATATTTCTAGTTGGACTAGAATAAACCCACTTAAGATTCTAATTGAATTAGAATTAATGGGCTAGCCCAATCCATTAGGGTTTGAGAAACACTAGGATATTTCTCTATAAATATCCCTTTATGGATTTCCCAAAAGTAAAGAAAGTTTTTTGTGTAGTTTTTCAAGAGTTGAAAAATGAATTGCCGTTCACTCTTCCCTGTTTCTTTTGGCATCAATACGGAATGAGGGCGTTTTTTTTTCATCCATACACAAGCCACGAAAAGGAGAAGGAGCTAGCACTCCTATTCCGCTCTCCTTCCCAACGGACGCGTGCCGCGTATCACGAGTTAGAGGCTGGATGCTTGGACGGCTCAAATCCACAAACGACTCGATAATCTAAATGTTAGATTTATTTTATTTATATGTGAATGATTTGATTTCGACGTTGATCTAATCACCGGGATCGGGGTAAGGTTCAAAATTTTTGAACTACGTTGTTTGCCTCGTAGCGATCTTGCTTTACTTTCAGATACCTTTTTAACATAGGCCCGGTTTTGGGCCTCTAGCTCCTCCTCCGCAGCCTGACGGTTAAGGGAAAGATCTTGAAGCTGAGTTTGAAGGCTGGTCTTGTCCGATTCTAGATGTCGGATTGTCATGTTTAGGACCTACTCATCCTCTTTCCATCGTGAGTACTTCTGTGTCCAGTCATAAATTTGCGCCTCTTGGCGGGCCAACTGCGTGAGATTCATAACATTAGTCTCTATGGTGCCCTGAGCACCCTGTGGGGGGAGAACACGAGAAGGTTTAAATAAAAATATAATAATGAATAATAATATGATGAATGAAATGCGTGAAGGAAATAACTGAGAAAGCTACTGAGAAAAGGAAATTAGTTGGAAAGGGAAGAAAGCTTACGATCGCAAGGTGGCGTTCAAATTCATCCATGTCTTCAGGGGAATTTCAAAAATTCTGACCTTCATCGGATGGGAGAATGGAGGAGTAAAGGATATGGGTGCCAACCCCAGGCACATCAATCGTGTTTGTGTCTAAAACCCCGGGTTGCATGTCAAAACCCTCCCCGTGGACCTAATAGTTATTATCCAATTATATGGTCCCCTAATGAGGAACAAGTAAGGTAGGCAAGATTGGGGCCAATCCTCTGGCAGCAGACCCCAATCCTTTGGTAGCAGACCCCTCCTCCATGTGCAAAATATGACAATCATTGCATTGGGGGTTAATCACAACCCGACGATACAACCACAGACCACTAGCTTGAACTGCATCGACAGTGGCTTAGTCATAGCGGGAGGTAGCCTCACCCTCCAGAGTGCTTGGAAACTCGAACCCGCACCGTGTCAGGTTGGCTCGTGTGATGCGCGGTGGGGGGCTCCACTCATGGCCGCAGACACATCCATCTCGGGCAAAAAAAATGCAACTGGAAAGTCAGAAAGAGGCTCTACTTACGGGTCCTGAACGTCAAGGCCATCAGCCTATTGAAACATCGCAGGGTCTGTATCTGCCTCTTGGCGACGACCCCTTTTCTTCTTCCGACGGTGAAGGTGTAGAGGAGCCATAGTCTCTCCTACACCCTCGCCCCATTTGGCATTCAAAACCACAGGACTGGGGGTCCCATCTTGGGGGTTGAAGGGAGGGTTGTACTTTAGCCGGAGCAGCTCTAGGGGTGACCCTTTGCTGAGCGGATCTCATTAAATGATGCATTACTACAACGAGGAACACATGATGTGGTTAGATACCAGAAAATAACTTAGACATGGAAATTCAAATAAATGAGGGTTAGTCCAAAAAATGAAGGATGGCAGCAACTATGGGGGTTCACACCCTCAAGAGGGGGCTGCTCCTGGTGAGGGATATCTCCTCCTCTCGTCATGACACCAGGCATTGGGTTAACTAGAGGGTCTGGACGTAGTGACCCGAGCACCCCACGACGAGATGATTCACCATAATCTAAGATCCAGACCCTCTATACTATAGCGTGGGGCACACCACGATGAGATGATTCCAGATCCAGACCCTCATATCATTCCCTGAGCTCAGGAATGGGCGCACTCAATACTGTTTTTGATACTCTCTCGAGGTCAGTGCGCCACTCGCGTGGTGCATTCCACACGCCGTTGGGAGGTTTGACCAAAAACCACTGGGAGTCGAATGAAGCCTCTCGGGGAGGGGAGTCTTAAAAAAGACGATCCTCTAGGGTCCGTTGCAGGGTGTACATGTGGTAATGTTCCTTAATTAGGCGTAAGTGGAAGAGACAATAAAGGAAGTCCACAGTGGGGTCTATATTGTTCTCACGACAAATGATGAAAAAGCCAACCAATTGGGCCCAACCGTTGGGATGTAGTTGGTTCAGAACTAACCCACTAAGGCACAGAAACCTAAGAGCGAAATTATGGAGGGGGAGGTGGAAACCTAGGCGAAAACTGGCCTCATGAATGCTCATCCACCTCTATTCTGCATCAACCACATAGTTTTCTTCAGGTCGGGGAAGCCTAGTGTAGTAATCCCTAGGGATGTTGTAATTCTGGATAATAAGGGCCATGTGATTTTTAGTCATATGAGAGAACCTACCCTTCAAAAAGAAGTGATTGACCCTGTGGGAATCGACATGATGGTGATATATTTTTCCACTAGCCATATCAGAAGGGAAAGAAAGAGGATGGGAAAAATACGTTGATAGAAGAGAAATTTTGTCCTAAGGGGTGGATCCTTCAGAAGGAGCCTTCCTTCAGAAGGAAATTGCTTCGAAAGGAGCTTGTTCGATATGGTCGAAAGTTCTCCTTCAAAAGGAAATAGCACGGCACAAAGAAACACCGAAAAGAAGGTGCGACTCTAGCAAAATTTTCCTTTGGAAGGAAGAATCGGTTCTACGAAAGACACTTCTGAAGGGCATTTCTAAGGCTACAGATGCTTTGGGAAGAAAGGGGTAAGGGAGAAAATTTAGCGATTACCTAATGCAGCGAATCTTTCAAAATGAGGTCCTTTAGAAAGAGATGATAGGATTGTGAAGATTTATTTTGGAAGAAAATTCCTTCGGAAGGAAGTAGCAAAAAGGAGCAACAGTTTTCCTTAAGAGAAAGTGTAAATGTGATGAAATCCTCGAAGCGACTGACCATATTTATTGCTGGTGTTCAGAAGCCCAAACGTCTTCAGCCTTCGGAAGGACCCTTCAGAAGAGTCTTTCGGGAAGAACCACTTCCAATTCTTGGCTCCATATTCTTAGAAAATACTCTTCATTTTGTATCAATGAAGAACAAAACAAAAAGTAGGGGACAATTGTTATGGCCCAATAATCAAAAGGAAAGAAAAGAACCCAATTGTGCAAGGTGAAGCAATTGTTTCAAAAGGGTCCTTCGAAAGGACCCTTCAGAAGCAGTCAGGAACTCTCCTTCGAAAGCTTCCTTCGGAAGGAAGTTTCTGTTTACTCCATTGATTGGAGAAAACCAGTTATTAACCGGCTGCTTCAGAAACAAGCCTTCAGAAGGACCCCTCGGAAGGGTCCTAGGGAAGAAATGCATTAGGAAATGGCACGTGATCTCGAAGCTTGAGCCTTATAAAAGCCAACTACAGTTCCCAAAAAAGGGGATCCGAACATCGGTACATCACTTTCACTTTCCTTCAGAAGCTTAGCCTATTTTCCTTTCCGCAAGATTATTTTCCTTCTGTTACTAACTTAAGCATCAGAGGGTCTTTGCGAGAGGAAAATCCCGTGAGCCTTCTCACCCTTGTTCACTGTTCGCAGACCCTTCGAAAGTCTAACATCCGTTCCTTCGGAAGACCCACTTATAGAGGAAAGAGAAGGCACTCTGGAAGATTTATCTAGTTCCTTCAGAAGGAACTCCTCTTGAGCACAGGTCCCTTCGGAAAGAAAGCTACGGAAGCACTTCAAATTGCAAGAACTCGTCTCGACCATAGGACTCTTCGAAAGGACTCCTCGGAAGACAACCCCTAAGTCAACAAGTATGGTGCGTACGAAGATTTGGAAGCCTGCTTCGGAAACATTCCTCTGGAAGATCCCTTTGGAAGCCCACTTCTACTTTGTGACCGAACTTCGACCTAGTCCTGAGATAGTTGGCATCTACAGGCATCCCACTTCTACAAATTCTAATTGTTGTATTTTAGCAACAATAATTTCAATGATATGCATTAGGGTTTTTAAGTTGGGGAAACAATGATTAGGGTTTATTGGTTAACTTATGTTTAATTTAATTAGAATGCTCTTGTATGTTTCAATGATTAGGTGATTCATTGAATGTTTTAGTGTTTGACGATTAAATTAGGGGGTTTAATTTTTTTTTTCTTTTTTATGTTAATAGTTGCCCTGTTGAGGTATGGGTTGGTGGGAAATTCACTCCTGGTCCACTGTGTACGTATGTAGGTGGTACATTTTTATTGTGGGGGTGGAAGAATATTATTGAAATATCCTATCAAGATATTGTAGTGAAGTGTAAGGAGGAAGGTTATGGGGGAATTGTACAAGATAGGGTACTACAAACCAAGGGGGGAGAGGGATCATTGTAATACCCGGTATTACATGGTATTGAAAATAAATAATTTTTGATTATTTTTGAAAGGATCCCGGGTGGCCCGGGAAGTCCAAGAGTAAATTTCGAGAAATTAATTAATATAAATTGCCGAGTTGGCGGCAGGGAGTGCCTCGGGACTGGGATGTCCAGAGAAGAGGGCAAGAGATTGGTAAGCGTCTCGAGATGAGGATAATGACACTGGAAGCAGTCCGATTGGGAATAATTTCGGAATTAATTTAGTATAAGCCCGAGTGGGTGCTAATACTGAATAGTCGGAGGGGACCTCCTGGAAGCTAAGGGGATCCTAGGGGTGGTTCGATTTTTTGAGTAAGGTAACCCTTAAGTGTTTTCGGGTCAAATTAAGGTCCCGTGCAGGCGCATGGACAAAATTGGCTTTATCGAGTAAAAGTTAATTATTAATTTTTGAGAATTAATGTTTTAGTGACTTGTGGGAAATTAATTAAAATTTTAGGAGGGTCAAGTGCAATTATTAATTTCTAAAGTAGAATTATGAGATTTTTGGAGGGTTTATATGTAATTAGTGAATATATATATATATATATGTATGTATGTATCTCCCGTGTGAGAGGAAGCTTCAAGGAAGCTTCCTATGTTAATATCTCTGCCATTTGAAATGGCCGAGAGAAGCCAGAGAGTGAGAGATAAAGGGAGCGAGCAGAGGAGAAAGGGAGAGTGAGATCGCGAGAGGCCGAGACCGAGAGGGAGAGCTCGCGAGAGAGCGATGGCCGAGCTCAGCCATGGGAGAAGCAGCCTTGAGCTGCTGTTGAAATGGCTGATAGAGCGCATATTTTCATATTATTTAGCCCTCATATTTAGTCTTTTTGCACGTTAATTGTGTCATTTTATTCATCTTGATTTTGTTTTATTTTATTTTATAAAAATTGGGCTTCACACTAATTTTTTCTTATTTTGAACAGATTAGGGCTTCCTAGGTCATGAGGAATTTTGATGGCAAGAAGGGAAACAAGGAGATTGGAGACAAAGAAGCAAAAGTGTGCTGACAGACTTGACCTTCTATGCTTCTTTCAAGTTTTTGGCCAAGTTACAATCCCAGAACGTGAATGATGTCTTCAGAGATATTGTAGAGGACTTCTTGGGCTTTCTGTAATGGTATGGTTTATCCAAATCCAAGTTTGTTTGGGCCTCCAAACATCATTTCAAGTCGGTCAGAAAGTTCTACTATACAATTCCCGTCTTAAGTTGATGCCAGGTAAGTTACGTTCCCGTTGGACTGGTCCTTTCATAGTTACTCATGTTTTTCCCTTTGGTGCAGTTGAAATCAAGGATGCATCCAATGCGAAGCAGTTCACAGTGAACGGGCATCGCCTTAAGCCATTCCATGAGGACTTTCAAGAGCACATTGTGGAGGAGATACATCTCCTCAACGCCACCTCCATTTGATACATCAGGCTGTTTCTCTCTCCCTAATCTTTTACACTTACTTGTCTTATTCTTAATTGAAATTGCATGTTTACATTGAGGGCAATGTAAAGTCTAAGTGTGTGTGGGGGGGGGGGGAGGGGCAGCAATTTCTTATTTTAGCAGCATTTTCTTTATCTTTTCATATTTCTTTTTCTTTGGGTCTAGTTGAGTCTGTTTTGCGTGGAAATGCAAGTTAAGCAATTAAGTCTAAAAGAACCTAGCATGATTAGAACTTCAATCTTATCTTCCTTGATTTCAAGTGACTTGGCAATGAGTTTGATTTGATAGATTGATTGGGTAGTCTACAGCCGTGAGGATTTTGAGCCTATTGTCTTTCTTGTGTGTGCATTCACCTGTCATGATCTCCACTCTAGAACTTGTTTTGATTCTTGGTTGAGGCTATATTTGTTCATGCATGACCCAAATATGATTAAGGCATTCTTTTCTTTCAAACCCAATCGGCCATTTGGTTAACCCAATTGAATCCAAAAAAAAAACCATTGTTTTCCCTTTGCTTGCCCCTTTGAGCCATTCTTTTTACCCATCATATTTTTTTTCTTTTCCCTTTTGAGCCTTCCAATCTTAGGAAAAAGACATTAAATGCATTCTAGAGAGAGAGATTGAATTTATCAAGCAAGTCATAAGGCCAAAGGCCATTTGCATCTGCGAAAAAAAAAAAAGAGAAAAAGAAAAGCAAGCAAAAGGATAAAATGGTGAGAAGGAGCGTAAAACGCACTCACCTCTTTGTTTTTTTGCTTCAAAAAAAAATGATGAGAAAAAGAAGAAAGCAAAGTTGAGACGGAGCGTAAAACGCACTCAACCAAATAAAGATGCAAAGTTTTTCATAATGTCTATGCTTGGAAATTCTATCTCTTGATCTTGGAGTTGCATGAAGTGTTTTCTCAACCTAAGGCATGTTTTCCTTCATTGTTGTCTTTCCATTTCTTTCTTCCCCACATTACAACCCTTGAATAAAGTCCTTTTGATTTGTGGTATGCATGTGACATGGATAGTGGAGATTGAGAAGATAAACAAGCTTATGGTAGTGGAATTTTGATTGGGTGAATTTGAGCGAAATAGTTACCACCACCTCTTGAGAGATTTGAGAGCATACGCTTGTCCTGTGAGAGACTGCTTCTTTTGATTTGTCCTATTGAATGAATTGCCATACTACTTGTTTTCTTGGAAGTTTAGGAGAGATGATATTCGAATGCTGAATTCTTGAAGACTTGCCTCGCATGTAACTTTGCACCATTCCACATCTTTTTGTTATTGAGTGTTAGGGTCTAGTGTTTTGCCCAGGAGTGCGAAAGTCTGAGTGTGGGGGAATTTGATAGAGCGCATATTTTCATATTATTTAGCCCTCATATTTAGTCTTTTTGCACGTTAGTTGTGTCATTTTATTTATCTTGATTTTGTTTTATTTTATTTTATAGGAATTGGGCTTCACACTATTTTTTCTTATTTTGAACAGATTAGGGCTTCCTGGGTCATGAGGAATTTTGATGGCAAGAAGGGAAACAAGGAGATTGGAGATAAAGAAGCAAAAGTGTGCTAACAGACTTGACCTTCTATGCTTCTTTCAAGTTTTTGGCCAAGTTACAATCCCAGAACGTGAATGATGTCTTCAGAGATATTGTAGAGGACTTCTTGGGCTTTCTGTAATGTTATGGTTTGTCCAAATCCAAGTTCGTTTGGGCCTCCAAACATCGCTTCAAAGTCGGGACCAGAAAGTTGGGTCAAATTAGGAAAGTTGCACAGATGCTGAATCTTTAAAAGGCCATAACTTGGGCGTTCGATATCCAAATCAAGTGATTTAAAATCCAAAATTCATCTAATCTTCCTGATCTACAATTTTTATGAAGGGGCCAAAGCCCATAACGCACTTTATCCTATTCGAAATCGGCTGTGAAGTTGCGGTAACCTAGGGTTTCCTCCCTAAGCCCATTTAGCCTAGGTTTTCTTTTCCAAAACCCTATAAATAAGAGCTAGCTAAGAGGCATTGAGGGGGGCTGATTTTGGGAGATTTCTCATGATTTCAACCAAGAAGATGGAAGGCTAATTTGCTTGTGATTCGCTACATTCTCGTACCCCTTGCCCGGTTTGAGTCTCGGTCATATTGTCGAATCCGGTTTGGAACTCGATTTTCATGTTTTAATTGATGATTCTGTTTCTTTCCTTCTCTAAGTTTATGTATGTTTATTTTATGCGATTGTGTGAATGCATGCATGATCTTTGGATGGTTTTAATTGACTTACTCGGTTGAGGCTTTGATTAGAAAGAAACGGTATATTTGTATGAGCGATTGCTCGATTGAATTTAATCTTTTACGGTTGTAGAAGAGTTTTTCAAATCAAAAGAAAATCAAACCAAAGCAGATTGTTTTTATAAATGAGACGAGGATTACCGTGGTAAAGAGGTAGGGTTTGTAGCGGGTTACGTTTTACTTCATCGTTGTTTCATTCTTGAACGTTTATATTTCGATTTTCATCACAACCCCCCTCGTTTAGTCTTGTTTTGACAGATCCGTTTGAGGTTCGTTGGGAGACGACTTTGGGTTGCACCCTTATTGCAAATCCGAATCTATATTTCATCTAATCTATCGTTATTCGACAGCACCGATCAATGGCCGAGGAGAGGCAGCCATGGAAGCCGACTTGAAGCTTCGTGGCCGGCGATTGAGGCGAGCAGCGGTGGCTCGGGTGAGGCGGTTGGCCAATGGCTGGCCGAGTTGATTGCCAACATTGGCCTGAAGCTGCATTGGAGGCGCGAACAGGGCCGGCCATGGCGGTTGCAGCGTTGCGATGCACGCAGGAGGTTGCTGGGTTGCTGCTCGCGACGGTTGGAGGTTGAAGAATATGGCATGGTGCAGTAGGTGGTAGCTCGCCAAGGCGTTGCTGGTAGGAGCCTCGGCCGAGAAGGCCAGGCGAGGGGCGGAGGCCCCTGCTCGTGCACGGGATGCAGGAGGAAGAAGATCCAGAGAAGAAGAAGAAGAACGGTGGGGGAAGGAAATTAAAAAAAAAAAGAAAAAGAAAAGAAATAGAAAATAAGGAAAATGCTGGAAAATTGGAAAAAATAGTCGAAAAAATCCAAAAAAAATTGGGAAAGTCCTGGAAATTAATTTGGGGCTTGAGGAGTGGGCTGGAGGTTCGGTATATGAATTCGAGGGCTTTATGGCAGTCCAATAGGCGATGCTAATGGGAGCGATAAGCCGATTTTCTCTTCCAGATTAGCTAAGGTGAGTTAATTAATTCTTTTCAGAATATTTCTTTTATGTGAAATATTAAATTGTGTAGAATGATTAATTGTTGAATTAAACCCTGGGTTGGGGTTGTTTGGAAATTATTGGCGGTTGGTGTATGTCGTGGTTGGTTGTTTGGAGATAGTGTTGATGGTGATTTTGCGATGTGTGGCGAAATTGAGGGCATTGGGTTAATGCCGAATGTTAATGGAGTTGGGTTTTGTGTGTTTTTCTCTAGGTTCGACCGGGAAGGCTGTGATCCTAGAGGAACTTGAGATTCAAGCTGGAATTCGTGCCGAGACAGAGATGAATCTTCGAGCCAGGTAAGGGACAGCCCCATGTGGAGGTGGCCTTGCAAGTTGGTAAATGTGTTTGATAATGTTGTGTGATGGAGAACTAGTGGACTTGTGGCCATATGGAGGACTAGTGTGGTGGGGGCTGATAGGTTGTTGCCTCAAACCTTAGTGGGTTGTGAGGATGAGTGGACTTAGCCTCGTTTGCATGCATTTGGCATACATAAACTAGATTATATTCATATTTACATGCATTGCACCCTTACTGAGTCTTTATGACTCATGAGGTTTTACCTCATGTGTAGATAATGCAAGTCCGGATGCAAGCAGGGATGGCACCGGGAGGCCGTTGTGGCAACTAGCTGTGTTGCCCGAGTTATGTATTTTATTATTGCTTGTATGTAGCCAGGTGGGCGTTGTGTATGTATACCCTTGTGAGTAAATGTATGTGTTATTGAGCGTAGATGTATCTAATTGTTGTAATCATCAGTGGGATAGATGATTGTGAGTCTGCGTGATTTATATGTGGCTTGAGTTGTTGAAGCCAAGTTCGGACCGAGTAAAGATCAGTGAGGTATGTTCTCATAAATTCCCAATACTCAGCGAAGTGTTTGTATGCTAGCTTTGTGCCTGGGTCATCTCTGGCTTGCTATGGGGCGAGCTGAAGAGAGGTGAAGCTCACTCCGATTTTGGGTCTTGGTCCGCTGGATTTTTCTTGTTTAAGTTGGGACCGATTCCTGAGTGGAGCGAAGGGAAGGACGAAGCCTAGTTCCCACCTAGGGCGTTTCCTGTTGAAACATAGTCCAACCCTTCAGTTGTGGTTTGTCGGGTGAGTAATCCAGTCGATTATTTACCGGTGGCGCCCGTAAGTGGGAGCGGGTCGTTACAATCATCAAACCTTAGTCCATATTGATGATGAAGTATTTAGGATGTGGCAAGAGAGAATAGAGTTTGGTTTCCTTAAGATTTACATTGAATGTAAATCAAGTGAGTCTAGTGGGAAGGAGATGGGCGAGGATGGGTGAGGACAATGGAGGATACGATGTTGATGTACATGAGGATCAATAGAATTTTGAGGTTGGTGTTCATTATGAAGCATCAATTGAAGTAGCCATAAAGGATGCACATAATGCACTAGACACCAGTGATGAGCACACTGAAGAGGATGAGGATTTCGATATTAATACAATTGGTAGGGATGACTCTAAAAGTGATGATAGCTGGGTTGAGGAATGTGAGACCGATGATTAGGAGTTTTTGCTTGCACAAAATAACAAGAGAGTCTTTAAATCAACCATTGTTGACAATGGTGAAGGGCTAGGTGTAGATTCTGACTTGAGAGAGGATGATTGACACCTTAGTGAATACATGGAGTTTGATGAGGAAGGCTTTGACACTCCATGCAACAGTACCGAAAGTGATTTGTTAGGCACATAAAAAAGGAAGAGAAGGCCTTTGGTTTATAACCCACGATATGACCACACTACAATTAATTTCAAAATTGACATGCTTTTTGAGAATGCCAAATAGTTTAAGGAATATGTTTAGTAATATGGAATTTGTAATGGATTCAATATTGGCTGGAAGAGGTTGTGTCAAGAACATGTCGAAGGGGTGTGCATAAGTGGCTGTCCATGGAGCATCTATGCTACCAAGAAGCAAGGAGAGAGGATATTTGTGGTGAGAAGATATAATGTTGAACATCATTGTTTTAGAAGTCTAACAAATAAGCAGGCCAATTCTAACTGGTTAGCTAGAGAATTCCTCCAAACATTCAAAAGAAATCTTTCCTATGGTGTAGAAGACATGGCCCTTGATATGAAGGATAAATATACACTAACTATGTCGAAGTGGGCATGCTATAGAGAAAGGACGAAGGCACTCAAAATGCTTAGGGGTAGTTTGGATTCTCATTGTGCAAAACTCCATGCAAACAAGGTTGAACTCAAAAGGGTTGACCCTGAAGGCAACTTCGAATTTGAGACAAACAATTCTGGTCCTAATGGGCAGCCTGTGTTTAGAAGAATGTATGTAGGATTTTTAGGCCTTAGGAAGGGCTATATTGTAGCTTCTAAGCCTTGTATTTGTCTTGATGGATGCTTTTTGAAGACCCTAATAGGAGGTGCCTTGCTAAGTGCAATCGGGAGGGATGCAAATAATTAGATGTTTCCTATTGTTTGGGTTGTTGTTAAGGGGGAAAATGAGAACAGTTGGAGATGGTTTTTGGAGCATTTTTTTATGGAAATTAATATTGTTGATGAAGTTGGCCTAACACTTATTAGTGATCAGTAGAAGAGTCTTGCTAAGGCAATAAAGGATCTTGTACCTCATGTAGAGCACAGGAATTGTGCAAGGCATATTTATGCCAATTGGAAAGAGTTACACAAGGGGCAAGAATTGAAGTCATTATTTTGGAGGGCGGTTAATACAACCCATGAGGCAGGTTCTTTTAGCTTCATGGAAGAATTGCAAGTGTTGAATGCCATTGCACATGAAGATTTCATGAAGCAGAACCCAAAAAGTTTTTGCAAGGCATTCATTAGTATTTAGCCCAAGTGTGATGTTATAACCTCCAACCTATCTAAAACCTTCAATGGTTATATATGCAAGGCAAGATGCTTGCCAATAATAGACATGTTAGAATGGATTTGAACATCTTTAATGGAAATAATGTATGATAAATCAAAGATGATGAATAAGTGTTCAGATGAAATTTGTCAAAGGATCAGGGATACATTGGAAAGGGCACAGTTGGGGACAAGGCATTGCATTGTGAGACCTGTTGTGGAACATAAGTTCCAAGTTGGCATTATGGACCAAGGATATGTGGTCAGTCTTGATGAACACAAATGCTCTTGTAGATAGTGGGACTTAAGTGGCCTCCCATGCTCCCATGCTTTGGCCTGTATACACTTTATGAAACATGATTGTGTTAACTATGTAGATCAGTATTATGTAGATCATAATTCTTTAAGGCATACCAGTATGCATTGGAGCCATTGAATGGGTTTTCAATATGGCCAAGGATAGATCCTGCTCCTATACTGCCCCCCCCCCCCCATATAAGAAAATGCCTGGTAGACCTAAAACGAATTGAAAGAGGGATGTTCAATAAACTGAAGAAAGACAGGATATGGTTGGTCGGCATGGCATGCAGATGACATGCCAACACTGCTTGAAAACTAGCCATAATAAGAGGGGTTGCCCAAATAAGGACAAGACAACAGCACTAAGACCTCCCAAGGTATGAAAGTCTAATTACACATGTCCATTTTTTGGCATATTTAATTTATTTATTTGTTTACCCTATGTTTATCACAATATAGGCCAAGAGAGGCAGACCCCATGCCACATCCACTGCATCAGCAATAGCCCTAACAATTGGCAAATCACATTCCTCGACAAGATCAAGAACAATTGTCTCAGCAACAGCCACAGCAAGCGCACTAGCAACAGCCATAGCTAGTGCCCTAGCAAGTGCCCTAGCTACAGCCTCAGTAAGTGCTACAGTAACTGCCCCAGCAATGGCCTCAGCAAGACAAATGGCAAGTGTTATTGTCAATTCATTCAAACAGGAACATTATTGTATAGCTCGATCGAACTATTCGTTATTTATGTATTGAATAGCCTGATTGGAATCTTAATGTGTCCAATTGGACTATTCACAGTCCGTGTTAAGTGTGAAGTAAGAATTGTTTGATCGGACTGATCCTTCACATGAAGAGTCTGTGTCGCATTAAGTGTGAAGAGTGAATTGTCCGATCGGACTAATCCTTCACATGAAGAGTCCGATCAAACTCTTCATGTGTCCAATCGGACTATTCATGGTTCACATTATGTGTGAAGAGTGAATTGTTCGATTGAATTGATCCTTCACACGAAGAGTCCGATCCATATATCCAATCGGACTATTCACGGCCCACGTTAAGTGAGTGTGAATTGTCCGATCGGACTAATCCTTCACACATGAAATAAAGTGAAAAAAATTATGTAACTTTATGAATGTAAGTAAATTTATTTAAAGAAGTTTAGTGTTAAGAAAGTGTTAAGCGTTAAGTGTTTGTTAAGTGTGAAGTGATCGGACTGATCCTTCAACATGAAAATTCCAATCGGACTATTCATGGTCCGCATTATACGATAGAAAACGCATACAAATAAGTCCATTGAGATTGTAATCACTTATCAAATAATCACTAGCTAATCAATTATGAGTTCAATACATCATGTTTACACATAACAACAATTATCGGCCTAAAATAATTAATTACTATGTATCCCCATCAACTGTATTACTATGTTTGTACAAGTAAAAGGCAATGAATTTCTAGAGTTTACTAGTGTCCTCTTTCGTATGGTGCATCTCCCATGTATGCTCCCTATGATGCAATATGTCATCCACATACTTGATTACAAGGCACCCGTAGCTACTCCTGTAATAGAAAAATAATGAAAGTTATATATCAGTTAATGACTTTTTTTTTGGGGGGGGGGGGGAGGGAATCAATTACAATACTTTAAAATAAATAAATGCAGTACCTGTCCTGTTGCTGAGGGATCAGCCTCTGCACCAGATCAGGAATATCCACCTCCCATTTTTCGTATGAATGACCAATTATCGTACAGTGCTTATAATAATCACTCTAAAATACAAGAATGGGTAGGAGTATGGACAATGGCTTCAATTTCTTGAGTCTTTTCTACCTGCTTTCAATGGACATTAACCTAGGGTCGTATACAATGATTATACTATCTTTGAAGCAGATATTCGCTAGGACGCCGTGCTCATTTTCTACAGCACACGAGAGCAATGTTTGCTTGTAACATGAACACATTAGTTATGCTTTACTAAATAAAAATGAAATAATATGAAAAACACTTACATGGTCTACTGCCCACCAGGGAAAATCTTTTTCATTCTCCCCTGAGACATAACAGAACCATTCCTTGGGGAGCTTCACCTCATCAGGCACGAAGTGTTTCTTTCCCTTCTTGAATTTGGTATTCCATACATATTGCATATACCCTTGTGAAGAAAAAAAAAGTTTAACTTTACTAATGAATAACAAAAAAGGAAAAACAGTAATATAATTTGTGTTCAACACTAACGGAAAGCTATGATGACATAACGGCGTAGTTTTCATCATAGATAAAACCAGGCAGTGACTGCGTATCTCTAATCCGTTGGATGCAACACAAGTAGTTATCAATGTGTTGTCCTTCAACCAGGTCGTCTCTCCCTCTATCTGGCGGAGCATACTTCTCACAATGTGGTATATGTGCCCAGTGGTACACCTACAATGAGCATGAATTATTATATATGGGTACTCATATTACTGATGTATATAAAAAAGGTAAAGACTTTTTTTAACTTACTAGATCTTATCTTTTTGCCTACGTACTGGATGTATCCCGAGGGGGGTATAGGACCAACGTCATCCTCTCCCTCAGCCCCAAGGTGTTGCTTTGCTGCTTCATGGGCGATCAAATTTTCGCCATGATCTGTTTCCCCTCTACTTTGTTTATCTTTCTCTTCTTCCGTGGAATGGGATCAGTGAATAGTGTTGGACAAAATTTGGATGGATTCTGCTTTCGTACTGTTCGTTCGTCCACCTCCTCCTACAAATCAACAAAAATACGTGTCAATTTGGTAGAGTTGACTAATATGTAGTCATATAGAAATGTATTTTTTTCTTACGATAGAAGGAGATGTTTGATCCACCTCGTGATCATGAGCTTGCAGAAAGTTGTCACCAGCATCTAGCTTCTCATGTATCTGAACAAAAAATTCACAATTAACATATATATATAATCATATGTAAGTGTATCAAAGTTAATTACATCTTATGACTTACATTACATGGATTGTCCTCCTCGTGCATACGATCAGGCTGGGTGTGATCACCACTATCTGGCTCCTCCTACAACTCAATAGAAATTAATCGTTATAATATGGTTTTAACATATACAAGTTAATTTATATCTTACAACAAAAGGAGGTGTTTGATCCTCATTGAGAGCATGAACAGGCTGGAGCTGATCTCCACCAACTGGCTAATCATAACCATCTCGATACTGATTGTCATCATGATCGATGTGTTGCTGGAAAGCTAGACTGGTCGGGGCGCGTAGAATAGTTAACACTGATTCAACCATCGTCTCAAATCGCTCTAAATGTGTGTCAGATTGGCCCACCCGTGTCTCCAATTAGCCCACCCGTGAATCCAATTGGCCCACCCGTGTGTCCAAACAGTCCACATGTGTATCCAATTGGCCCACCTGTGCATCCAGACTCCTTAACAATTATAGCACCTCAATGAGCATCTCAGTCACCTGTACAAGGTTAAAAGTCAAAACCGAAAACAATTACAAACAAATGAATTGTATGCGTACAAGAGAAAAATTATGATAATAATCATACCCTAGGCTCGTTCTAAATAGGTTGTGTTCTGGAAAAGAGTCCCATACCGACAGACTCCTCCTCATCCTCCTTGTCTGCTCCCTCCCCTCTCTCCATCCCACCAGCCTTCTCCTCATCCTTAAATCCTTCCATGCATCCATCAGCCTTCTCCTCAACCTTAAATCCCTCCCTGCATCATCCTCCTTAATCCCACCCTCCCTAACACCAACAGTCTCCACCGTATCCTCCCCCCACCCCCATGCTTGAAGATGTCGAGTCCAACCAAGTGTAGAGGGTTAAAAGACCTCAAAAAATTAGTGTCTCGGTCTATATCTGTTGGCTCAATCGTCGAACTCTGTTTAAGTGACTGTAATATTGAAATATTTACACAGCTATTTCTGTAAACAAAAACAAAAAAACAAAAAAGAGAGATAGAGAGAAATTCATTGAAATTTACGTCAAACACTTACCAACATGGAAAGACATTCATCGTAACTTATTTATTTGGGCCTCTTTTTTGATAACCACTTCATACATATAAGGATCTTGATTATGCCTTTTATTGGTACAACCCACGTACTCGCCACCCATGGGGTTGTTTTGATCAATCACTACTGTAAAATGTGAAAGAATTATAATAAAAGAATTCAACTAAACCAAAAAAAAAAAAATGTTTGTATATACAAATCAAGTGAGCATTCTACCTGAAATGCTCAAACAAATTCATAAAGGTTGACTTTCTTCCCAACCTGAGCATTCAACTTCCACCTGGTGGTAGCTAGACAAAAGTAATGTAGTCCCTAATTATATATGTACATTTCCCAAGGGAATGACCTAAATGATTCTAAATCCTCCACCAAGCTCCAATGGAAATCTTCTACGCTTGCCCGCTCATCGTGGGCCATTAATAGCATGTTGACCACGACAAGGTATCCCATCTTCAGCGCATCATCTTTATCCAGGTCAAGCTTCATATCAAGTAGTTCCTTTATGTCTTCCACTTAAATGACCTCTTTGTGTGGGAATAAACGTGCCCGTAAGCTACCATCATTAACAGGCCTCGCTTGCAAGATTTCCCCGTCAATTGGGCTGAATCTAAGTCCAGTAATGAGGGTGAACTCTTATTTCCCATATCTACATGCCACGCCACCCAGCTCGAACCACATCTCATCGGGGCGGGCACTGGGAAATTTCACCTCCCTTAGAAGCACTTGAAGAATCAATTGTGGTGCAGTAGCTTGGGAGAAGTGGGAGATCTGCATGAAATGTCCTAGTGGGCCCCATATGAAATCCTCCAACACACCATACTTCACAAGGGACTCACGAACTAAGGTAAGATTATTGATGCAACAGTGAGTAGTTGCTCGCGTACCGAGTGGTGGTACCCGGCTAGCATGGATATAAGTAAATGTCTGCTTCTTCTTCTGAACATCCATCTGTAAAAGAACACAAAAGTTGATGAATTAACGAGTTGACTATTGTCATCGGACTCTTGATGAATCAGTTTAATTAGACTATTCATCAACCCGATCGGACTATTGTCATCAGACTCTTGATGAATCATTTCTGATCAATGGTTTAATGAGTTTCAGCCACAAATTCTAATGTTAAACCACACTTTAACAACAACAACAATACAAGAGTTTAGAAATTAAATAAGAAATAAAAAAAATCAACTCAAAAAGCAACTTCACCGATCGAACTATTCATCAGCCCGATCAGATTATTGTCATCGGACTCTTGATGAATCATTTCCGATCCATGGTTTAATGAATTTCAGCTACAAATTCTAATGCTAAACCACACTTTAACAACAACAACAATACAAGAGTTTAGAAAACAACTCGAAAAAACTTCACTTAAAGGTCCGATCAGACTATTGTCAAGAGAAGAATCATTTATGATCGAACTGTTCATTAGCTTGATCGGACTATTCCAATCGGACACTTTTAGATCCAAATGGTTTTGTTCGATTCATTTTGGTATTTTGGGTTTCATCAGTTTCATCCTACATTTCTCAAAAACACTTCAACCTAAACAACTTAAAGACAAGTCTGATCGGATTACATTTCTGTATTTTACATCCACGAATGCAAAAAACCACTTCAACAAAACTGAGATCTCATCCTAAACTTCACATTCAAAAGAAAAAATTGTATAATTTTTTTGACAAATTTAATGCGAAATAAAAAAATAAAAAAAAGCGAACAAGTCCGATCGGACTCTTCTTCAGACGAAGATCAAAATGACTGAAGAGTCCCAATGATGAATAGTAAGTCACTTACGTTTCATCTCCTTCCTCCACCTTGTTAAGAAATCTGTTTTCTGAGAGCTCTGCAAAACTATTTCAAAATCGTCGATGTTACTCCTCGGTCTCGTCCTTTTCATCCTTCGATTGCTTCCTCAAGGACGTGGTCATCGGCCTCTGATTCTTCTTCGTGTCGATCGACTCTTCAGGCTCTTTCTCTTCTAGGGTTTGAATGTTCCGATTCCCCGTAGGTTTAACCATGGCTAACCCACGTGATTTTTATTTTACTTTTGTTTTTACTTCAATCAACATGGTTTTTATAAAGCCATGTGGCGTGCCACTTGTGTCGCCCAAGGATTCGATTTAGAGAGTTGGTCAAAATTGCAACTAATTTCATAAAATCAGTATTTTTTGCCAAAATTGAAACGATTGGTTATAATTGAAAAAATTCGAAAATGCTTAATTTTTTGGTGCTAATTGCCCTTAAATAAACTATTGAAGTTCGAGCACAAACTCCCCCGGACCCAAAAGTAAGGTCAGCCCAAACACCATGCTATAGTAGTTTATTCATTTGTCGTTAAATTAAACCATGCTGTCTTAATCTCTTAATTTCTTTGAAATTGATCGATGTACCCAGTCCGATCTTAACACATGACGTGAAGACATTTTTATGCATCGAATTGTACGAGAGTACTCTACCAACCCCAAATCAATTCATCTCCACAACCGAAGAAGACTTGTTTAAAACTAAAGATTCTAATAGAGAATTTTTTTTATTCTAGAACACATAACTAATCATACTAGCTAGTGCAGTCGAAAGTGCATTAGTTCTTACAAAATGTTGCATGCAAATACGAATACTCGGTTGAACGTAGAAGCCTTTCTAATTCCCTATGCCCGGGCTCTTCCCTCATTCACAAAGGCTCCTCTATGCTTAGCCTCTACGTGCTTGGCTGCCATTACTTGCCGGAACGGGTTCCTCCAATTGCTCTGTTTCATCGCACAAAATCACAAGTAAGATTACTAGTAGTATTACCAAATGACCTATGCCCATGAAGATTACACAAGTGTGATTCTTACGTACCATTAAGCAGCTGCGTGTTGACAAATCGCATATCGGGTACTCTTTAGGGCAGCAAGTTTGGTTGTCCGCGCAGCAAGTGGCATTCTCGTAAGGGCAACACGCCCAAGAGTTGCATGGCTTTCCAGCTTCAGAGACACAACAGCATGTGCTAATCTCCTGACAAGTGAAGTACCCCTCGCAGAAATTTTCGCTTGGAGGAGGCGGAGCTGAAGATGCAGGAATGGGGATGGGCGTGACGGGAGTCGGGTTTCCCTTGATAGGGTAGGAGGCTTCCGCTGCAATCCCGCATTTACCAGCGCCACCCACGTTACGTTCCAATCTGATATAGCCATCTTCTCCCCAAAGTGCACCCCATGAGTTCTTCAAAATCCAGTAATCTACACCATTTTCTGTACCATATCCAACAACAGTGACAGTGTGATCCAGTTCTGTCCCACATTCACCGGTAAATATGCCCTGAAAAAAGATGGTAATAAAAAAAAAAAATTATTACATACGTATCTTTAGTTAATCAGATAACATGTAGCAAAGCATAATCAAGTATTCTTTGCAAATTGTAGACTCAAAAAGCTTACATATACATTGGCAAATTTATGGACCATATTAATTTTCATACAAGAAACCAAAAGAACAGTATAGTACTCTCTTTACCTAACATATGAGTCGATGAGTTATAGCCTTGACTCTATGATGTTCATGAATGTTACATGTACATATTTACCATTTATTGCCTCATCAAATGTAGTAGGGGATTTCTAATGGTTTATATAAAAAAAATTTCAATGTTGGAATGCATTTTCTTCTCTTGTTAAATCATTGGTTAGGAGTCTCAAAGGACAAGGCTATGGCCTTTCGGGAAAAGGGAGATGGTTTGGAGGAACCGCCAAAGGTTAAGGTGGGGGTGCCATCCTTTTAGTGGGAAAAGAAATCATAACACATTTAGCAAAACTTGAGCAAATATTTGAACTCTGTACATGATATGTGTTTGATTAAGAGTTTCGTAACTTCTATAGTTACATGATAGGTGGAAAACGAAAGCTATTTAGTCATCTACATCCAAGTTCAAAAGAATCACCTAGCAAGCTGCTAAATTATTCTAGTATGATTGTAGCATTCTTGTAAAAGTTTTTTATTCATGAAATGTCTTTCATGTCAGAAACAATAGCTTTGGGCAGAATTAGAATAAAAAGTGTATCTTTAGTTAACTGGTTATCAGATGTGCAACTAATTTAAATAACTGCAAGCTTTCTAAAGATGCAGCTAAGATAAAACAAAGAATATATAATCTTGCTATCCTTGACTTCAAAACAGAAATTGAGACATAATCTTACTGATTCATAGAATTGGAATGCCATGCCAGAAGCTTCAATGGCAACACTAACTGGCTGATGTGCTACTGCCTTCTGCAATGCCTTCTCATCGTTTTCAAGAATGTTCTCATAACTGTCAATTGTAACGACTTTGGATTTCGCCTGCATAAGGGAGTAATAATGAATGATAAAGACAGTTCTTGCTCTTTTACCATAAAATCTTTACTCAATCAGTCACTTGGCATACCAAATACAACTTGTCATCACAGTCGCCTTGTGCAGCTCTATAGGGATAATCTTCATCGGTATCAATGCCACCATTGTTGATAATGAACTCATAGGCAAAGTCCAATACACCACCGTTGCATCCCTCATTATTTAATGTCTCACAATCTATCAGCTCTTGTGCAGATAGCGAGAGCAAATTACCAGTCACTATATGGTTGATCCCCTCCACTGCAGCAACTGTTGAAAAAGCCCAATAACTCCCTGCATTCGCAGTTACAAGTCAAATTATTAAATGATAATCTATAAAATGATTGAGCCATTTCTTTTTATTCTCCATGCGAGCATGGAAATCAATTTCTTAGGTGTACTCTTAAAAAGGGAATGAACTCAAGTCCTTTCATGCCCACGATTGGATATAGCCAAGTCCAACTAGAACTTAAAAGATGTTTGGCCATGTTTCTGGGATGATAAATTATTGAATGGCTGCTTCAACTTCACTCCAATTTTGAACTTTAGTCTTAAACTTCCAATTTTTCTACTTAATTCCTCCAACTGTTCTTTTGAAATCCATAATAATCCAATCTATTAATGGATAGAGAAAAACTGGGTGGTATACTATACTAAACTTTTCAAGATCAATAAATCTATACTAAACTTTAGAATATTATCAAATCGTAACAAAGGCAATTGATGTAATGGGTTTCAAATATTTGATGTTTGCTGGTAACTCCTATAAATGTGGGCGCAAAGTGGGGAGCTGTTGTAGGATTCTCTAGCTGCCTTCCGACGGCTTCTTTCTAGTTGCCAATGATTAGAAGTGAGACGGGGAAAACAAAATCGAAGACAAAATTGAGAAAATATTTTTCGAAATTCTCTATCTACCCTTGCCCTTATTATAGACAACGTTTCAAAATTTTCAAAGCCAAAAACAACCAATCTAATATCGTTTTCAATTTTTGTTGTCTGACATAAAAAGCATGATGAGAAAGAGAATAAAGCAAGGGCAAAATGGCGAAATCAAACATACCACAGCTGCCCTGGTTTTTGATTGGAGTGACGGCACCTCTCTCTCTCCAATCAAGGAAGTCCGGCAGGCTCTCCCCGTCGACGGAAGCGTAGCGGCTGCTCCTATTGGACGCCAAAAGACTCCGCCGAGAACCGGTTTTCGCCGCCAGGTACACGGACCGGTACTCCTCGTTGGTGAAATCGGCGAACCGGTTCGGCCCCAGCCTGTACGTCCGGTTCTCGGAATTGTGCTCGTCGATGAACCGGAGATTGTCCTTGAAGATCTGGAACCTCCACTCCTTCTCGCCTAGGGCGCTGTACCTCTTGCCGTGCTTCACCAGCCACGACTCGTAGATGGCTCTCACTTCCCCGTCGGTCCTCTGCCTCGATCTGCCGGCGGCGGCGGCGGAAGCGTGGGCTGCCAGCGATAATCCGAGGAGAACGAGAAAGCAGAAGACGATGGAAGCGGAGAACACTGAGGAGGCCATGCTGATTGCGGTATAAAACACAGAGAGACGATTGAACAGAGGTGCGCTGTCGGAATTTGAAATGACGATATATACGCAGCTGCGGGAGCATAAGAAATCGTGGATCACGTTATTTTATAGAGAGGCCGAAAGCTCTACCACGTGGGGCATGCAGGGGTCGGGGTTGGGGTTGAGGCTCACGTGCTCTCTCTCATTTTGTTCGCTTTAAGTAAATTTGTTCCACACAAATAATATAATAATTTATTAATATAAAACAACAAACAATTATGCAAAAAATTCAAAACAGTGTCAGTATATTACGGAAAATAAAAAAATACAAGACAATCAATGAATGGGTACACTTTTTAATTATCACAATACACACGCACGCAAGATGCTTAATCTCAATACGTTATCGGAAGCAGACCATGACCAGCCCACTGGCATTTCGTGACCCAAATGACAACATTGTATGATTTAGATAAATTTTAATAGTATATTCATTCCAATAGCTGGAAGACACCATGGACAATGATATTTTTCATGAACTCGTTGGCCCTATTAATTGGTAGAGTGACTAACATTAAATAAAGGAGCTTAAAAGGGCAAGATAAGAGTAGTTAGTTATTAACAAGATAGAAGTGGTTAGTTATTAATGTTTAAGATTAATTTTAAAATCTAATGTTATCTATTAACTGTTTTTATTATTGAACTATAATATGCTCTATCACTAAAATACTATGGAAGAATTATATATAAGAAAGTCTATTATTTTTATTTTATTTGTTTTGAGACAAAATACTTCACATGATTTAATATTAAAGCCTACTCTATGTCATTTGTCACACAATTGACTTATACTAATCAAATTATGTTTAAGATATTTTATTAAGATAACATTCTCTAGCACAAAATTTGGAAAACCAATTGAGCCAATGTCAAAAATCTTACTTTTTGAGTTGTCACTATAGACAACATTATCTCGCTTGTAGGTGATGTTGTTGGCTTCTAGGTGATGTTGTTGAAGAGGCGTTCATCTTTGTTCATGTATTTGAAACATCCATTATCTAGGAATCATTTGCTCCTCACGACATTGACAGCAAGAGCAACTTGCCACAAAAACAATCAACTTGCTCCCTTTGATATCTAAACCTTTTTTAGTCCATTCACGCCAGCATAGAGTTCTTCTTTAGGAATCTAAATTTGCTTAAACCTATATGGTTTGTTCCTTATGAAGCATTTGTTGATTGAATGACTATGCCTACCACAATAATGGCATGTAGTCCTATTTGAAAATTTTGGTTCTCGAAATGATTTCTTTGAACTAGGTTTTTGATAAGATGCTTTCATGAAAACAATTTTATTTTGCTTGTTTTGGAATGGATTAAAACATATTCCTTGATTATTTCCAAAATTCTTTTGAGTTCCTAAAATTATTTCTAACTTCGTTTCACCTTCAACAAACTTTTCTAAAGAATCGTATAAATCCAAATTTTGTTTAAAAATATTTTCTTTTTCATCAATCAAAACATTCTTCTCATCAATCTAAGATTCTTTTTCTTCCTTTAATGAACATACATCTTCATCGAGAGATTTTAATTTCTTCTTTAGAACATTATTTTTCGAGCTAACTATTTCAAATTCACTCATAATATCTTTAAATGCATCATATAATTCATTAAGAGTAAAATTTGTAATTACAAGAGTAGAGTGGGATGTTACCTCTTCTTCTATTTTGGCCATGAGACATAGTGATCAGTATATTTTGCACTCTTATTTAGTTTTCCAACCTTAGCATTTAAGTATTCAATGAACATGATTGCTACTCATTTTGGGCTCAATATTGTCAATATAGGTACACATCACATGCAAAGCGGACATGGAACAAAAAGAAACGATTTCGGTGCATAATAGGAGTGGAAATAAAACTTGAAGGATGGTTAGCTATCAACTTGAAATAAGGTGGAGAAAGTGAAAGTGGAACAAGAGCAAAAAATGGAAGACAAAGAAGAGAGGGGCTAAGGAAGAACTCTAGTGGCCTATAACAGTATACATTTCGCTATAGGACCGTTGTAAGAGTTAAATTCTGGAGCTCACGGTCTTACAACGGTATGCATACCACTGCAAGACTGCTTTAGGAATTATCTTCTGGAGGTCATGGGTCTGCCACAACAAGTGTACCCTAGTAGGATCGCAGTAGAGTTTTGAACTTCAATTCAAAGCGCAATTTTGGCCCGTCTTTGTCTAATTCAATGGGGAACAAGACTTTTCATGGAGCACGACTCGAAAACCCTAGTGATGGCTATATAAAGGCTTCATCTTAGAGTTTTGAGGGATTTTTTTATAGAAGAGGAGATGACAAAAGATTGAAGGGGTGAAAGAAGGTAACTTGAAGATTATACTCTTGGGTTGTATTTTTCTTTTCTTTCTCAATCTCTGCTATGGATTCCAACTCCTTTTTTTCTCTTTTGATTGTAAGAATGCATTGCTAAGTGTTCATAGCTAGGGTGAATGATGAAACCTCGACTTCTAATGGTTTGATTTAAAGTTATCCAGTTTGCTATTTCCTTATTTATTTGGGTTGATTGTTTGTTATGTTCATAATGTCGTTTTGATGCTTGATCACCATTAAAACGTATTTGTGATTTGTATTGCTTTCGAGAGATTCAGTATGGATTAGACATGATAGTAAACAACGTAAGGTCCTATAGTAGGTAGAGATACCGTTATGCCCTATGAAATCATTTTTGTGATGATCACTGTGATTGAATGCATGTTTATATGTTTGAAGGTTGACTAGAGATAGTTAATCTCATATATACACATAGAACCAAATGACCATCGAGAGAGGCTTTGGGTTGTAATTGGATCATCGACTTTCAACCTAAGATAAGGAATAACAAGATCCGAGAAATGAACAATTGAACAATAGAAGGCCAACGGTGGATTCACAAATCCTAGTGTCTTAGTTTTGTGAGTTTTGAATCGAAGAAATTGTTTTAGTTGCATCTTTTATTAGTAAATTAGTTTTCATTACAATTGAAGTCATTGTTAATAGCTATACCAATGTGTGTGTTAGGTTAAGGTTAAATTAATTAGAGTAAACGTCAAAAGTTAGTCCTCGTGGGTACGACACTCTATTCATCACTATATTACTTGTCATGATCTGTCCACTTGCGGGATAGAATAGGCGGACACATAGGTGATAGAGCGCATATTTTCATATTATTTAGCCCTCATATTTAGTCTTTTTGCACGTTAGTTGTGTCATTTTATTCATCTTGATTTTGTTTTATTTTATTTTATAGGAATTGGGCTTCACACTATTTTATTTTATTTTGGACAGATTAGGGCTTCCTGGGTCATAAGGAATTTTGATGGCAAGAAGGAAAACAAGGAGATTGGAGACAAAGAAGCAAAAGTGTGCTGATAGATTTGACCTTCTGTGCTTCTTTCAAATTTTTGGCCAAGTTATAATCTCAGAACGTGAATTATGTCTTCAGAGATATTTTAGAGGACTTCTTAGTCTTTCTGGAATGGTATGGTTTGTCCAAATCCGAGTTCGTTTGGGCCTCCAAACATCACTTCAAAATCGGGACCAGATAGCTAGGTTAAATTAGGAAAGCTACACTGGACACTGATTCTTTAAAAGGCCATAACTTGGGCGTCCGATATCCAAATCAAGTGATTAAAAATCCTAAATTCATCTACTCTTCCTGATCTACAATTTTTATGAAGGGTCCGAAGCCCATAACGCACGTTATCCTATTCGAAATCGGCTGTGAAGTTACAGTAATCTAGGGTTTCCTCCTTAAGTTCTATTTAAGCACCTTATGAGGCCATTAGGTGGGAGAGATAGATATATTTTTTGTCTCATGAACAGTAGCCGTTTTTTCTATATTTTTTTTTTCTTCTCCATTGAGGGCTAAACACTTGTAATCAGTTGCAAATCCAAACTTATTCCATGGTTTGAATCCCGAAAGCTTCTACGAAATCTGGTTTGAATTTCAATTATATTTGTTTTAAGTTTTCTCTACTTCTTTTCCGCTTATTCTAGTGCATGTTCAAGACGGTTGTATGAACATATACGGGGTGGATTTCTCTTTTCTATATTGTGGTTTTAATGTTATAGTCGGTTGATACAACACACGAAGGAAAGAAGCAGAAACAAATAACTTGGTATGGATGGTTATGGATACTAGGTTCTGGAATCTGTGTGAATGAAGATTAAAATTGGTAGACTGATTGAAGGAGGTTTTCTTTGATTTTTATATCAGCTTTGATTTGATCTCTAGACGGTTGTTGGAGATTTATTTATGCAGATTTTGGGTGTTGAAACTTGGCTAGATCTAATCTATAAGAAGGGATGATGAAAACCTGGTTTAAGGGAAAGATTTGGAACTGGTTGCATTTGGATCCATAGACAGTTTCGTTTTTATATTTTTACTCAATCTTCATACTTTCTTTTTCATCAAAAAACCTCCCTCGTTCAGTTCTTGTCATGACAGATTTGTATTGAGGTTCCTTTGAGAGACGACTTTGGGGTCGCACCCTTGCTGCAGATCCGAAATATATTTTTTTTTACAATCATCGAGGTTCGACAGTCTCGATCAGTAGGTTGGCCACTTCTACATCTTGTGATTCATCACTTGAAGAAAAAATAATTCTCACTCCATGCAGCTAAGGCTTTCTTCCTTCCTCTCCTAGCTTTATTCTTCAACAAAGGACATTCATACATGACTTGATTTCTTGCACTCATAACATCGAACTTCATTAGAAGTATCTTCTTTATGTTCTTTCTTTCTTAAAATTTCTTCTTTGATTAAATCTACCATTTTTCATAAATCTACTAAACCTCCTAGTAAGCATAGCAAAATCCTCAGCTTCACTATCTCGAGAATCTTGATCTTCTTTTTCTACTTTAAATGCTATTTTCTTATTTTTCTTTGACTCATCCACAATATTTCTTTCCATCATAATTTCGTGAGTCATTAATGATCCTAATAGATTATTAAAGGATAAGGTATCTAAATCTTGGCTTTGGTTATAGTTGTAACTTTAGGATCCCAAGCTCTAGGAAGACTTCTCAATATTTTCTCACTTTTTCACCATTTTTATATGTTTTTCCTAGAGACTCTAAACCAGTGACTATATCATTGAATCTAGTAAACATTTCTTTCATTGTTTTATTTTCTTTCATAGAAAATAACTCATACTCACAAACAAGTAAATTAATTTTAGTTTCTTTTATCTGCTTGGTACATTCATGTGTTACCTCCAATTTATCCCAAATTTCTTTGGTGATTGTGCATGTGGATACCCGATTGAACTCTTACAGTTTATCCCAAATTTCATGGCTCTTACATTTGCTTCGATATTTCTTTTATCAGCTTCTATCCATTCTTTCATTTTCTCTAGATTGGAAAGTTTGACTTCCTTCTTAATGGACTACAAAAGGTTGATATCTTTCATAATAAAACATGACATTATTTTCTTCCAATAATTGTAGTTAGTTCCATCAAAGAAAAGAGGACGGGAAACACTTTGACCCTCAAGTTGAGATGAACTAGCAACGTTTTCCATTTGAGGATCTTTATCCCTACATGGTTAGACCTTTTGAAAAAAATTAAAACTTGGCTTTGATACCAATTGTTATAACAGCAATTGTAACGCCCCACTTTCCATTACACAATGAAGCAATAGGATATTCATTATATGCTAATAATGACCTTGGGCATTATTGGAAATCCTTTATCAACGGAAGCAAGGATCGAACCTGAGTAGGCTAAATAGCTAGGATTTCCTCAAGTTTAAATAAAAGTCCGTCACGCACCCATATATCAGAAAGTTATAGCAGCTTCACAAATACATAAATTTTACAGTACAGTCACAGAATTGCACACAATCACCATATATCCTTAAGTAACTTAACTGTAACACCCCAATTCCCGGGAACGTTAACGTAACGTAAGATTCTGGGGATAAATTTTTTTGTCAAACAAAAACCCAACACAAAAACCATTCCCCGAAGATCCCGTTACACTTTCTCAGTATATCAACTATGAACCATTAATAAACCAAGACAGGTTCACCAACACAAATGCGGAAGCTAGATCGAAACCTCAACAGGTCATAACCGAAACCACTTTATTTATATATAAAGTTGCACCAAGGTTTACATGACGTTTTCAAAAGTAAATAACATAACTGAAAAGACATAATGTAAACTATCCGCTAATCACCGTCACTCCTCGACGATTCCTTTCCCTTTTGCACCGCTGCCTTCACCTTTAACGTTTGAATATTCCAGGGACAAAGTCCAAATTAGATGATGAATCATCTAAGTGAGAGTTCAAAACACATTTTTCATGAATAATGCAAGACATGAAATAAACCAATACACCCGGTAAGCCCTAACTCAAGAGAATTCCCACGCGCTTAACCCTACCATGGGAAAAGAGCAATCTCTCTAAAAGCTATGCCACCACACCGACTCAACGACACGACGACGCGACGCGATTCTAGCTTAAATGGGGCTGCCAACGCATCTCACCAGAATACGTTCCCACCTTAAGCATCCAGGAACCACCATACAATCCCAACTCCAAAATTTCACATGGACCACCTAGTCGTCCTAGTGCAACTTCCCTGGCCAAACGGCCTGGCACGGAAATCAAGGCGGCTATCCTGACATGCACACCTAGCATCAGATACCCCTATTATTCCGTCACACCCTTGGAGAATTACGGCTACACTATCCAAACAACATCCTAGGCTGACATCCCACATGAACAACACAATATGGACCACCTAGTCGTCCTAGTGCAACTTACCTGACCAAACGGTCTGGCACGGAAACCAAGGCGGCTATCCTGACATGCACACCAGCATTAGATACCCCTATTATTCTGTCACGCCCTTGGAGAATTATGGCTACACTATCCAGACAACATCCGAGGCTAACATTCCATACGTACACATAAAACTCAAGACAATGCCACAATTCACAATTCAATGCATCGTATAAACAACATTTATAAAATGCAATGCACAGTTCAAAACGTTTAGGGACAAACCTCCCTCATAAATCCAACCGTCACCGGTTACCATTTTAATGCACAAAACCATTTTGCATGAAATCACCATATGTTCAGATAGAACAAGCACAATAAATCAAGTTTTTGGGGCAAACACTCACAACTTAAAACCAAGTTTTCAGGTAGAACACTCACAATAAATCAAGTTTTGGAGGAGAACCACTCACCTTGAACGAAACTCAGAACATCTCGAATCTTGTGCCCAACCTCAATTTTCGTGCAACTCCTCAAGTCTTTTAACCAAACCACCTCCTTACAGGTCCTCACGCGCTGCCTAAGTGCTCTACCCGTGTGATGCCTCGCGTATGCTTTAAAAACCCTCTATCCACTAAACCCGAAGCACTCTCGTCTAGCACAAATGTATCATAACTTCGAATGAGAGAATCCTTAGCCTTGAGCCCCTATTTATATGTTTAGGAAACATAGCCACCAAGAAATATATATTCCGCAATCATTTCAAATCTTTCAAAATCTTTTCCAATCATTCCAAATCTTCTAAGATTTTCTATAATCATTTCAAATCTTTTGATATCTTTTGCAATCATTCCAAAATCTTCTAAGATTCTCTGCAATCATTGTAAATCTTCTATAATCATTCTAAATCTTCTAATATCTTTTGTAATCATTCTAAAATCTTCTAAGATTCTCTGCAATCATTGTAAATCTTCTATAATCATTCCAAATCTTCTAATATCTTTTATATAATCATTCCAAAATCTTGTAAGATCTTCTGCAATCATTGTTATCCAAATCAAATCTTATACAAATCTTATCCTTAAAGTCATCATGAGCCTTCATCTTATCTCTAACGTCATCATGAGACTTCATCCTTATTTCTAAAGTCATTTATGAAGCTTTTTCCTGAATCTCCCAAATGCCCCTAGTAAAAAGATTTCAAGAATTACACTTTGGCCTGAACTTTTGGATAATTGCATTTAGACCCTTTTCAACATGGTCCCCAGGCTAATTTTTAATTGCATTTTAGTTCCTGAAAAATGGACTAATTGCGCTAATGCCCCTAATTTTTAGGTAAATTACAGTTTTACTCCAACCTCAAAAATTACGATTTTGCCCCTGGCTCAAAAACTGAACTTCTCTTTAAAGACCTTTATAACCCTTTGAAATATCCCAAAACATTCTCTTTAAAATTCCGAAAAAATATCGTTTCGATCTCCCTCTATCAATTTTGAAAAAACTGCACTTAGGCCCGAATCTTCGTTTTAGCTACAAAACCTTTTGTTTCTTCCAAAAACTACTGAAGGGTTACTCTATATGCCAAATATGAACTTCCTCGGGGTTCCATTGACTTCCCGGATGCCCCGTACGATAATTCGGTATTTCAACCTAAATCACAATTGCCTTTTTTTAGCTGTACCAGGAACCGTTCCCGATCCAACTTCTTTTGATGCCTAAAATCATAACTCGTATTACTTGTCGATACTATACCATTTTCCTTGGCTATCTAGGGTCCAGGGTACTCCCTCTGACTAATTTGATCGTCCAAAGTTACGTTAGTGTACCCTATAGTCTTATTTTCCACAAAGTCCATTTATGCCCTTTATCAAATATTATTTATGACTTCAAATCATTCTCAGGTATTACATTAACTGCTATTTACATTACAATATTGGGATTACACGGGTACACAAATAAATCCAACTCTAAATCAGCCAAGCACCACCTCTGAATCCTTGCTTGCGCTAGAACTTGGAGTACCTGATAAGCTTAACATACCTAGAATGTTGAATGTTCCAGGGGTATGAAACACCCGAGTTAGATTATTACATCTAAGTGAGTGGTAAGAAAGAAAGAAACTATGCACGCAAGAGTAATATGCAGCTTTGCCAGGAAACATGCAGAAATAAGAACGAAATCTCCCTACGATCACGGCTCACCACAAGAGCACAAGGTCTAGGCTCACCATAAGAGCATGATATCCCCTGTGATACCCCCAACAAATAGCCACAAATACAAATACCGAGATGCATGTGTAATAGGCAAGATTTGCTCAAAAGCAACAAACACACGAGATGTAACCTCTCGACCCTCTTACACAGGCACGAGATATCCTCCTTACTTGCCATGTATGAACCCCTCAGCCTCCTTACACAAGATCGAGGTAGCCCTCTTACACAGGCCCACGGGGTCAGCCCCCTTACACAGGCCCCCGTGGTGGTTCACACACGACAAGCTACCAACTAGCCACAGCCACCAAATGACAAGATGTATGACAAAGCAGAAGGAATATGATCACAAGCCACACACGGAAGCTATCATGGTCAAACTCGATGCAACAAAGTTGAAAGGATATGCTCGAAACAAATGGAACATAAGATGTAAGCAACAACCCATCCACAGGTGAAAACCAAGAGTGATCAATAGGAATCAATGAGCATGCATAAGAACCACTCAAAAATAAAACCAAGAATGATCAAGAGGAAGCATTCACAATAACCACTCACCTTGACTGCTTCCCCTTCGATAGCACGGTTTTACAGCCCGATTTTGAGCACTAGGGGTTGTTCTGCAGAAATCACGCATTTCAGTGAACCAAAACTTAAATATTCCTATATGGGGATTGTAGATAATTAAATTAGAAGAACAGAGGTGAAAATTTCAGGACAAACGGAGCCCATATGCGCCCTCACGCGCTCTCAGAATGGTGGCTACGCGCCTCTTCCTTGTTTCGGATTTTGCAACCTAAGATTAAAACAGCTATATCTTGCTCATTTTAACTCCGATTGGCTCTCCGTTTGAACCTACGGACTCCTATTTTCGTGCTCTATGATCCTAAGGAAAGAAATTTGGCTTACCTCTTCGAATTCCCTTCTGTTTTGGCGGTTTTCCAGCCAGATCTCTCTTTCCTTTCTTCTTTGCTTTTTCTTTGTTCTTTCCTTGCACTTGCTCTCTTTCCTCTTTCCTTAGCTTCTCGTGGCCTTAATTCCTTCCCTTTATATAGCCTTTAAATGCCCAAATCCTCAAGATTTTACTTGGCCTCCAAGTTGCTCATTTTCTACCCAAGTAATAATTACACTTTGAAATTTTTGCAATCTTCTCGATCAAGCCTCCACTTCTTCCAATCCTAGGCCACCAAATACACTTTCAAGATAAGCCTTATCATCATCTTTCCTTGCAAGCCACTCCTAGCCAATCCTAGTCTTCCAAGTTTAGACTTTTAGGATAAAAATCAATCATTGCAATCTTTGATTTTGATTTCATCTTCTCCTTCAATCCTTTACTTCCTTCCAATCAAATCTCCCCTTCACGTGGCTTTCATGATAAGAACACTCAAAGACCCTTATCTCTTCTCTTCCAAGCCACTCATAGCCTTCCAACTCATGCCACTTAAGACTTTTGGGGTAAGAATCAATCATTACTTCAAAGACTTTAGGGAAAATTCTTAAACCAATCCTATCTCTCCAACACATGGCTTCTAGGATAAGGAATCATTATTCCTTTTGTTGGGAACAAGCTATCCCTTTTACAAGTTGTGGTATTTGCATTTGGGTCCTAGAACCATTCATGTTCACACTTTAATTCCAAACTTTCATTTGAAACATTTTATTGCAACGTCCAAGCTTACATTAAATTTTGGGGTATTACAACAATGACACCACACCCCAATAGGGGGGCAAATTGAGTTGTTTTAAAAATTGATTGAACTTTAAGAACTCTTTGCTTAAAAAATGAGTTTTTAAAACCAATGCTTGAAAGACGTTTGAAAATACTCAACATAATAAATGAATGTAAGAATAAACGCAACAGAGGGATACAAGCGATTTATAGTAGTTTGCCTTAAACCAAGTGATGCGAACCCCATATACCAATATAGCACCCACAAATCAAATCAGAACAAAACCCCAAGAAAGATTAAAACATATTTATAAAAGATAGAAAGAAAGAACCTAACTCAATGATTTTGGAGAATCACGAACCAAAGGTATAAACATCACTCCCAAGAACGAGATGAGAAGGTGGAAGATAAGTCGGATTTGATTGCCACAAGCATTAACTTGATAAGATCTGATAGTTTTTCAGAAGAACAAGAGAAAAGCTCTCAAATTTTCCTTCAAAATTATATGTCTTATTTACACATTGATATAGCCTTTTTATAGGCAAACCTAATCCTAAACTAAATCCTAAATCTAATGGGTTTTAGTTAGCCAAATCCAAATAGAAGTAGAAATTATACATGTAACACCCCCTCTCCTAGAACTAATCGAGAAGAGGTGCTACTGGGGATAATAAAATAAACTAGCTGATAAACTGAAATTCGATGCCATAACTGAACATCTCAATCAACTAGAATAAAAGCTCTGAGTCAATATAGACTGGAAACCATAAACTCTGTCTAAGGGACAATCTTTCAACTGAAATATAAAATAGATCTAAACTGAGGAAATACTATAAAACTCAACAGACTCCCAGACATCTTTTATCTTGAACGGCTCCAAATACACACACTACGGAACACTGCTGCTAGGCCCCACATTTGATACTCTCCTGTTAGAACCTGGAGGGGTGAAGAGTACAAGGTGAGCTACAAAAGCTCAGCAAGTAATAAGATGGAAAGAATACTGAAGCTGAATCGAAGAATATCAATACTGATAAATAACTGACTGAACTTGTATTGTATAATCACTATCTGTTTGCATTCATAAAAATGTAATGCACATAAACTGTAAATTAAATGCAGGTATGCAACTTTGGCTCATAGGCCCACATAATCTGATAAAACATACCTGATTGATCTGAAACCTGCATACATAAAAACTGTAAGCACATACTGTGGGCAAAGCCCCTAGCCCCCTGGTTGCCACCAGGTGAGCAACTCATAAACTGAGTTGAAACTGAAACTGATGGAACCCAGCGGACAATCCGCCTAGCGCGCATAATGCAATGTAATGCTCACATAAATACTGGCACACAATATATAATGCTCCATATAAAGTCATGCTCAATGCTCATACCAAAATGTATGCACATAATCTCATAAAAATAATGCTGATCATGTTATAATAATGCTGAACATGATATGATCTTCATCTATATATTAGAATACAAAGATTCAATGAACTATGATTTAGGGTATGGGTATGATTAACTTGTCATGTTCTGGCTTATGAATTCAATGTTGGAAGGTATTGAATACATTAATTGAATTAAACTTGAATTAGGACTCACTGGAAGCTAAATTGGATTTCTGGAAAAGTCATCGAGATATCAGGAAGGATATCCGGATATGATGAAAGACATCCGGATATGAAGAAGGCTCATCCGGATACATTGACATTCAAAGCAGAAGCTATTCGAATATACTGGGATGTATTCGGATATGAACTAGGACATCCGGATATGATTCTGGTCATCCGAATATCTCACTGATGCATACGGATATAACTGGGGACTATTCGAATGAAAAATTCAACTTTTGAGGGAGGCATCCGGATATCAGGCGAGACATCAAGATATTATCTTGACCTTTCCGAATGTATAAACAAACCATCCGGATATCATACTCGAAGAACTTTAGATACATCCGGATACGATACAAGGTATCCGGATATTAGAATTTAGAGTAATAGAACTTGCAATCCAAAATGGATAAGGATTAATGGAACTTGCAATCCAAAATGGATAAGGATTAATAGAACTTGCTCATAACTTCACTGTTATACGCATATATATATATACGTCTCTGCTTACTGATATAAAATCTGAGAACTCAATGAAGAACTAGAATAATCTGAAAAACTGATATGAACCTGTAATGGAAGGGATTACAGGAAGAATACTTGTCTGATAGAACTCTTTGATCGAACCCTGGAGCGATCCTGAAGACTCTAGCAAGCCTCTGCTATCTCTTGGCCTTTCTGTTCTTCACACGGCGTGAAGAAAAGCTAAGCTAATGGGCTGTATATATAGACATAAAGTCCTAGATCTCTTTCCTTTTATAACTTGGAATCCTACTCCCAATTGAACTTGGAGACTCTCAAAACCTTCTCCTATTGGGACTAGGAGACTCTTAATCTAAATCCATCTCATACATGGATTCTCATTCTTCTTTAAATACATAGTCCCACTTAATTAATAATAATACAAAAATTATTATTAAAACTCTCAAATAATAATAAAACTCCAAAATTACCTTCATGCCCTTGCATTTAATCCACAAAATAAATTCCATTTAAATGCTATTTAAATACTATTATCTCAATTAAAAATCACTAGTTTGCCACCTTGGCAAATTCTTTAACTCCAAAATTAAAAAATAAATAAATGCTATTCTTTTCCTTCAAAATCTCTAAATTGTCACATTAAATAATTAATTGGCAAAATTGCTTAATCAAATACTTCAACAATTAATTAAATCATTCTTGAATAAATACTGGGCCCTCTAACGGGTCGTTACAATAAAAGTAACCCAATCCAACTACAAGGTGGAATAATAAAACTAGACATAGCTAAATAAATAGCTAGAGCCCAAAAAAATTTAGGTCCAAATGTTTTTAATCTTATTGCACTTGGACTTGAATAATGTTTATAATATTTTGGCTCAACTGCTTTTGTGACTCCTCCAAGCCATCCAATCCAAATTGCTTATGACTCTTAGCCCAAGCCTCCTTGATTAGCCCATTTAAAGATTCTTTCATTCTTTCAGTTTTGGCCCTTATCATTGGTCTTCCATGGATGTATAATGGATCATTGGTGTTGTGTTATCATCCTTCTTGATTGTTGCCTTGATCTCCATCACCAAGCTTAATCTACTTTTATAGCTCCTCATTAAGGATTTTTAAGCAATCTACTAAAAACCTCATATCACACCGGATAGGCCCTCTAGCATAAACTGATAGGAATTACATGTCTCCTACTATGAAAAGTAGGCTCTCTAGTAACAACCTAGGTAATACAACCTCTTGTTTAGACAAACAAGCTTTCTAGCAACAAGCTAGGCAATACAATCTCTTACAATTAATGTAAACCCTCTAGCAACAAACTAGGTAATAGAACCTCCTACTATCAATGTAAGCCCTTTAGGTAATGCAAAATATTTTATAGAGAATAGATTCTAAAAGATGAATCTCTTATATACAAAAATCTCTCAAAAATGAATGCAAGGCTTGAAAATAAATTTTACAAAGAGAATGTAAAGCCTTGGAGAGAAAAATGAATAGAACAATGAAATACAATGAATGAGCACCTGGGAGTTTGTAATATGATTACTTGGTTGTCTTGTATTATCCATTTTCTCTCTATTTATAGTACTTAATGAGCTCCTTAAAAAATATAGCCGTTGGTGGAAGGTGAAGCGTCTTAAGCAAGTTGTCAAACCAGCCGTTGGAAGCATTTGACAAAGAAATGGTCGACAAATTCAAGGAATCGGTTGACAAGTTAGGTTAAATTTAAAAATCAGTCGATAGTTTATGAAGATCTATCGACACCTTTTTTTGTAACCATTTTGTTAGTCGACAATTTATAATGAGACAATTGACAGTTTCAAGGCAAATTACAAACCATAAAAAACAATCATTATGTCGATCGACTACCCTAAGGCGAATGGTCGATGACCAAAAGCGTACCAACCAAAATGGTTGACAGTTTACAAGAGATCCGTTGATAGTTTGGCCCAAAATGCCAAAATGGTCATCAAGTTCCTAGAACTGGTCGATAAATGGTCTTTTGCCTTTGAAATTTTTTTTCTCTATTTTGACCAATGGTTCAAAACTAATTTTTGAAAATCATTTAAGAGATTCATTTAAATCATAATACTTATATTTTTCAAATCTCCATTTAGACATTTTTTCAACGAGACAATCTTTATTTGAGAGGATGAAATTGATTTTTATTTTAGCTTGAAATTGATGTTTGTCTTAATTCAAAAATAATTGTAATACCCCAAGAGCCCAGAGAAGGGTAGTATATATCGTGGATAACTAAGGAAGGAAACAATACCAATTGGATACCTTTTGCGCTGAATGTAGACAAAAAACTCTCGGGTTAAGCATGCTTGAGCTGGGGAAGTTTAAGGATGTGTGACCCCTAGGAAGTTCGGGTAGGCCCATCAGGGTAAGTTATTCCAGTCCTTCCTATTGCTCGATGCGAGATGTTACAAGTGGTATAAGAGCCAACCCGGGCCGCATGTTGGGACCGTGTACTAGCCAAAGGCTGGGGGTACTCGACTAGGAACCGTGTACAAGATTAAAAGGTTAGGGGTATTGGACCGAGAAAACTGGATAGGGGAGAACTGGGACCAGTTGTAAGGTCGCATAACGAGTACGTCATGTGCTCAATGGGGGAGAATGTAATATCCTAAGAGCTCAGAGAAGGGTAGTATATCGAGAATAAGTAAGGAAGGAAACAATACCAGTTGAATACCTTTTGGGCTGAATATAGGCAAAGAACTCCCGGGTTAAGTGTGCTTGAGCTAGGGAAGCTTAAGGGATATGTAACCCTGGAAAGTTCGCGTAGGCCCATCGGGGTAAGTTGTTTTTGTCCTTCCTATCACTCGATGTGGAATGTTATAATAATGGTTTAGGATAACATATAAAGGTAATTTGTTTTTCATCATCAAAACTAAAATTCCAAAACAAAGATCAAAATATCACAAGCTCCCCCCACTGTTTCTTGGGCATAATATGAAGCATTGCATCAACAACATATTGAGGGAACGCAAGCACTACGAGACATGGTAGGGATACTTTAAAGTAATGTGGCTTTACTCGCAATGTTGAGGAGATTTATACTAAAGACTGCCCCACCAAGGAAAGCTCACAGAAGAGATGAGGAAATCAGTTCTTATTAGGAAGTTACACCTGACACCCACTCTCGGTCCTCCCCTCACCAAGGAAATTAGCGAAAGCCCTCGTTGTGAGACACTTGATATTTTACTTTAGTGTTAAGGTTTTGATGGTGAAAAACAACAATTAATTTCAAACCTAAAGTTTAAGTACGATTTTTTCAAAACTAAAATCAATTTCAGATACCTTGTTCGAATAAATATCATTTTCAAATATAAATGATAAATCACATTTTCTAAATGTAAATTGTCTTCGTTATCAAAAGGAGATTTGAAAAACAAAGTTTAACATCTCTCCAAAATTCTCCCTAAAGATTTTTTGAAATTGGTGTGATGACTTGCTCCCACCTACTGGTGCCACCAGTGACTAATCAACCAGATTACTCACACAACTAGTTTCAACGAAACTAAATACACATACAATAATAAAGTCTCACAATCACATATACGCTATGTTGATTACAACATACAGAACTCTGGCAACAACGCTAGTCGTCACATCATCCTTGCTTCCATCTGGACTTGCAACATCTACAACACAAGGTAAAACCTCACAAGTCATAAAGACTCAGTAAGGGTGCAAATGAATGTAAACAAGATAATATATGAGATGCAATGACAAATAAGTATGCATGAATGGCGAGGCATCACTGCCCTCCGAACCCACATGTTCGAGGCTTTAACCTCCCAAATTACCCCTAGCATGCATCTAGTCTCTCTCATGGCTATAGGAATCCACTAGACCACCTATAGAACATGCACAACACGCAACTGCACACAAGATATATTCATAAAAGTTTACCGAACATTCTCAAGGCCACCCACCCTTGGGACCATCCCTTACCTGACTCAAAGCCTCTCTATGCCATGAGTGAGAATGCTCACCTAAACTCCGAGCTCCTCTAGGATCACCGCCTCCTCAATCGAACCTAGTTACAATCACACAAAAACCCCACTACATCAGAAATTAAGCTAAGACCTATGTTTTTGCCATACCTCGCAAAACCCCACCCATCAATAATTTTCAAACAACCTCAACCAATGGTTTAATCCAACCAACACTTCACACATTATCCTGCATAATGCAATAACTCAAAAATAATTAATTTAATTTACCCCAATCAATCCAGAGGAGAAAACCAACAAAATGCCCACACTAGCGTCGCCTCCCTAGCTGTCACCTTGCATCTATATTTCATTTTCAAACCTCTGGCACGCTCCTCAATGCCTAAATTAATTTCCAACTTTTTTTTAATTTTTTTGAATTTTTTTGACATTTTCCTTTTATCTCATTTTTCTAGATTTTTCCCTTATTTTCTTCTCTGCCTTCTTCTCCCTTTAGCTGCCTGCGCGCAGCGCACACCAACCGGCCACCCGTCGTTGCCTGGCTCAACCGGGCGCCGCTGCCGTCATCGCCGGTCAAACCGAGCCACCCATGACCACCGCAAGCCCGCTGCCAGCAACGACCTCCCTCGCGCGCAACCGACTTCCATGGACGACGCTTGCCTTCGCTGCAACCAGCCACTACCGTTGCCTCCAGCCACCTTTGTCGCCTCTGTTCACCACCGCACGCTTGCTGCCACCATTCGCTTCCAAGCTCATCGTACAGTCGCTCAGTAGTGGCCGCCTTTGCTTCAGCACCGTCATTGGCCACTGCTCGCCACTTCCAGCCACCAACAGTCGTTGGTCAGGCCTCCGGCAGGCTAGCCACAACCACCTTATTGCCCAATCCTTCTCTCAACCAAGCTCTCTCTCTTAGCTCTCGCCATTTCTTAGCCCTAGCTCTCAATGAGAGAAACAAAAAATCAAATTTAATTTCGCCCTCATTATAGCACACTTCGCCCCCAAGTTTCATATATATATATATATCAATCGCACATTTAACCCTCTAAATTCTCTTTAATTCCACTTAAGGATTTATTAAATACACCTAGACCCTCCAATGCATTAATTCAATTACCCTTAAGCCACTCAAAACCATGATTTATTAAAAAATTAATTATCGAGAATTACTTGATAAATTTAATTTCGTCCCTACGCTTGCACAGGACCTTTATTCCACCCAAAAACACTTTAAAGTTGCCTCACACACAAAATTGGACCACCCTCAGGGTACCCTCGACTTCCCAGAAGTCCTTTACGACCATTTGGTACCGTTAACTATTTGAGCTTATATAGAAATTATTCCGAAAACTATTCCCGATCTGATTGCTTTTAACGTCATTAGCGTCACCTTGAGATGCTCACCAATCTCATGCTCTCTTTCCTGGATATCAAAGTCTCGGGACATTCTCTATCGTCAATTCGATAATTTTATTAATTAATTTATCGAAACTCACTTTTTTGGCTCTCTGGACCAACCAAATGTTAGTGTAAGTGCTCTAGACCCAATCAGATTGGGCATGTTGTACACTGACAATTGTAATCATGTTTATTATTTGAATAAGGAGTTGTTCAAATTCACAAGAAGTCATTCTATTAGTTTCTTGTTATTATTGTAATAACCGAATGAAACTAGATAGAAATCCATGTGATGTATATTGTGATTAATCTATAAAGATGTGAGATGATGCATCATAGTTTCTAGACATCATTAAACATCCCAAGTCGTAGCAATGTCAAGAATAAACATTGACAATTGCAGTAAGACTTGTATGTGCTACGTTTTTGCTATGTGATAGCAATGAGGGTCTCACACCCATGGGCATGGGGATGTCTAGATATGTACATAGGTGATCAATGTTGGAGAACATGTCACTAGACATGACTTGCCATGAGAATCCATTTTGGTTATATGTTGATGGAATTCTCATACGAGATGGGTGTAACTAATCCTTGGACCTGAGGTTGTCACGGTCATCTCATAAGAAGACTGGTATGCTTTGACATCGTTTCGATGGGCCTAGATAAAGGCTGCACGTGGGCGATCGTTGGGCATATCGTGAGGTTTATGGAGATGGGTGCATAACCAAGATGGGACTCGTCTATCCCTTGATAGAGGATGATGTATCTAAGGCGCCTTCGATGGATATTCTCTTTAAATCCATGGCCATGGTGAAAGAGATCAATAAGAAGTTATTGATTCATTTTCTATTAAGTGAAGATATCCGAATGATCAAAGAAAATTCATGTGATCGTAATCAAGCAACACATCGCCATACTTGAGATCACATAAGATACATTGACGAGAGGATCGTATTACACGGTAACCATGCTCGTGAAAGGTTATTTGCGGATTATGAATCCTTCTGAATAATTGGGTAGGCATGATGCCTTGCTAGAGGCCAATCTTGTCTTATGTGTTCATACTGACATATTGACAACATATTCAGAAGACTAATGAGTCATACGCAATAGGCAAGGTCCCTGGCTTAAACCAGGAGAGCGGACGTATGGTTAAGTAGGACACTTCGACAAGAAGTTATGTTGTCGTAGGTTCTCACAAAAAAAAAACAAAGGAACGTAATAACGTCGATATGACGAGGGGTCATCATAATGGAAAGAGTTTTTTAAAATGACAATTGATTAAATTAGGTAGGAGTTTCTAATTTAATAATTTTCTATTCGTTAGAGTGCAAATAGGAAATAAAATATATTTGGGCTTATGTTAATATTTGGACTAAATTGGATTTGGGCCAAATATTAAGTTAAATATTATATTTAGGCTTGAAATAGATTTGGTCCGAAATATTTTATTTAAACTTATAATTAGATTTGGGCTGCTTAATTAAGTTTCTAGTTGGATTAGAATAAACCCATTTAATTAAGTTCCTAGTTGGACTAAATTAAATGGGTTGGCCCATATCAATTAGGGTTTAAGAAACCCTAGAACTCCTTATAAATACCTCTTTAGGGGTTGCCCAAATGAGAGAGTTTTGGTGTAGTTTTTCAAGAGTTGAAAAATGAATTTCCGTTAACTCTTCCCCATTTCTTTTGGCATCAATATGAAATGAGGACGTTCTTTTACGTCTATACACAAGCCGCAAAAAGGAGAAGGAGCTAGCACTCCTATTCCGCTCTCCTTACCAACGGATGCGTGCTGCGTATCACGAGTTAGAGGCCGGACACTTAAACAGCTTGAATCCGCGAACGACTCAAAAATCTAAAGGTTAGATTTATTTTATTTGTATGTGAATGATTTGATTTCGATGTTGATACTATCACCGGGATCGGGGTAACGTTCAAATTTTTTTGAACTACGTTGCTTGCCCTGTAGCAATCTTACTTTTCTTTCACCAGGATCCTTTAAAAATAACTGAAAATTCTTATTTTTTCCAACACTGTGTAATACCGGGTATTACAATTTCTTTCTCATACTGATAAAATGGAGAAAAACTTTTCAAATGAAAATCAAGCAATCTGTCAACCACTTAAGCTATTGTGCTTCTAGTCGTCGTCTGATCCTCCTTGGTCTATCGATCAATAGAATGCTAATGTTTTATAATTTGATGTTTTTCCTTAATCTGTCGACTAACAAAATGCTTATCCTCAATGTTTTACATTTTAAGTTTCTAGATATCGATCATTTTTCGTAGGGCATTTGACCGATAGAAGGCTTGCACAGGAATATTTTGCATTTTAAACTTCTGGTTGTCGACTGATCATCTATGATTTGTCAACTAACAGAATTCCTATATGAGGAAATGTTGATAGTTTCTCATAAGTTGTCAACAGATTTTTGAATTTGAGCTAACCTGTCGATTGATGCTCTTGATTTGTCGATTTATGGTTTTGCAGAAATATCCAACGGTTAATTCGTCCACTCATCCAAAGTGTTCTGAAAGTGAAGCAAGATCGCTACGGGGCAAGCAGCATAGTTCAAAAATTTGAACCTTACCCCGATCCCGGCGATTGGATCAACGTCAAAATCAAACAATCACATACATAATAAAGTAAATCTAACCTTTAGATTTTTAAGTCGTTTGCGGATTCAATCCGTCCAAGTGTCCGGCCTCTAACTTGTGATACACGGCACGCGTCTGTTGGCAAGGAGAGCGGAATGAGAGTGTTAGCTCCTTCTCCTAACAAAGCTTATGAATGGACGGGAAAAGAATTGATTTTCAACTCTTGAAAACCAACAAAAATAATAGGCTTTATTTGGGCATCCCATAAAAGACTATTTATATAGAAGCAACCTCCTAGGGTTTCCCAAACCCTAATGGACATGGATTGGGCTAGCCCATTAATCCTAGTCCAACTATTTGGCCCAAATCTATTTATAAAATATTTGGCCCAAATCTAATTCAAGCCCAAATATTTAATATTTAATATTTAATATTTGGCCCAAATCTAATTTAGCCCAAATATAATATTTATTATTTAATATTTGACCCAAATCTAATTTAGCCCAAATATTTAATTTAATTTAATATTTAGCCTAAATACTTTATTTAGCCCAAGTATTAAATTAAGCCCAAATTATTAAATTAGAAACTTCTTTCTAATTTAATCAATTGTTATTTTAGGAAACTCTTTCCTTTATGATGACCCCTCGTCACATCGACGTCATTACGTTTGTTTGTTCTTTTCCCGTGAAAACCTACGACGGCACAACTTCTTGCCGAAGTGTCCCACTTAACCATACGTCCGCTTTCCTGGTTTAAGCCAGGGACCGTGCTTATTGCATATGACTCATTAGGCTCCGGAATATGTTGGCAATGTGTCGGTACGAACACATAAGACAAGATTGGCCTCTAGCAAGGCATCATGCCTACCCAATTATTTAGAAGGATTCATAATCCGCAAATAACCTTTCACGAGCATGGTTACCGTGTAATTCGATCCTCTCGTCAATGTATCCTATGTGATCTCAAGTTGGCAATATGTTGCTTGATTATGATCACATAAGTCTTTCTTCGGTTATCTAGATATCTTCACTTAACAGAAAGTGAATCAATAACTCCTTATTGATCTCTTTTTCACCATGACCATGGATTTAAAGTGAATATCCACCGAAGGCGTCTTAGATACATCATCCTCTATCAAGGGATAGACGAGTCCCATCTTGGTTATGCACCCATCTCCATAAGCCTCACGATATGCCCAACGATCGCCCACGTGCAGCCTTTATCTAGGCCCATCGAAACGATGTCAAAGCATATCGGTCTTCTTATGAGATGACCGTGACAACCTCAGATCCAAGGATTAGTTACACCCATCTCATATGAGAATTCCATCAACATATATCCAAAATGGATTCTCATGGCAAGTCATGTCTAGTGACATGTTCTCCAACATTGGTCACCTATGTACTTGTCTAGGCATTCCCATGCCTATAGGTGTGAGACCCCCATTGCTATCACATAGCACATACAAGTCTTACCGCAATTGTCAATGTCCATTCTTGACATTGCTACGACTTGGGACATTTAATGATATCGAGAAACTGTGATGCATCTTCTCACATCTTTATAGATTAATCACAGTATACATCATATGGACTTCTATCTAGTTTCATCCGATCATTACATTAATAACAAGAAACTAATATAACGACTTTTTGTAGAATTAAATAACTCTTTATTTAATATGAAATATGATTACAAATGTCAGTGTACAATTTGCCCAATCTGATTGGGTCTAGAGCACCTACACTAACAATCTCCCACTTGCACTAGAGCCAATCACTCATGTATCTCATACCTGATAATCGAACATGACTTTCATGTTTCTCCTGGGACAGAGCTTTAGTTAAGGGATCTGCGACGTCATCGTCCGTCGGTACTTTCTCTATACGCATGTCACCCCGACTGATAACTTCTCTTATCAGATGGTAACGCCGCAATACATGTCTGGTCCGTTGATGAGACTGTGGTTCCTTCGCTTGCGCGATGGCTCCATTGTTGTCACAATACACTGTTATTGGATCAACAATGTTGGGCACCACTCCAAGTTCACCAATGAACTTACGGATCCATACAACCTCCTTAGCTGCTTCAGTGGCTGCTATGTACTTAGCTTCGGTTGTTGAATATGCAACTGTCTCCTGTTTGGAACTCTTCCAACAAACGGCCTCGCCGTTCAAACAGAATATGAATCCCGATTGTGATTTAAAATCATCATGGTCGGACTGAAAACTGGCATCCGTGAACCCTTCACGGTAAGCTCTCATTCTCCATATACCAAGAACATCTCTTTAGTCCTTTTCAAGTACTTAAGGATGTTCTTCACTGCAATCCAGTGTTTCTCACCTGGATCAGCTTGATATCTACTACATATGCGACATCAAGCCTCGTACATAACATGGCATACATGATCGAGCCAATAGCAGAGGCATATGGTGCTCGACTCATTTTATCTCTTTCATCTTGTGTCTTCGGACACATAGCCTTGGAAAGATGTATTCCATGTGACATGGGAAGATTCCCCGTCTTAGAATCTTCCATGCTAAACCTCTTTAGCACCTTGTCAATGTACGTGCTTTGGGAGAGTCCTAGCAACCTTCTGGATCTATCTCTATAGATCCTTATTCCCAGAATATAGGTTGCTTCTCCCAAATCCTTCATGGAGAAATTTTCTGAAAGCCATTTTTTAACTGATTGCAACATGGGAACATCATTCCCTATGAGCAATATATCGTCTACATAGAGGACTAAAAAGACCACTGCGCTCCCACTAATCTTCTTGTAAACACAAGGATCATCTTCGTTTTGTGAAAAATCAAACTCTTTGATTGTTTCATCAAAACGTTGATTCCAACTCCGGGATGCTTGCTTTAGACCATAAATGGCCCTTTGTAACTTACAAATCTTATTTGCGTGTTATTAGATGACAAAACCATCGGGTTGTGTCATATACACATCCTCAATCAGGTTTCCATTGAGGAAAGCTGTTTTGACATCCATTTTCCAAATCTCATAGTCATGATAGGAAGCTATTGCAAGCAGAATCCGAATGGATTTTATCATTGCTACAGGTGAGAAGGTTTCGTCATAATCAACTCTTTGTCTTTGACTGAAACCTTTGGCCAGGAGCCTGGCTTTGTACGTCTGTACATTGCCTTCCATGTCAATCTTCTTTTTGAAGACCCACTTACACCCAATGGGTCTAATACCCTCGGGTGGATCAACCAAAGTCCATACTTGGTTAGTGTACATGGAATCCATTTCGGATTTCATGGCATCAAGCCATTTCCTAGAGTCAATGTCTGACATTGCTTCGTCATAGGTATTTGGTTCATTATTCTCAACCAGAAGCATCTCCATGTGTCAAGATGAGAAATCCATATCTCTCAGGCTCATGACGAACTCTCGTTGACCTACGAAGTCCTTGTGTGGAAGATTGGGGAATTGACACAACATCTTGTGTCTGATCTTCCTTGGGTTCCTGGAGGGGAGCATCTGTTTGTGGATCACCTCAAATCTCATCGAGTTTAACATTCCTCCCACTAACCACAACATCTAAGAATTCCTTCTCAAGGAATACCGCATGCTTGGCAACAAACACCTTTTGTTCCTGTGGGTGGTAAAAGTAATATCCATTTGTTTCTTTTGGATATCCCACAAACAAACATCTCATTGATTTGGGTTCTAGCTTATTACTATCAACACGCTTGACATAAGCTTCACAACCCCAAATCTTAAAGAAAGATAAACTTGGCTTCTTTCCTTTCCATATCTCATAGGGAGTCTGAGTAACTGATTTACTTGGAACCCTATTCAAAATAAAGATTGCGGCGAGGAGTGCGTATCCCTAAAATGAAATGGGGAGTTCAGTGCGACTTATCATGGATCGAACCATGTCCAATAAGGTCCTATTCCTCCTCTCAGACACACCATTCATCTCTGGTGTTCTAGGTGGAGTCCGTTGTGAGAGAATCCCATTCTGCTTCAGATGATCTAGAAACTCACTGTTCAAGTATTCACCACCTCGATCTGATCGAAGTACTTTGATGCTTTTTCCAATTTGTTTCTCTACTTCAAATCTGAATTCCTTGAACTTTTCAAAAGCTTAAGATTTGTGTCTCATGAGATACACATAACCAAAATGTGATCTATCATCAGTAAAGGTTATGAAGTAGACATACCCACCTCGAGCCTGGGTGGACATGGGCCCACACACATCAGTGTGCACAAGCTCTAGCACTTATGTGGCCCTCTCTCCCTTTCCTTTAAAAGAAGACTTAGTTATCTTGCCAAGTAAACAAGATTCGCAAGCACCATATGATTCATAATCAAATGTGCTAAGGTATCCATTTTTATACAAATTGGATGTGCGAATCTCATTTATATGGCCAAGGCGACAATTCCATAAATAAATGCTATTTAAATCACCTGATTTCAGTCGCTTAACATTTATGTTATTAATAGGAGTATCAACATCAAGAACATACAAACCATTACATAATGTTGCTTTACCATAAAATAACTCATTTTTATAAAATGAACAACTATTGTTCTTAAATAAAAATGAAAATCCATCTTTGTCCAAACAAGAAATAGAAATAATATTCCTAGTCAAACTAGGAATAAAGTAACAGTTATGTAAATCTAACACAAGCCCAAAGGGCAATGTCAATGAAAAAGTCCCTACAACTAATGGAACAACTCTTTATCCATTGCCGACGCGTAGGTCCACCTCTCCTGGAGTCAATCGTCTCGTACCTCTAAGCCCTTGCACAGAAGTGCAAATGTGAGCACCAGATCCAATATCTAATACCCATTTGGACTGATCAGAAGTAGATAAATTAACTTCAATAACATAAATACCTGAAGTACTCAAAGTAGAACTCTTCTTTTTCTGCACCTCTGTAAGGTATTCCTTACAGTTCCGTTTCCAATGGCCCGGCTTGTTATAGTGGAACAGACCGCATCCTCCTTGCCCTTACGGGCTTTGGTCTTCTGGACTCCTCCAGATGGCGCTATGGAAGAACTCTTCTTCTGTTTGGCTTTCTTACTCTTAGGCTTGCCCTTGCGCCCCTTGGGACCTCCAACTAAGAGAACACTTCCCTTAGCCTTCTTGTTTATCTCGGGCTCAGCCTCCTGCAACATGGACAGTAACTCTCCAAGAGTTTTATCCATATTCATCATATTGAAATTCATGATGAACTGTCCATAACAATCAGGAAGAGACTGTAGCACAAAATCAAGGGTAAGTTCTGCATCCATACCCACACCAAGCTCTGACAATCTGTTAATATAGCCTATCATCTCAGTGACATGCTTTTCAACAGATGATCCCTCAGCCATACGGCACCTGAAGAGCTTTTTGGCAATGTCATAATGTTCATGCCTAGTTCGCTTCTCAAATCGATGCCAAAAAGAAACGGGGAAGAGTGAATGGCAATACGTTTTTCAACTCTTGAAAACGACACCAAAAACCGCTTAATTTTGGGCAACCCATAATGGGATATTTATAAGGAAATATCCTAGGGTTTCTAAAACTCTAATGGATTGGGCTAGCCCATTAATTCTAATTTAATTAGAATCTTAAGTGGGCTTATTCTAGTCCAACTAGAAATATAATTAAATGGCCCAATCCTTTTATAGGTTAAATAAAATATTATGGCCCAAATCTAATTCAAGCCCAAATATATTTTATTTAATATTTGGCCCAAATCTATTTTGGTCCAAATATAATATTTAATATTTGGCCCAAATCTAATTTAGTCCAAATATAATATTTATTTTAATATTTGGCCCAAATCCAATTTAGTCCAAATATAATATTTAATTTAATATTTGGCCCAAATTTAATTTAGTCCAAATATTAACTTAAGCCCAAATATATTTTATTTCCTATTTGCCACTCCAACAAATAGAAAATTTTTAAATTAGAAACTCCTTCCTAATTTAATCAATTGCCATTTTTAAGAAACTCTTTCCATTATGATGACTCCTCGTCATATCGACGTCATTACGTCTATTTGTTCTTTTTCCATGAGAACCTACGACGGCACAACTTCTTGCCAAAGTGTCCCACTTAACCATACGTCCACTCTCCTAGTTTAAGCCAGGGACCGTGCCTATTGCGTAGGACTCATTAGGCTTCCGAATATGTTGACAATGTGTCGATACAAACACATAAGACAAGATTGGCCTCTAGCAAGGCATCATGCCTACCCAATTATTCAGAAGGATTCATAATCCGCAAATAACTTTTCACGAGCATGGTTACCGTGTAATTCGATCCTCTCGTCAATGTATCATATGTGATCTCAAGTATGGCGATGTGTTGCATGATAACGATCACATGAGTTTTCTTCGGTCTTCTGGATATCTTCACTTAATAGAAAGTAAATCAATAACTCCTTATTGATCTCTTTCACCATGACCATGGATTTAAAGTGAATATCCACCGAAGGCGCCTTAGATACATCATCCTCTATCAAGGGATAGACGAGTCCCATCTTGGTTATGCACCCATCTCCATAAGCCTCACGATATGCCCAACAATCGCCCACGTGCAGCCTTTATCTAAGCCCATAGAAACGATGTCAAAGCAATCGGTCTTCTTATGAGATGACCGTGACAACCTCAGGTCCAAGGATTAGTTACACCCATCTCGTATGAGAATTCCATCAACATATAACCAAAATGGATTCTCATGGCGAGTCATGTCCAGTGACACGTTCTCCAACATTGGTCACCTATGTACTTGTCTAGGCATCCCCATGCCTATGGGTGTGAGACCCCCATTGCTATCACATAGCAAAAACATAGCACATACAAGTCTTATTGCAATTGTCAATGTCCATTCTTGACATTGCTACGACTTGGGACGTTTAATGATGTCTAGAAACTGTGATGCATCATCTCACATCTTTATAGATTAATCACAATATACATCATATGGACTTCTATCTAGTTTCATTCGGTTATTACAATAATAACAAGAAACTAATAGAATGACTTCTTGTGAATTTGAACAACTCCTTATTCAAATAATAAACATGATTATAATTGTCAGTGTACAACATGCCCAATCTGATTGGGTCTAGAGCACCTACACTAACATGGATAACTACGGCTAGCCCCCTCGAGCCATAGATGGGAAGCTAGCGGGTCAAATCTAGGTGAAGAATCACAATTTTCTTCTCAAGCACATTCTTCAAGCCTTCATTGGTCTTCGAATCTTGTCTTCAATTTGGCTCCATCTCTATCTCTTCATACAAACTACAACTATCACTACTCTATTCTATTCTACATACATTACATAGAATCAGAAACCCCGAGTTACATTCGGGGGGAGTGAGATGAGAATAGAATGTACATCAGAGTATAAAAGAGGTAGGACACGCAGGCCCTATTTCAAAAACCAAATTTACAAGCATTCATTCCCAACAATAAGATAAATGGTCGACTCGATCCATACCATACACCCATGCAATCAATCACATTGATTCATTTAGATTATGTTAATTAATTGTCGCATCTGTTTCAATCTTAATGAAACATTTTCAATAAATTGAAAATTTTTATAATTTTGGAAAAACAAAATTGTTTTAATTGTGTTGGGATTGGGCTCCAACCATTAGTCTAACTAACAAGGCTCAACAAGCCTTGGATCAACCAATGTATGTCAAACATACACTAGCAGCCCAATAATTAAAAATAATCCAATTAATGGCCCTGGCCTAATTTTAATCACGGCCCATAAGTGTCATACACTCATGGATCGGATAAAAATAATAAAAATTAGCCAAACAATTTGGCTGGGCCCCACCAAAGGAAACAGAATGCACTGGGCCACCGAAGGGTTAGCCCGGGTGCTTCACGTGGACCTTGGGGAAGGGTTAAATCAAAGCTCGAGGGAGCGGGAAGGGCCGGGGAAGGGTTAACATGGCATGGGCCACGCCTGGCACGCACGGCCGCGCCTGGGTGAGCGCAAGGGCCGCTGGGGGGGCGAGCACGGGCCACTGGGCCTCACGGGGCGCGCAAGGGCGGCGCGAGTCAGCCCCGCGGGTCGGGCGCAGGTCGCGGGTCACACCCGCGGGCAGAGGGCCGCTGGCCGTGCCCGCACCCAGCCGCCCCACGCGCGCGTGCGGCCGCACCTGTGCATTTATTTCAAAATTGATTGCGCTTAACCTTGTGCATTTATTTCAAACAAACACATACAAAATAAACAAAGAAGAAACAAGCATGAAGGCACAAGGCGTTTATACTCGCCAGTGTACGAGTGTGCGCTGTAGCACAATTTAATTTTCTGGGAAAGTCCAGGTCGATTCACTAGGAGATCAAAACAGAAATGAAATGCGGCGAAAGATTTTTTTATGCTCTGGACGGGTTTGTCAGACCAATTCAGCTAGACGACTTGTTTTTCAAGATTAAAAATAAGATGATGTTTGTGTATGGAAGCAATCTTGGGACAAAGCAATTTATGTGTCAACCCACTGATTTACCAAAGAGATATCAAAATACTTAACATTAACTGATTTAAATTGAGGTTATGCAGTTAACTGTATTCCAAGATGATAATAGTTCTAAGTTAAGCACTCTCCATACATGGCATGAAAGAGTCTGGATTAAGTAACTATCATAAATTGAAATACAGATTAACACACATTTGAGATCCGATAAGTAACCACAACTCAAGGTCATGGTAGTTCTAGGTTAAGCACTCTCCATACATGGCATGAGAGAGTCTAAATTAAGAAACCACCATAAATTGGATCGCAGATTAATCATTCCAGCTTGAGTATGAAACCATTTTCAGTTTAAGTAACCTCCATACATGGCATGGAGACTCTAAGTTAGGCTTATGTTTCAACTCAAACCCAAAGATTCAATATACACACATTTCTCAATTCAAATAAGCATTCTGTTAATTCAATAGGAGTTCGGCTCTCTTGGGCAAGTAGTGGCACTGGACACAGTCCTTGCCTTGGCCCAAGCTTAAGCTTAGCCACACATCTCCAACTAAAAATTAAAGAGACAAGAAGTAAAATGCTGGAATGTAAATACAGAAATTAAAATTACAGAAACGTAAATGAACAATTAAAGAACATTACAGAATGTAAACAAGTATGAAAAGAAATTGCATAATGTAACTAACATAAATGAAAAACACTGTATTGATGAAACAAAGTAAATGAACAACACTATTGGAATGAAAGAAAAGAAAAAAACAGAACGTAAACAATGCTCTCTTCCCCTTATTCTAGTTAAAATGGTGGATGGGGATCTTCTTTTTTTCTTGAAGCCGGCGATAGATATATATATATGTATATACTCTGCAAATGGCCCTGGTCAAAGAAGAAATTACGTCGTGTGCCACCACGGTCATTTGCACGTGCTCTGACAAAATCTTTAAAAAGGGATTCCGATGATGGTGATGGAAACAGCGTTGAACAATTTGGAGAGGGCACATCCGGATGAGGGACGAGTCATTCGAATGAGTTTGATCTTCAACAGTACTTGGACTTCATCCATCCGAATGGGTTGTGAAGCATCCAAATGAATGTTGGCTTTATTTGATTGAGCTTCACGCATGGCTGCCAAGACATTATAATATGTTATAATGTTATATATATTATATGATATATTATATGCTTATATATTATATTATATATATGCTTCACACATGCACTTATATGATATATATATGTTTTATATTTATATAGGTATTATATTTATATATATTATATATATTATATTATATTTATTTTATTATTACTATTTTTTATATATTATATATATTTTTATATTAATTTTTTAAACCTGCATATAACCACAAATTGCATATAAATATTCAGTTAAAACTAATTTTAAGATTAAACTAGGGGTATAAATATAATAAAATTTTAACATTTTCGAGCATCAATCACACCCCCCAACTTAAACATTGCTAGTCCCATAGCAATCAGATTTTATACTGGCCAATTTTCATTCACAATATCAACATTAATGTTTAAATTTCAAATCTAAAACCAAAATGTATAAAACAAGAATAAGCTACTCTTAACACGCAATTGACCATTCTTTGTCAGATTTTCGTCATGGGACACTCAATCATAGAAAAAAGCAATCAAATAAATTAGCACACCTGCATTACAACCTCTAAGCTTTGACTTCAAACCCTCTCAAGTGTACACTCCAAGAAAAATGATCCCTCATGGCTACTCTCTGGGATGCACCGTAATAAGAGTAAATGTAAAACAAATTCAAATCGGTGTCATCCTAAAATGAAAAATGGACTTTAATGAAATAAAAGGGATTTTGACATAACTTCATGATCGGAATAATGCACAAATGCACAACTTCAGATATTAAACAAAATTTCAACTCTTAAATTCAAATCTCAAGCTTCCATGTGTCATAGGATGTAGAGGGATTGCATAAGAATTGTAACGGGGCTTAGAGGTGGATGGGTAAACAAAGAAAAAGGTAAAGAATTCAAAGAAATGTGCCCCGGGAAATATTCCTATCTAAGAAGATACTCATTTTTTTTCTTTTTCTTTTTTTTCTCTTTTTTTTTTTTTTTGAATTTGATGTTAACAAAAAAAAATGAATCAACACAATGAAAGCATACATCTTCTCATCAGCTTTTTATTGAATAACTACGAGTTTTTTTTCTTTTCTTTTTTTCATCATTTTTTTTTTCTTTTCAATTTTCAGTACTAAGATAGACTATTTCCCGTACACATTAGGTAGAGTAATATTTACAGGGTTTAGGATAAAATGAGGGTAATAAGAAAAGAAATAATTTAATGGGCTCAATGAGGCTAATAAGGGAAAATAATAGAAAAAGGAAATAGGTTAACAGGCTCAACATTTCAACAAAGGAATCCCACTGTTACATCCTATGACACACTTCCACTCAATCATCAAATTTAGAATTTGAAACCAGTTTAATTCTTTCATTGACATTTTTGGCATTCAAAGCAAAGTAGTGTAATGAAGCTATTGAAAAACATGAAAGGCAAGGAAAACTGCAACTAGAGTAAGCGTTTATTCACTCAGAAAGAACAGTTAATAGGCTCAATTGATCACACTAGATAACAGTCTCCACTTAAGTTGATGAATCATGCAGTGCATTAACCAATTAATTACTATTTCAATAGATTTCATGCCCGACAAACAAATTTTCAATCAAAGAACAATCTATGCATACAAATCACTCATTCTAAATCCTATACATTCATGTGTTCAAATAAGAAATCATCACACTTATGCCTGAAATTGCAAACTCAAATTGACTAAAAGCATAAAAATTTAATGCGATAGAATAAGCATTAATAAAAGTATATTAATCCTCAAACAGAAAAAATATATACGTATGCAGGATAATTGTAGGAGTAAAAAGGAGCAAAAGAATCCCAAATTTTTTTCTTTCTTTTTATTATTTTTTAATTTTTTTTAAAGATTTTTAATTAATTTTTTATTTTTTTATTTTTAATTAATACATTCGGATGCTACATGAAGCTCATCCGAATTGATTCTTCATTTTTTTTCTTTTTTTTTATTTTTTTTATTTTTTTATAATTTTTTAAAGGATTCATTCGAATATTACATGAATAACATTTGAACGAATTTATTAATTTTTTAAATTTTTTTCCTTTTTATAAATATTTTTTATTTATTTTTTAATTTTTTAAGTAATTTATTTGCTACAGAATAACATTTGGATTGAGTTTTGCAATTTTTTTATTTTTATTTTTTATTTTATTTATTTATTTTTTTTATTTTAATATTATTTTTTTAATATTTTTAATTTTAAGTGTTGCATTCGAATGGTGATGGACAACATTCGAATGCATTTGTTCAAATTTTTTTTTTTAATTTATTTATTTTTTATTTTTTATTATTATCTTAATTTATTTATTATTTTTTTTTAAATTAAATTTTTTTTTTTTAAAATCATTCAAATGAATGCAAAATTCATTCGAATGAATTTCAAATAGTAATTCAATTTGTAAAGAGTTTTCACAAGTCATTTGAATGAAACAGTGATATCATTCGAATGTGTTGTTTTTTTTTTTTTAATTATATTTAATTAATTTTTTTAATTTTTTTTAAGAGATGCATTCGAGGGACAACATTTGAATATATTTTCTCAATAATTAATTTTTTTTTAATTTTCAAATATATTTTCTTAGTTTTTTTTTATTTAATATATATATATATTTTAGGATTATCATTCGAATGAGAACAAAATTCATTCGAATGAATTTTAAATAGTAATTCAATTTGTGAAGGATTTGTATAGGTCATTCGAATGTAGCAGTGTTTTCATTCAAATGAATTTCATGCATATTCGAATGAAAATGGAGACATTCGAATGCTTTTTCTTTTCCTAAACATTTCCTTCTTAGTTTCCTTGAGTTATTTGAATGTAGCAGCAACTCATTCGAATGTCAGCCAAAAAAAAATTTTTAATTTTTTTTTTTTTTGTATATAACACAAGCAGAAAAACACACAAACAAATAAAATTAAACACTCAAATTGAGACACTAAAACACAACGGAAATATTTTTTTTTCTCTTTATTTATTATTATATAATACAAACAGAAACCAAATAAAAACAGAAACACACAAATAAAAACTTGCATTCAAATGTTTTTTTATATAACACAAACAGAAAGTCACACAAACAAAATTAAATAGAAACTATTTTTTTAATTATTATTATTATTATTATTATACATTTTTTTTTAAAAATAACACGACCACACAATTAAACAAAATCAAAATAGAGTCAAGCATGCTCATGGGTAAACATGAAATAGGGTCGCAATTTTTTTTTTTTTTTAATATTGGAACTGTTGAAGCCTAATTAACAAAGACTCATAATATTAAGCAAAATAAACAAATCAAATACCAGTAAATAGCAAATTAACAAAGACTCATAACATTCGAATGAATTTTAAACAGTAATCTCATTTGTGAAGGAATTTGGCCGATCATTCGAATGAATTTCATGAACATTCGAATTTCTTTGAGAGTATTCGAATGGTTTTGGCAATATGCGCACTGAGAACTATGGATCATTCAAATGTATACATCATATGAACTTCTATCTAGTTTCATCCGATCATTACACTAATAACAAGAAACTAATAGAACGACTTCTTGTAGAATTAAATAACTCTTTATTCAATATGAAATATGATTACAAATGTCAGTGCACAATTTGCCCAATCTGATTGGGTCTAGAGCACCTACACTAACAAAGTCTTCTAGAGAATCAAAGTCTTTAGAGAAGTTAGAAGGCATGCAAAATCTTTGGAAGGGTAAGAAGACTCCAGCTTTTTGGGAAGAAAGATGAAAGTGTGGCTCGTAGGGGACTACTATCTATTTATAGTCTAGGCCTTTGGAAGCCTAACCGTCGCTAAAGTCATTCGAAGACTTTCCCTCCAATGACTTAGTCCAGTGGTTGATTCAAGTCAGGTAGCATCCTAGTTTACAAATCTTAGCTACCCATATTTTACTCTTTCCTTTGCCTAGCACATCCGAAGGCAATAGTGGAGAGCCATTGTTGTGGGGTGCCTTAGGAAAATCAAAGTCAAGACCCAGATGACCTTGAAGAGTCTTCCAAGATAAGAGTCTCTAGGGAGGTCCAACCTTAACATTTCCACGGCCCAAGACTCATTCAAAGTCTCCCAGGCCCAGGCCATCCGATGGCTCCAAAACTGTAACACCCCCTCTCCTAGAACTGCTCGAGAAGAGGTGCTACGGGGAAAACAAATAAAATTGTTGTTGCCAAAATACAACAATCTATTTTTAATTGCGGATAGATGCAAGAGTCTTGGTAGTCGTGTCTTTGCTGATGAGAATCTTGACAAGCAATTGGATCTAATAAAGATCCAGATCTGATAATCTGATAGAGCTGATGATCTGGTGGGCTGATGATCTGGAGGTCCAAAATGATCTCGTGGGCCGATGATCTGGTGGCCTAAAATGACCGAGTGGCCTTCATGATGAATGGCCTGAAGATGATGAGTGGCCTTGGTGACCGAGTGGCCTTAGTGACGAGTGGCCTTGGTGACGAGTGGCCTTGATGATGAGTGGCCTTGATGACGAGTGGCTTGAAGATGATGAGTGGCCTTGGTGACGAGTGGCCTGAAGATGACGAGTGGCCTTGGCGACAAGTGGCCTGAAGATGACGAGTGGCCTTGGTGACCGAGTGGCCTACAAAATGAGAGCACCGTTAGGACGCAGGTGGGGCTCCCCGCGCAAACCCTCCAATGCTTGAGTCAGATCTCGAGAGAAAATGAGAAAATTATACTTCAATTACTCAAAATTGCGTACCTTAAGATGAAGGCGGGGTCTCATATTTATAGTGGAGGAGAGAGAGAGACCTCACGGTATTTCCGACGAGATTCTTGTGGCCCATTCTAGGAATTTCGAGGCCCATTTGGCTGGCGAGACGGGGGGGACTCGGCTCGATCACTGATCCGAAGGGGCACTCAGCATGGTCGAGTTTAAGAAGGAGGGGCCACTTGGCATGATCGAGTGACCCTCCACTCGGCATAACCGAGTGGACCCCCACTCGGTTGTGCAGAGGGGGGGTTTGCCCTCCACTCGGCATGACCGAGTGGACCCCCACTCGGTTGTGCCGAGTGAGGGGAGCCACCTGGCTATGCCGAGTGGATCCCCACTCGGTAGTGCCGAGTGGGGGTTAACCACTCGGCTCAACCGGGTGGGTCTTCTTCGATCGCCCATCTTCGCTTTAATTCATTGAAATTGGGGCCCACATTTGATCATATATCTGCTTCGTCTTCCCGGGTATATCAATTGCTCCCTGCTTTTTTAATCGAGAAGTCGGGAAAAAGAGTATACGATACCAGGAAATGTTGGCTCATCTTCTGTCGCATTTTTCTTATCTTTCGAAAGATCATTTTTGTGTATTTGCTCTTTATTTTCGGTATTCATCTGACAGCTTTCGGCTTTTTTTCCTTTTGAGCCCCTATAAATAGGGTTTCAAGTCTTCATTTGATTTTCACAAGGATCGGTCGTGGTGTCTTCAAAACTCAAATTCTCTCAGGTGTAACAGCCCACTTTCTCGGGCGTGTTATACCTTAGGAAAATTGGGTCTTATTATTATTATTATTATTATTATTTTTTTATCTTTACATTATCCCGAAATTCCCTAAGGCCTATCTAGTGTTTAATTTACACACCAGAGATAAATACGATTTACAAAGCGGAAGCTGAATCGAACCTGCTCATACTAGACATGACATTCATTACAAAGTTAATTCATAAGCGTCTGACAATAAATACAGTGTACATAATTCTTAAACTACTCATATTACAACATAACATGGTACATTTACTCGCCTCTCGACGTCTCGCGCCACTACATATCACCATTCTCGGAATCATCTCTGCAAGTCCCGACTGGAACGTTGAATGTTCTAGGGGCGAACTCAAGTTAAATGATGAACCATCTAAGTAAGGGTACATAATGCTATGTCATGAGTGTATGCAATGTCTTTCATCGTAGGTGTCAACTGCACCCCTCATGCTACCTACCATTTTAGCGGCCACCTCTTTCGAAGCCGGGGTGTATAGGTGCACCCTTGGTAAGGCAGCGGTGCCAGTTCGTACTCCCTACGGCCTCTTATGCGTGTGATCAATGATATCAACGTGTATTCATGCATTTCATAGTCATGTATGCATTCTACGTGATAGATACATATCAGGGCATGTCAATATGATAAAAACATTTTCGAGGGAGTACTACTTACCTTTTAGAGTTTATTGGGCTACCTCGAAATTCGTGCCTTGCCTCGATTTGCCTACTAACCTCAAAATTCGCACCAGACACCTCAACTTTGACCTCAAAGCATCCTAATCACCATAAGTATTTGAATAAATATTAAATCCTATTTTTCCATAATTTCTGGCATTTTCTTTAATTTTCTCTCTATGTCTCCTATTTTTCCTCAATAATTCCAAATTAAATATTTCTAGAAATATTTTCTCAAATATTTCACTACGAAAATTCATAAAATAATATTTCAAAATTTCTAAAATTTTCTAGAGAATTTTACTCACCTTAACTTAGCATCTCCGATTTTCTCGATTTGCGTGCAATATTCGAAAAACGTGCCCGAGCCGTTTTTCTCACCAAAATCTCCGGGATATTACCGAAACATAATTTCCTATTTTTCAGAATTTTTCTAGAATTTTCCCATCATTTTTCCTATTTTCTTTTCTTTTCTTTCTTTCCTTTTCTTTTCTTTTTCTTTTTCTTTTCTTCTTTCTCCCTCTCTTCTTCTTCCTCCTCCTCTCCCTTGCTTCCCGCGCAACCACCTGCAACTTCTTCCTTCTTTTCCTTCTTTCTTCTTTTTCTTCTCCTTTTCTTCCTCTTCTTCTTCTTCTTCTTCTTCTTCTTCTTTCTTCTTGCGCGCGGCCTGCAACTTCCGCGCCCAGCGCCTACGGCCGCCGTTGCCCGGTCCTCCCGCCGCTTGTTGCCGCCTCTTTTGCTGCCTGCGAGTGTCTCCGCCAGCCTCCTCGGACACCACCGCGACCCTAGATGGGCCGCCTCCACTTGCTGGAAGCTGGCCACGGTCGCTGCTGGCCGTGGCTGGTTGTTTCGTTGCCGCAACAGCTTGCGGCCATGGCTGCCGCTTGCTGTTGCGGCTTGCTTCAGCCTTCCTCAAGGCTGCCTTCGGCCTCTAGCAGCTCCCTCTCGATCTCACAATCTCTCTCTCTCTCTCTCTCTCTCTCGCGATCTAACTCTCTCCCAAGCTCAACCTCTGCTTCACAAACTCTTGGCCATTGGCTTGCCCGAGCTGGCTGCCCTCATCTTTCCTTTTCTTGCTCCCTTGCTTGCTTCAATTGCTCCAATTCTTCATCTATTTATAGGTTTCACATAGCTTGGGCATTACTCTACTAATCTTGGCCGCTACTCATCGGCCATGAAGCTTCCCAGAAGCTTCCTACACGCACACGTGATGGATATATATATATAACTATATATTGTATTATAAAAAAATTATATATTTAATTCCCATTTTTAACCCTAAATTTATTTAGAATAATTCTCTAATTGCAATAATATCCTCAAACACTGAATTAATTGACATTACGATACTGAAAACACAGAATAAATAACTTGAGGCTTAGTTAAAAAGGATGATTTTCGCCCCAGTGTCCTTACCAAGTTGCCGTTTCATCCCGAAACCACTGAAGGGTTGCTCGTTAAGCAAAATTGGAGCCCCCCTAAGGTTCCGTTGATTTTTCGGAAGTCCCCTACAATAATTCGGTTTTATAGCCTAATTAACAGTTGTATTTTAGTTGTACTGAAAACTATTCCTGATCCGATTTCTTTCGATACCATAAATCCCAACTCAATACGCTCGTCGAGACTATATAATTTTCTTTAGACAATTTCACTCCGAGGTATTCCCTGCAGTTGATTCAGTACCTGAAATTGCTATAAAATCCATTTTTCGGTATTCTAAACTTATTAAAATTACATGGCAGCCTTATTTATACATGGAGTATTATATTCTCCCCTCCTTACAAAAATTTCGTCCTCGAAATTTGCTACATATCCTAAATCTCAAAATTTCATCCTTGGTCCACAAGTCTCAACTTGAGCTCCATATCGTCGAAATGAGCCCGTAACTCTCATATCTACGCTATCAATTTTTAATTTGCTTTTCACTAAGTCGTCCAATCGATATCCTTAATCACGACATTTCTCTAATTCTGATTTCCTACAATGTCATTTATCTTGAACTAGTCAATCATGCTTTGATAATCTTCCAACCTTAGCACAAAAGTTCTTGATCTCGATACATTTTGACTTTTGATCCTCAAAGAAATATTTGTATGTCATCAAACTATTTCGCGTACCCTTGGATCCAAAAACATCACAAATATACGTCATCACCTATCCTTGAAACTAGCTATGCCTTACATTAGGTCACTTAGTCATTGCTTAATCCTTACGCTAATCTATTCGAGATTTCTATCGTTTCCTCATTCTTGTAGGTATTCATTACCCGATATAATCTTAAGTTTCTGTCAATTGACCATAATCATCTTCTAATCATGTCATGAACTATTTCCTCAAGAAATCTTTATTAATAGATTCTATTTGTGTCCAAAACTTCCTTCCGTAATCTTTAATATCGACCGAAATCTAATGTTGTCTTCCAAGTCTAGCAATACTAATATCCTCACATCGCTTGCTCCTTTGTGACTTGGTCACCAAACTAACACCTATTCATCCATATACCTATAACTCATCGCACTTTTCGAAGTGATCCTTAATTAACGTTTTCTATCGTCAGGTTAACCATTTAATCCTCAAATTTGCTTGAACTAATCCTTGAGTAATAACGTTTCATGCCAACTAACTTTAGTCATGTTCGATCCTTTTTGGAGCTACTTACTCAAGTTACTAACTTTTGCTTGAACCAACCTCTACTCAAAACATTTGGTTTGTTTCTCGAAACCTACTGGGATATCTAACCTTTTGGAACTTTCAATCCTCGACCTTGACTTCACGTTCCCGACACAGAGCCTCATCATTTCTTTCTCGATTGGCTCACGACTTGGCAAGCAAGTCTCAGTCTCAACATCTATCGCGACATTATCCTCAATGTTTTCATGCGTCTCCCTACTTGAGGAGTACACCAATATATCCTCAATAAACACAATTACCACGTGACTTCAATGCAAATGGTACTTTGGTCAAATCATCAAATCATTATTCCATTTCCGATTTTCGGAATGTCTCATCCCTCGGTCGCACATCAATCGCAATGATCCCAGCCTCTTGCAATTGTTTATAATTTATCAAATTTGAGGTAAAGATATCGACTCTTAATTATCACCTCTTTGATAATTTACGTCCTCAATCAAGCCATTTATAGCTAAGCGTCTAATAATCTCAAGCTATTTATTGGCAATTTCATCATTAAGAAATAATCCTATTAAATCTTCCGAGAATATCTCATGGTATTTTTCATTTTTTTCTTATGGCTTTTCACTAACAGCAAGTGCTTGTATAATAAATTAATAGGCTCCTTGTAATCATAACTTGCTAACATCACTTTAATGATTATCTAGTTATACATCTCTCAATTTGCCTACCAGGCTACTTAAACTAACCGTTTAGTCATACGAGGGTTTTATTTTCCAAAATTGAAAATCTCGAGTTTCTAATCGATCTAGGTCTGCAACTTTTCCTACTGTGACCCATTATCTTGGTACATCTGCCATCACTTGATTCTCTCAACCACATCTCAGTTTTGCACAATCTTCGAGACGACAATCCATAACTATACTGTCAGCTAGAGCAGGTGGGTACTTATGTTATCCACGGTACTTCAATCTTCGCTGGATTTTTTTTTTTTTTTTTTTTACTCATTGACATCATTTTAATCATCGCCCAGCTACACATCCTCGATTTTCCCACCAGGGCTATCTTAGACTAATCGTCTATCCTAACAAGACCTTTATTCTTCAATAATCAAAAATTCTAGATCTCCAATAAATTTTGATCTATTAAGAACGCGACATTTCATACGGTAATCTGACACCCTGGCACATTTGCCATTACTTATCTCTCTCAAGCATGCCAAAACTCTCAAAGACATCTATTCGTAACCATCCCGCTAACTGGAGTGGGTAAGTACCTATGTCTCCCATGGTACTCCAATCCCTTAGGAAATTCCTTGCAAATCTAAAATCGATTCATATTTGAAGATCTCTATTCAGATCACGTTACCTGGTTCCAATTAAAAACAACTGAATCTTAGACTTGCAAGAACTCTTTACCGAATGATACTTTAAAGTTCAAATAACGATTTAGGTCCACATACTGATGCACAAGGCATAACTTATTCGCGAATCTTCTTTTACAGACTTTCGAATCCTTAAGCCCACTTGGCACACCGAACCGTAATCACAACCTCTATTGTCTAGGTTTCCTTATCATTCCTTTAGGGTTGATACGACCTATTAAGAAACTCTTTCATTTTTTTTTTTTGATAACCCGAACTCTACTCGAACCAATGTTGCTATCTCACTATTTATCACCAAGGCCTTGAACTGGTCATAGTCTCGTTTACTGAGAATTTCATTGACTCTCACATTTCGATCTTTAGATCCAGCTGACTATCGGCATACGACCATTCATGACCCTATTGTCATACTAGATACCGAGGTATTCTACGTCTTGAGCTTCGCACTGTTCTTTGTGTCACTTACTCCCAAGATGACTGCGAACCCCGATACAATTCTTTAAATATGACACTCGATTTTATTTCGGGTTGACTCCCTAGGTTTCTGACCTCGATTAATCACAGCTAGTGGCACACATTGCATCCTAGACCATTGGGACTTAGACTCCATACAAGGTACAGATCCTACTGGGTTGTCCTAGATTTTCATCATCTGATCATCTCCCAGGCAGTCTGACATGATGCTTTGATCAACGGGCTTCCCGTACCTTATCGCAAGCCATTCCTCAACCATCTGCACGTGGGTCCCTGGATCCAGATCTGTCACTACGAACACCAAGCCAGTAGTGTCGTTACGCTTGCTAGAGTTCCTTATCCCCTTTCTGTGAGTCACATCGGTTGCACCACTATCACTACTTAATTGACACAACTCATACGCCATCATTTAACAATCTTTGGCCTCTTACTTGACTTAATCCGTTGGATCCCTGATCTTTACATCTCATTACCGGGACACTAAATGATCCTTGAAAATACTTATCATTTGATCATAACTCTTTAACTAGGCCATGTCACATCAAATTAAACATCCATGATTCGATCATCCTTGATAACCATAATTATCCTATCATATCTTGCAACGATTTCGACTAATTACTTTAAATCAACAGTCTCTGAATCTCTCGAATCCATAATCATGGTTACCGAGTCAAACTTACACCCGAATCATATCATCAGATCCTAACATCAATAGCTAGATTATCTCAACCGATCGTTCTATTGCTTAGCAAGATTAGATCCTCAAATCAATAACCTCTAAGACTTCAATCGTCCATTCCTAAATCTCCAAATACGGATTTCGTTTTATGAACCTTTAGTCTCTTTCCCCTAAACCTCCACTTCGGGTTCCTACTAACAGGTTCTACCAGATCCTCTAAAGTCTCCAAATTACTATTCCCTAATCTCCAAATAGGGTCAAATCAATTATATCTGAGTCACTTAAGGCTTCCAATAACCTTAGGCTCTGATACCAATTGTAACAGCCCACTTTCTCGGGCGTGATATACCTTAGGAAAATTGGGTCTTATTATTATTATTATTATTATTATTTTTTTTTTTTATCTTTACATTATCCCGAAATTCCCTAAGGCCTATCTAGTGTTTAATTTACACACCAGAGATAAATACAATTTACAAAGCGGAAGCTGAATCGAACCTGCTCATACTAGACATGACATTCATTACAAAGTTAATTCATAAGCGTCTGACAATAAATACAGTGTACATAATTCTTAAACTACTCATATTACAACATAACATGGTACATTTACTCGCCTCTCGATGTCTCGCGCCACTACATATCACCATTCTCGGAATCATCTCTGCAAGTCCCGACTGGAACGTTGAATGTTCCAGGGGCGAACCCAAGTTAAATGATGAACCATCTAAGTAAGGGTACATAATGCTATGTCATGAGTGTATGCAATGTCTTTCATCGTAGGTGTCAACTGCACCCCTCATGCTACCTACCATTTTAGCGGCCACCTCTTTCGAAGCCGGGGTGTATGGGTGCACCCTTGGTAAGGCAGCGGTGCCAGTTCGTACTCCCTACGGCCTCTTATGCGTGTGATCAATGATATCAACGTGTATTCATGCATTTCATAGTCATGTATGCATTCTACGTGATAGATACATATCAGGGCATGTCAATAGGATAAAAACATTTTCGAGGGAGTACTACTTACCTTTTAGAGTTTATTGGGCTACCTCGAAATTCGTGCCTTGCCTCGATTTGCGTGCTAACCTCAAAATTCGCACCAGACACCTCAACTTTGACCTCAAAGCATCCTAATCACCATAAGTATTTGAATAAATATTAAATCCTATTTTTCCGTAATTTCTGGCATTTTCTTTAATTTTCACTCTATGTCTTCCTATTTTTCCTCAATAATTCCAAATTAAATATTTCTAGAAATATTTTCTCAAATATTTCACTACGAAAATTCATAAAATAATATTTCAAAATTTCTAAAATTTTCTAGAGAATTTTACTCACCTTAACTTAGCATCTCCGATTTTCTCGATTTGCGTGCAATATTCGAAAAACGTGCCCGAGCCGTTTTTCTCACCAAAATCTCCGGGATATCACCGAAACATAATTTCCTATTTTTCAGAATTTTTCTAGAATTTTCCCATCATTTTTCCTATTTTCTTTTCTTTTCTTTCTTTCCTTTTCTTTTCTTTTTCTTTTTCTTTTCTTCTTTCTCCCTCTCTTCTTCTTCCTCCTCCTATCCCCTGCTTCCCGCGCAACCACCTGCAACTTCTTCCTTCTTTTCCTTCTTTCTTCTTTTTCTTCTCCTTTTCTTCCTCTTCTTCTTCTTCTTCTTCTTCTTTCTTCTTGCGCGCGGCCTGCAACTTCCGTGCCCAGCGCCTATGGCCGCCGCTGCCCGGTCCTCCCGCCGCTTGTTGCCGCCTCTTTTGCTGCCTGCGAGTGTCTCCGCCAGCCTCCTCGGACACCACCGCGACCCTAGATGGGCCGCCTCCGCTTGCTGGAAGCTGGCCACGGTCGCTGCTGGCCGTGGCTGGTTGTTTCGTTGCCGCAACAGCTTGCGGCCATGGCTGCCGCTTGCTGTTGCGGCTTGCTTCGGCCTTCCTCAAGGCTGCCTTCGGCCTCTAGCAGCTCCCTCTCGATCTCACAATCTCTCTCTCTCTCTCTCTCGCGATCTAACTCTCTCCCAAGCTCAGCCTCTGCTTCACAAACTCTTGGCCATTGGCTTGCCCGAGCTGGCTGCCCTCATCTTTCCTTTTCTTGCTCCCTTGCTTGCTTCAATTGCTCCAATTCTTCATCTATTTATAGGTTTCACATAGCTTGGGCATTACTCTACTAATCTTGGCCGCTACTCATCGGCCATGAAGCTTCCCAGAAGCTTCCTACACGCACACGTGATGGATATATATATATAACTATATATTGTATTATAAAAAAATTATATATTTAATTCCCATTTTTAACCCTAAATTTATTTAGAATAATTCTCTAATTGCAATAATATCCTCAAACACTGAATTAATTGACATTACGATACTGAAAACACAGAATTAATAACTCGAGGCTTAGTTAAAAAGGATGATTTTCGCCCCAGTGTCCTTATCAAGTTGCCGTTTCATCCCGAAACCACTGAAGGGTTGCTCGTTAAGCAAAATTGGAGCCCCCCTAAGGTTCCGTTGATTTTTCGGAAGTCCCCTACAATAATTCGGTTTTATAGCCTAATTAACAGTTGTATTTTAGTTGTACTGAAAACTATTCCTGATCCGATTTCTTTCGATACCATAAATCCCAACTCAATACGCTCGTCGAGACTATATAATTTTCTTTAGACAATTTCACTCTGAGGTATTCCCTGCAGTTGATTCAGTACCTGAAATTGCTATAAAATCCATTTTTCGGTATTCTGAACTTATTAAAATTACATGGCAGCCTTATTTATACATGGGGTATTACATCAGGTCTCAGCGCGTTTTCCGGGCCACGTCTTCATTTTCACCTTTGGGCAAGTGCTCACTGGGCCACTCGGTCATGACCGAGTGGCCATGACATGCGACTGGGGGCCACTCGATCATGACCGAGTGGCCTTGCTTTTGGCAGGGGTCACTCGGTTATGACCGAGTGGCCCCCCACTCGGTCATGACCGAGTGGTCTCGATCTCCCGGTGCCTTTAAATGCCTTCGATCACTTGACACACCATTCGGTTACTCATTTTTTGCCTCGTACTGATATTCTTTATTTTTTTCGTGTAGGTATTTTGCTTGTTGTGATCCTCCGTCTCTCCTAACGTAACAAGGTAACGGCTTTGAACCTTTTTAATATGTCGAGGAGAAGACTGGCATCACCTCCCGGCCCCACGCACATTCCTGCCACTTCAAGCTCTCGGCTTCAATATGGGGCTTTTGAGCAAGTTTATGATGCCACTCTTTCTGGATTTATGGTGAGGTATCCTCGTCTTGATGAGCCGAACCCTTCCCAGGTAAATGAAGGCTCCCTTGGCATTCACTTTGCTTCCTTTGAGGTGGGACTCCATTTTCCTCTTCCGCCCTTTGCCATGGCATGGATGCGCCACTACAAGATCGTTCCTGCTCAACTTTACCCTAATGGTTGGGCCCAAATGGTCGGTTTCTCTGTGCTTTTCCATCAAAGGGATGTAATCCCTTCCTTGATGCTCTTCAGTAGCTTCTACCGATTACGAAGAGTTAGCAAAGACCGTGCCCTTTATACACTCCAGAAGGTGTCGGGTTTCGAGCTGTTCAGCACTCTTCCTAACAAGATCAATCGGTTTGAAGAGCGATGGGTGGTGATAGAACCTCCGCCCAGTTGGGATGCTCCTCTATACTGGAACTATCAGGATGTCAGCCAAGGATTTCCCCCATGCAAGGAAGTTCAGGGCGTATATCGTCGTTTAGTAGGAATGTTAACAGCGCCAGGTCCTGTCGAGTTGATGAGCCTCCTGACTTTGGAAAATTTCAGAATCGCAGGTTGGGGGGTCATGATGCCAAATGTTCCTCCTCAGTCCTCTTCATTATCCAATCAAGAAATGGAAGGAGTCAGGGAGGAGGAGATGGAAATGCCTGACTCATCTTCCCATCCTTCTTTCAATCCTCAAGAGGAGAATACTCCTGGGGGTAGAATATCTTTTGTCATTGCTTTCCTTTCTCCATTATCGCATTATTTTTCCACATTAAATGCTTTGTATTGATTTTTTTAGAAATGGCTGGATTGGGTAGGCTGATGGAGTTGCGTAGACGCCACCGTGAGGAGGAGGCACGTGTTGCGACAGCGACTGGGGTTTCCACACATGGAGCTGAGGGATCTACTAGCTCTCACCCTCCTCGGTCACGTAGGCCTGCTGGCATTTCTCCCACTGGGGTGGAAAGGCGACGTCGTCCGAGAGGTGACCACTTGAGTGCTGAAGCTCCTTCTCATACGGAAAGTCCATCATCAATTCCTCTTTCTCATGAAGAGGCCATCGACATCCCATATCCTACTTCCAATTCTCGAGGGGGCGAAGTTTGTCTTCTCGGTTTGTTGGTGACATGGCCCGGGTGGAGGAAGAATGTCGCCATCCTGTAATTCCTAGTAGGAAGGATTGTTGCCATCTTGAAGGCGAGAAATCATTAAGGCCACCTCCTATACTTCCCATTCCAGGCGATGTGAGACACACTATGATTCTTGGAGACGGTACGAAACTTAGTGGTCGGGACTTTGAAGTTTCCCCAGGGGTATTAGAGACAGACTCTGTTACTGAACTAAGGATTGGTGCTCGTCTCATTTATTCCACCATCCTCCCTCGAGAGGAACGACGATTTATTGGCGGTAACTATGCCCAGATTAAAGATGAAGCAGAACAACTCCTGGTGCAAGGGATTCAAGGAATTGTTGCCTTTAATGCTAGGGACAGGGCCTGTCGTGAGCAGGTAGAGGTCCAAATGTCAGACTGGAGGAAACGCCAATTTTCCTGAAATGAAGAACGTCAAGAGTTAAAGGGTCGTGCTCGTCGGGCGGAGCTCGGGAAGAAGAATACAGAGGCAGAGATTGGGCGTATGCATGATCGGCTGTTCGAGGCTTCTGTTGGTACCTCGAGTCTTCATGGGGAAATTAAAGATTTACGCTCCAAGCTAGAAGCTGAAGAGCACAAGAATGTTAGGTTGATGGCGCAACATGAGGCACTTTTGCAGGAACACTCTTTACGCCTGTCAGAACTGCTCGGGAAGAAGAATACAGAGGCAGAGATTGGGCGTATGCATGATCGGCTGTTCGAGGCTTCTGTTGGTACCTCGAGTCTTCATGGGGAAATTAAAGATTTACGCTCCAAGCTAGAAGCTGAAGAGCACAAGAATGTTAGGTTGATGGCGCAACATGAGGCACTTTTGCAGGAACACTCTTTACGCCTGTCAGAACTGAAGATAAGTTGGAAGGATGCTTGGGCTATTCGGGCTGAAGTAGTGAAGGAATATCGTCTCTCAACTGATTGTCAAGATAGGAAGGGAAAATATGCTTCCGACTTTCTGAAATATGGATTTTATCTAGCCCGTGCGCATCTAGAATCTCAGCGTCCGGGAGAGACTTTTCCTGAAATTTTCCTTACTCCCGAGGTTGAGGAGTCTCATCAAGTAGATTGGCGTCAGTATGAGCCAGATGAGCCTATGAGTCATTCTTCTTACTTGGACTCTTACTTAGTGGATGATTTGGAAAATTTGACGAGCCCCTGGAATCTGTTTCCTTTCAATCATGGGGAAAAAGGCATGGCAGTCGATCCGGAGCCATTGGAGAAGATCCTGGCGCGACTGTTGAAGATATCCCTCACACGGTCGAGGTTGAAGAAGGAGAATTTCCCACAGGACCTCCTAAGATTCCTGTTGTGTCATTGGGATCTACTAACCGTTCCTCTCGCAAGTCTCGCTCCCGCGAGTAAACCCTCATTGTAGTTTGCTTTTCGTTGTTGCCGGGCCAATGTGCTCCGCTCATTGTAGTTTGTTTATTTTATCAATGAATGTTTTTTCTTTGTCCTACCCAATGTGCTCCGCTCTTTATTGCTTGATTTATTCTTTTATTACTGACTTTAGTGATACAAGGCTAAGACTTTTCTTTCGCTATTGAATCATGCACAATGTGGCAAGCTTAAGCGTATTTTTCCTCGTTGCCGGGCTGTGAGCGGGGCAATAGGTGTGATTGCATTTCATCTTGTTGCCAGGCCGTAAGTGGGGCAACATCGGTCGCATTTTACCTCGTTGCCGGGCCATAAACGGGGCAATGGGCTCGATTGCATTTCACCTCGTTGCCGAACCATAGGTGTGGCAACGGGCTCGATCGCATTTCACCTTGTTGCCGGGCCATAGGCATGGCAATGGGCTCGATCGCATTTCACCTCGTTACCAGGCCATAGGCGGGACAACGGACTCGATCGCATTTCACCTCGTTGCCGGGCCATAGGCGGGGCAACGGGCTCGATCGCATTTTACCTCGTTGCCGGGCCATAGGCAGGGCAACGGGCTCGATTGTATTTTACCTCGTTGTCGAGCCATAGGCGTGGCAACGGGCTCGATCGTATTTCACCTTGTTGTCGGACCATAGGCAGGGCAACAGGCTCGATCGCATTTCACCTCGTTGTCGGGCCATAGGCGTGGTAACGGGCTCGATCGCATTTCACCTCGTTGTCGGACCATAGGCGGGGCAACGGGCTTGATCGCATTTCACCTCGTTTCCTGGCCATAGGCGTGGCAACGGGCTTGATCGTATTTCACCTCATTGCCGGGCCATAGGCGGGGCAACGGGGTCGATCACATGCGAGTTCCCTTTCCGAAAATGTAAATAAAATGACAACCATGCGCACACAAGCATTTTTACGTGGTTCGGCCAAATGTGCCTATGTCCACAGTCCCATTTAGGACTTATGTTATTGCAGATATTTTCTCAGGTACATTGTTCGTATACAACTTCAGGTAGTTCAAATTCCATGTTTTCCCCATGGTGTCTCCCGAAAGAGTTTGTAGAATGCAAGTGTTGGGACCGATCAGCTTTAGAATGCGGTATGGTCCTTCCCAATTTGCTCGTAACTTTCCATCATCCCTTAGCGCGTTGGTTACAACAGATCTTCGAAGTACTAGATCTCCTTCTTTCATGGGTCTGCTCTTAACCCGAGAATTGAAATAACTGGCGACTCTTCTCTGATACGCAGCTATCTTCATGGCAGAATTATCCCTCTGCTCTTCAATCAGATCCAAATTTTCTCGCAATGCTTCAGAATTTCTCGTACCGTCTTCTTCCTTATATGCCATCAGTATTGGGGACTTAGCTGAAATTTCAATGGGAATTAAGGCCTCTGTTCCGTATACAAGATTGAACGGAGTTTTTCCAGTAGCGACCCGACTAGTCGTTCGGTAAGCCCATAAAATGGTGGGTAGCTCGTCGGCCCATGTGCCCTTAGCTCCTTCAAGTCGAGTTTTTAGGCCATGTAATATGGTTCGGTTGCTAACCTCAGCTTGTCCGTTAGCTTGGGGGTACGCCACTGAAGCAAACCTTAGCTAGATCCCTAGGCTATCAGAAAATTTCCTAAAGGAATCACAATCAAATTGCTTCCCATGATCCGTGACGATAATTCTTGGTATTCCAAATTGGCACACAATGTCTTTCCATACCATTGCCTCTACTTTTCGTGCTGTAATGGTGGCCAATGGCTCAGCTTCTATCCATTTGGTGAAATAGTCAGTAGCCACTATTAAAAATTTTCTCTGCCCGGGTGCTTGAGGGAAAGGTCCCAAAATATCCAAACCCCACTGAGCGAATGGTATAGGCTGGAATGCAGGCTGCAGCTGAGATATCAGGGCAGATTGGACTGGAGCATGCCATTGGCATTTGTCACATGATTTGACTTTCTTTAACGCATCTGATCTTAATGTGGGCCAAAAGAAACCGGCTCTCAAAATTTTGGTTGCTAGGGCTCTTGCTCCCAAGTGTTCTCCACATATTCCACTGTGAGTTTCTGCCAAGACATATTCAGCCTCTTGAGGGCCTAAACATTTGAGAAGAGGTGTAGTGTAAGCTCGCTTATATAATATCTTGTCTATGATGGTAAACCTTGAAGCCCGCATCTTAAGTTTTTTTGTTTCTTGTGGATCATCTGGTAATTCATTGCTAGTGAGATAACGATAGAAGGGCGATCTCCAATCCACTTTTGCCTCAACGCATGATACCTCTTTTTCTTCGATGCTTGGTTGATGCAGCATCTCCACAAATACTGCTCTTCCTGTTGTTTCTCTTGTGGATGCTAGTTTAGACAAAGCATCAACATGTCCATTGAGCGATCTGTTTACTTATGTTAATTGGAAACTCTGAAATGTCTGTGTTAGGTCTTTTACTTTGCGCAAGTATTGGGCCATTATTTGCTCTCTGGTTTCATATTGTCCCTGAAACTACTGCACAATCAACTGAGAATCACTATGAGCAGCCAATCGTGCTACTTCCAATTTTCTTGTTATCCTCATTCTAGCGATTAATGCTTCATATTCAACTACGTTGTTGGTACTTGGAAAAGAAAATCCCAGAGAATACTCTAACGTTTCTCTCTCAGGGGATACGAGTACTATCCCAACGCCACTTCCCTATGAACCAGATGCTCCATCGACAAACAACAACTATTCTGCCTGCTTATTTTCAGTTACCTTACCAGAGTGTGTGCATTCCACAATAAAGTCAGCCAACGCTTGTCCTTTTATAGCTTGTCAAGGTTGATATTGGATATCATATTCACTTAACTCAATGGACCATTTGGTAAGGCAACCGGAACATTCAGGCTTTTGCAAAATACTTCGTAAGGGCTGATCTGTAAGTACGACGATCGAATGAACATGAAAGTATGGCCTCAACTTTCTGGATGCGTTTAATAGTGCTAATGCAATTTTTTCTGCCACAGGATAACGTGTCTCGGGGCCTTGTAATTCCTTACTAACATAATATATTGGTCGATCTACCTGTCCCTCTTTCCTGATTAATACAGCACTTATGGCTTCATCGCTTATCCCCAAGTATAAGTACAACGTCTCTCCAGTTTCTGGTCGTGTTAATAGGGGTACTTTCTTCAAATACTCCTTTAATGCTTTGAATGACTTTTGGCATTGTTCTGTCCACTCAAACCTTTTTCCTGCTCTTAATGTTCGTAAGAATGCTAGCTCTCTTTCAGCTGACTTGGAGAGAAAACGTCCGAGAGCTGCCATTCGCCCTGTCAATCGTTGAACTTTCTTACTTGATGCTGGTGGTTCCATATCCAATATTGCTTGAATTTTCTTAGGGTTTGCCTTGATTCCTCTTTGTGTGATCATGTATCCCAAGAATTTTCCAGATTGCACTCCAAATGCACACTTTGCTGGATTCAACCGCATCTTGTATTGTCTAAAGACTCCAAGCACCTACACTAGCTTTTCTACATGGGACTCATTCTCTCGACTCTTCACAATCATGTCATCAACATATGCTTCCATTGTGTCGCCCAACAATCTTTTAAAGACTTTATTCACCATGCGTTGATAAGTGGCTCCGGCGTTCTTGAGTCCAAAAGGCATGACTTGGTAGCAGTATGTCCCTTTTTCAGTGATGAATGATGTCTTCTCTTGGTCTGGAGGGTACATCATTATTTGGTGGTACCCTGAGAAAGCATCCAAAAAGCTCAGAAACTGGTATCCAGACATTTCGTCCACAAGGCGGTCGATCCATGGAAGCGGGTATGAATCTTTGGGGCATGCCTTGTTGAGATTGGTGAAATCCACACAGACACGCCATTTTCCATTAGGTTTCGGGACCATAACAACTTTGGCCAACCACTCTGGATATAATACTTCTCGAATGAAGCCCGCCTTTAGCAATTTGTCAACTTCCTCTTCTAATGTGTTTAGCCTATCAGGGGCTATGTTTCGCTTCTTTTGTCGGACCGACTTGAACTGGGGATCCACATTTAAGTGGTAGCATATTACTTCTGGACTGATTCCTGGCATATCTTTTGGTTTCCAAGCAAATACGTCTGAATTTTCTCACAGGCATCTCACAATTTCTTCTTTCATATGTTCCAAAAGCTGGGACCCCACATATGCTACTTTCTCAGAATCTGATTCACTCAGATGTACTGCTTCCAATTTTTTAACATGTTGAGTTTTACGTGCGGCTCCTTCCTCCAAGGATTTATGTATGGCTTTCTCGGCTATAGATAAGGTTTCTTCAACTTTTTTCCCTTTTGTAGATGACACATAACAAGTTCGTGCTTTTTTCTGATCCCCTCGAACCTGTCCCACTCTAGCGGGTGTGGGGAATTTCATCAATAGATAGCATGAGGATACCACGACCCTTAGATCATTGAGTAACAGGCGTCCCAAGATCATATTCTATGCCGCCGAGGAAGTTTTAACCACCATAAAATTCGCTTGTTGAGTTACGAGTTGGGGGTCCACACCTAATGTGATATGTAGTTGAATAGATCCCGCAACTGGAACCGCTTCTCCAGTGAAGCTATATATTGGTGAGGATACTTTCTTCAATCGGTCATGAGATAAATGCATTTGTTCAAAAGAGTTCCAGTAGATTAGGTTGACAGAACTGCCACTATCTACCAAAATTCTACTAATGGGGTGCTTGGCTACGACTGCTGAGATAACCATGGGATCATCATGTGGGAGTATTATATCACCTCGATCGGTTGGGGCGAAGGTGATTGGCTCTTCATCATCTCTTACCTCCATTACTGAGTTAACTTGGTAAGCTTGACAGGCGTATGCCTTTCGGGAGGCTAATGTGTCCCCATCTAGGGTTTCCCCACCTGAAATAACGTGAATGGCCTGTTGAGTCGGCTCATTGTCTACATGAGTATCTTGCCGATGATCTCTTGCTCTCTCTTGTTGTCTCGGGTTTGGCCTTTGATGCCCACCACGTCTATCTCCCCTTTGCCAGGGTTCCCTGTTTTCTTCTTCCTCATTTCTCACATATCTTTGCAAGTGTCTCTCACGAATGAGCATCTCAATCTGGTTCTTCAATTCTCTGCAGTGATCAGTGGAATGTCCCCGAGTTCGATGATATCTGCAATACTCTTCTTGATTTTTTCCCATAGGTCGGTCAACTCTACGAGGTAGTTTAAGGAGTCCTTCTCCTTCTACTGCGGCTAGTATAGTTGATCGGGGCTGTAAAAGCCGAGTATAATGGTTAAAGTGAGGTTTAGGTATATCCAGTCTTCTAATCCTTTCCTATCGTCGAATAAGCTCTTCTTCCCCTTCGCGCTCCTTTCTTTTCCTTTCTTTGTCTTCATTCCCCGCCACATTCCTCATAATTTCAGTGTGGAGGATATACCGGTTTGCTCTGACAAATAAATTGGCCAAGGACATTAGAGGGTCTAAAGAAAGTGATTCTTGGAGAGAAACGAGACGTGTCCCTTAGAGCATAGCAGACACTGCCACCTGAGCCAGGAAGTCCAGGACTTCAAGAGTGGCATTGCGAAATCTATCCACAAATTGACGTAAGGATTCCTTGTTCCCTTGTCGTATGCTTAGCAAATATGTGGCATCCTTTTTTCTTCGACTGTTAATCACAAAAGCCTTGATGAATTCTGTCCTAAGCTGCCCAAATGATGAAATAGAGGCTTCTGGAAGGCTGTTAAACCATGTTTGAGCATGTCCTGATAGTGTTAAGGAAAATGCTCGGCACATTATGTCGTCATCCCATCCATGTAATATCATCAGTGACTCATAATTTTGAACATGATCGTATGGGTTATCTTTTCCTGAGTAGAGGGTGATTTGTGGCATTTTGAATTTTCGAGACAGCGGTCTCTCCAATATATCTGCAGTAAAAGGAAATTTTCTACGTTGGTGCTCTTCTGTTGCAGGGATTAAGTTTTTCCCCTCAAGCACCTCTTTTACTACTCTTTTCATTTCATCACGTATGGTAGCTATTGTCTGATTGTCATGTCTTGTTGGTATACTGGCCACTGTTTCATGATACCTCCGCCTTTAGGGGCTTCTGGTTCTATTTTCCATTCTTGGGTTTCCATTTCTTCGGGGCATGGAATGAGGGTTCCTTCTTGGTGGTGGCAATTTGGGCCTATCCTTCCATTGAGGTGTAGATCGAGAATGAGAATCGGGAGTAGCTTCTTGGTAGGAATCAGCTCCCACCTCGGGCTGAGGCATAAACTTTTTCAGAGTATAAGGCAACGTCCCTCCAGGCATCATACTTTGGAGTACTCCAGCCATGTCTCAAAGTGCTTGCATGCCTTCCACGTGTTGTTGTCTCAATGCCTCATACTCTTCCCATGGGACCGTACGTGGTGGCTGTCGTGAGGTCCCCGCTTGATTAGTAGGGAGTGATCCTAACCCGATGTTAGGTGGAGGTGGGATTGGTTGATTCCCCATCTGCCGGTTTGGAGAAATGGAGCGATCACCTCCTTGTGTTTGATCATTATGAAAGGGAGGAGGAGCTCCTTGTTGCTGAGAGTTTCGTGGTGGCAGGCATGTCTCTACGCCTTGAGAGAGAGTTCGTCGGTGACCACGGGTGTTTGTCATTCTTAAGTTGACTTTTTATCTTGCGTTTCCCACAGACGGCGCCAATTGTTGTTGCCAAAATACAACAATCTATTTTTAATTGCGGATAGACGCAAGAGTCTTGGTAGTCGTGTCTTTGCTGATGAGAATCTTGACAAGCAATTGGATCTGGTAAAGGTTCAGATCTGATAATCTGATAGAGCTGATGATCTGGTGGGCTGATGATCAGGTGGCCCAAAATGATCTCGTGAGCTGATGATCTGGTGGCCCAAAATGATCCGGTGGCCCAAAATGATCTGGTGGCCTAAAATGACTGAGTGGACTTAGTGACCGAGTGGCCTTGGTGACCGAGTGGCCTTAGTGACCGAGTGGCCTTGGTGACGAGTGGCTTTGATGATGAGTAGCCTTGATGACGAGTGGCCTCAATGACGAGTGGCCTGAAGATGACGAGTGGCCTTGGTGATGAGTGGCTTGAAGATGACGAGTGGCCTTGGTGACCGAGTGGCCTACAAAACGAGAGCACCGTTAGGACGCGGGTGGGGGTCCCCGTGCAAACCCTCCGATGCTTGAGTCAGATCTCGAGAGAAAATAAGAAAATTATACTTCAATTACTCAAAATTGCGTACCTTGAAATGAAGGCGAGGTCTCATATTTATAATGGAGGAGAGAGAGAGGCCACACGGTATTTTCGACGAGATTCTCGTGGCCCATTCACGGAATTTCGGGGCCAATTTGGCTGGCGAGACGAGGGGGGGACTCGGCTCGATCACTGATCCGAAAGGGCACTCGGCATAGCCGAGTTTAAGGAGGAGTGGCCACTCGGCATGACCTAGTGACCCTCCACTAGGCATAACCGAGTGGACCCCCACTCGGTTGTGCCGAGGGGGGGTTTTCCCTCCACTCGGCATGACCGAGTGGACCCCCACTTGATTGTGCCAAGTAGGGGGAGCCACCCGGCTATGCCGAGTGGATCCCCACTCGGTTGTGCCGAGTGGGGCTGTCCACTCGGTCCAACCAAGTGGCCACCCACTCGGCTCAACCGGGCGGGTCTTCTTCGATCGCCCATCTTCGCTTTAATTCATCGAAATTGGGGCCCAAATTTGATCATATATCTGCTTCGCCTTCCCGGGTATATCAAAAATAAAAGAAAATTTTCTGATAAACTAAAATCTAATACCATAACTGAACATCTCAATCAACTGAAATAAAAACTCTGAGTCGAAATAACTAAAAACCATAAACTCTATCTAAGGGAAAATCCCTCAGCTGAAATATAAAATAATCCTAATCTGACAAGACACTATAAAACTCCCAAACATCTTTGATCTTGAGCGACTCCACGTATACACACTATTGACCACTGCTGTTAGACCCCACTTCTGGTACTCTCTCACTAGGACCTGGAATGGTGAAGAGGACAAGGTGAGCTACAAAGCTTAGCAAGCAATGACCTAGAAAGAATAACTGAAGCTGATCAAAGAATATCGATACTGATAAATTACTTACTGAACTTGTATTGAGTATAATCACTATCTGTTTGCATTCACAAAAATGTAATGCACATTAGTTGTAAACTAAATGCAGGTATGCAACTTTGGCACATAGGCCCACACAATCTATAATACAGACCTGACTAATCTGAATCCTACATACATAAAAACTGTAAGCACATACTGTGGGCAATAAGCCCCTAGCCCCCTAGTCATCACCAGGTGAGCAACTCATAACTGAGCTGAAACTAATACTGTGGGATCCCCGCAAACTAAGCCGTCTGGCGCGCATAATGCAATGCAAGGCTCACATACATGCTGTGAAGTCTTCCATATAAAATCATGCTCCATGCTCATACTAAGATGAATGCACATAATCTCACAAAATAATGCTGATCATGTCATAATAAATGCTAAACATGTAATCTGATCTTCAATATATTGGAATACAAAGATAATGTAATATGGTATGGGCATGATTAACTTGTTATATTCTGGCATATAAATTCAATATTTGGAGGTATTGAATATTTGTATTTGAATAAAACTTGAATTAAGTTGTACTGGTAGTTTAATTGGATTTATGGAAAAGCCATTCAGATATCAGGAAGGATATCCGGATATGATGGAAGACATCCGAATATGAAGAAGGCTCATTCGAATACACTACCGCTCAAATCATATACTATTCAGATATGATGGGATGTATTCGGATATGAATTAGGACGTTCGGATATGATTCAGGTCGTCCAGATATCTCACTGAGGCATTCGGATATGAAATTCCAAAACTTGAAAGGGACATCCGAATATAAAATAAGGCATTCGGATATACTGGGCCTATCCGGATAGAAGGGAAGGGCATTCGGATGTGAACTATCCGAATGTATGAAGAACTATCCGGATATCACACGCATAGAACTTGGAACTCATCCGGATATGGGAAGACCCATTCGAATATTTTCAATTAAATTTAACGAACATGAATGCTAACAGAGACTGAAATCTGTAAAAAAAAACTTAATGATTCTACACCATTCTGAATAAAATCTTGGGAAAACGAATCCCAATCGATATGAAACAAATTTAAGGATGATTCAAAGATAATATTTGATTGAATTGCTATAAAGATCATGCATATATGAGAACTTGCCTCAAAAAGAAATAAAAGGAGGAAGGAACTTCCAACTCAAAAGAAAGAAGAAATAATAGGACTTGCACTCCAAATGGGAGAAGGGGTAATAGAACTCACAATCTAAAATAGAGAAGGAGTAATAGAATTGACAATCCAAAATGGAGAAAGAGTAATAGAACTTGCAATCCAAAATGGAGAATGAGTAATAGAACTTGCAATCCAAAATGGAGAAGGAGTAATAGAACTCACAATCCAAAATAGAGAATGAGTAATGGAACTTGCTATCCAAGATGGAGGAGTAATAGAACTCACAATTCAAAATGGAGAAGGAGTAATAGAACGCACATCCAACATGGAGAAGGAGTAATAGAACTTGCTCATAACTTTACTGCTATACGCATATATATATATATACACGTCTCTGCTTACTGATATAAATCTGAAAACTACAACGAAGAAATGGAATAATCTGAAAACGAAACTAATATGAACCTGTAATGGAAGGGATTACAAGGAAGATACTTGTCTCGATACATCTTGATCGACTCACACGATCTCAACCAGAAATCTCCTATGCAAAGCAACTTCTGCAACTCACAGACTTCTTGGCTCTCTGCTCCTCATGCAGCGTGAAGAAAACTATAGCTTATGTGCCTTTATATAGAGAAATAGCCTTAGAATCCCATCTCCTTCTCCTTTTATAATTGGGAGTCCTTATTCTTAATTAACTTGGAAACTTCGAACCTAAACCTTCTCACATATGGATTCTCCCAATTACATAATATCTCTAATTAAATAATTCATAATAATAGAAAATTATTATTTAAAACTCTAACGTTACCTTCATGCCCTTGCACTTAATTTTAACATAATTAAATGCCATTTAAATGCTATACTCTCAATTAAAAATTCTAAATTACCACATTAAATATTTAATTGGAAAATTCTCTTAAGCCAAAAATTAACTAAATAATTCTCAATAATTCTAGGCCTTCTGATGGGTCGTTACAAAAACGTCTTCAGATTCATCTGGAGGATACTCATCGAGGGCTTTGACCCTAAAGATACCTCCAGACCCTCTAACCTCATCCAATGCATCTTCCCCGAAGAGTCGAGAGACTCGTGTCAACATACCATGTGTCATGTGGACCCTACCACCAAGTGTCTATAAATACTCGCCCATTCCACAACAAACAAACCTTTTTTGGGCCTATTCTCTCTAAGACTTCTCTCTCATATAAATCCTAGACTCGAAGACTTAGACCCTAAACCACACAGAACTCTTTGGGAGACAACCCATCGAAAGACTCCCACCAGATGCATCTAGCATACTCATGCATGCATCTACACTTCTACTTCAAGACACTTTGTCTGACTGAGGAATCAGAGGGTCCACATGGGGAAGATCTCCACGTGCCTTCTAACCATCTTTGTGTTGCAGACCCTTCTAGAGATCTATCTAGAGACCCTGCAAAAAACCAACCATCTGAAGACTCTATGGGGAGAAAGGTAAAGGAATTCATGTATCATAGTGCGGGTGAAATTAAAAATTTTATGTGAATCAAATATACACAACGAAAAAAATAAATATAAACACCATACATAACTTGGATATTTAAGCAACACATTATTTAATCATATGGAATACATTAAATAAATACTTGAAGTTCGATGTTAGGTTGGATACATAAACTATTTTTGTATCAAGATCTAATTCACCTCAAGTCATGGTGGTCTTAGTCTATCCACACCTAGTATGCAATTCGGTATCACTCCAGTCACCTCTTCCTATGCTAGCCCAAGGATTCTGTACCACTAGTACCCATATGTCTCTCCTGTGTGACAATCAGGCACCTGTTAATTTATGAAAACAGAAGTAAAAAAGGATAGAAGATAGAAACAGAGAATCGTGAACTAGAAGCCCACATTAGCTCCAATTTTTACTTCTTAAATCTTGTTTAATTTTTCATCCAGCCACCTCTTCCTCACCCTCCCAATTTGTTGCCACGTGAACCACTGTTAGGAGGCTGAGGCAGCACTAGTTGTAATACCCCAAGATTCCAGATAAGGGTAGTATATATCGGGGATAAGGAAGGAAACAACACCAGCTGGATACATTTTGGGCTGACTGTAGGAAAAGAACTGCTGGGTTAAGCGTGCTTGAGCTGGGGAAGCTTAAGGATGGGTGACCCTTGGGAAGTTCGCTTAGGCCCATCAGGGAAAATTGTTTCGGTCCTTCCTATCGCTTGATGCGGGATGTTATAGGTGGTATCAGAGCAACCCGGGCCATGTATTGGGATAGTATACTAGCTAAAGGCTGGGGGTACTAGATCGGAGACACTAAACAGGGGAGAGTTGGGACCAGTTGTAAGGTCGCATGACAAGAACGTCATGTGCTCAAGGGGGGGGGGAGAGTGTAATACCCCAAGAGCCTAGAGAAGGGTAGTATATATCGAGGATAAGTAAGGAAATAACACTAGGTGGATACCTTTTGGGCTGAATGTAAACAAAGAACTCCCGGGTTAAGCATGCTTGAGCTGGGAAAGCTTAAGGACGGGTGACTCTTGGGAAGTTCGCATAGGCCTATCAGGGTAAGTTGTTCTAATCCTTCCTATTGCTCGATGTGGGATGTTACGCCAGTTGCCAACTCCTGTCTGTTGGCAGTCGATTGCTAAGGCAGTCGACTTCCAAACATGAAGTAGTTAACTCTCGGTGCTCTAACAAGTTAACATTTGACTCGCTATTGTCATTAACATTTAATGACACAACTGAGACATGAAGGGTACCCAGTGCTGATGCCATCCTCCCGTAGGTTCAAGTCCACAGCTCAAAAGGTTGTAAGAATAACTATGGAAGACGGGGATATAGAGGAGAGTGATAGTGACTAGGATTAATTTTTTTATTTTAAAAAAAGGGTTGTAACTATGGAGATGTTTAAACTCTATTTTTTGTTGGATGCATGCTTTTGATGAATGCTTATGTGATTTTGTGGTGCTCCTGTAAATTGGAAGCACAAACTAGCTATGTTATTTCATATACATTTTTGCTAAATATCAAGTAATAGATATTTTGTGCTCTCTCTTTATTTGGATACATGCATATCTCTCTATGTGTTGTATATTCTGTTTGACTTATGTGCTAAATATTACATAAATAGTCCATTAAGTCAAGAAGAGTTAGTATTTTTTCTTGTGAGCCAATTTTTTATTTTTGACAAAAAGAGGGAGAAAAAGGGTACATTAGTTTCAGAGGGAGTTTTCTTATATACCAATATATCAAGGGCTTCCTTATATGTCAATGTTTTAGGGGGAGTTTCCTTATATTTCTTAAAATGTCTCCCTATGTGTTTTTCTTAAAAGCTCCTTAGTGTTAAAATGTTTTGTTATTATCAAATAGACTCATAAATAAAATAAAAAAAAGGGGGAGATTGTTGAAAAATTTGTATTTTGATTTATTGAGAAAATAGTTTTTGAAAAATATATTTTCAGTAAATTTGGTTTATTGATGATTTTCAGAATATTTTATAATTTTCTTAAATTGGAGAACTTCATGCTCAAAATAGTCAAGTATATTTTTGTATTAGTCAAGTATGATGTAAAGCTTGTGAGAAAATCTCTTTGAAAATCGGCTAAGAATGAAAAAGTCTCTTGATAAAATCAATCGACTATATTTTTATATCAGTTGAGTATGCTGTAAAGCTTGTGATAAAATCCTTTATGAAAAATTAGTTGAATATTAAAAAGCTATTGATTTAATCTACTACAATAAGTTCCTACTCTAGTATGTTAAGCAAATGCTCTGTTATCTTAAAGCTAAATCAAGCATGGAGCTTTTAAAATCGAGTAAGGATCTTCTGTCACTCGAGTGAGTTTTCTGAATAATCGATTATCTCTAAACCTATATAATCTGAGCATCTTTTTACTTGACTATAGTTTATTTTTAATCGACTAATGTATTTTAATCGACCAATGTTGTGTTAGTGTATTCCATACACCATAAGTGTTAAGTTGTGTTAGTAACTGAAATGTTATGGCACACACCAAGAGGGGGGGTGAATTGGGTAATTTAAAAACTTAATTAAACTTGAAAACTTTTTGATACAAATTGAGATTTTAGTGATTTAAAACGTAAAGCATATAAAATGAAAAATGAACAAAGATAAATATGTGAACCAAGTGAGGAACAATGAAATGCTTGGAAAGATAAATAGATCAAAGAACACAAGCATAAGAAAACATAAGGATTTATAGTGGTTCAACTTAACCCAAACCTAATCCACTACCTTCGCTCCTCACTAAGGATTTTGCAAACAATCCACTAAAACCTCCTACTTAACAAAGTAGGCCCTCTAGTCCAAGACTAGGAAATTACAAACCTCTTGCTTATACAAGCAAGCCCTTTAGCACTTAGCTAGGAATTTCAACCCCTTGCTTCAAAGAGCAAGTCCTTTAACATAACAAGCTAGGAAAATAAAAATGATACAAATGAAAGAGAGAAGCTAAGAGTTAACACTCTTAGTTAAAGTTCTCTCACAATGAAAATAAGGCTTAAGAACAAATTTACAATGATAGAACGAAGCCTTGGAGAGAAAAATATAACAATGAAAGCACAAACACTGTAAGCTCAAATAAAAAGATTCATAATCTTTAGATCAACTCATTTCCATCCATTAGCCTTCTCTAGATCATCAATGACTTATATTTATAAGCATCCCAAAAGCCTTCAGAGAAATATAGTCATTTATGACCATTGGGATTTGAAAAACTAGCCTTTATAGCTTTTTGTGAAAAGAGTTAGTCGACAATGTAAAATAGACAATCGACATAATCAAGTAACAAAATAAGACATAGTTGACAGATTAATACACTTAGTCGACAGAATGAATTTATTAATTATGTTAGTCGACAAAATGGAAAGCTTAGTCAAAAGATGCAATGTAGAAGATACAACTTAGTCGACGGAAAGAAAAACTTACTCGATAGAATCATTTTATACATTTTGTTAGTTGACAAACTAAAAGAGTTAGTCGAAAAAAAGAGGAACTTAGTCGACAGATGCAATGAATTTGTAATACCCAAGAACTTTGGGTTATTATTTTAAAGGAAAATTGGAAATTCGGGAAAATTAGGTATCTGAAAAGCCCGAAAAATTTACCGAATCAGCCGAAGGGAGTACCCTAAAGCTTAAATGTCTAAGGAAATAGGAACACCTCTAACGAGCATCTCGAGGCATGATTTTTAGGACTGAAAGAAATGCAATCAGGAACGATTTTTGGTACAACAAAAATGCAGCCGCCATTTAAGTTGCAAAACTGAATTCTCGTAGGAGACTCCCGAAATGATAACAGAAGCTATGAGAAGCTTCGGTTTTTCAAGTAGAACAACCTTTCAGAGGTTTCAGGAAGAAACGAATAGGTTTAAAGCCAAAATAGAGAAACGGGCCTAAGTGTAATTTTCCAAAGTTGCCCGAGAGGGGTCAAAATGCCATTTTTTGCAAAAGTGGCAAAGAGGAAATTGAAGATTGGAACTTAAGGGGCTCAATGGAAATTGAGGAAGGCATAGGGGTTGTGAGGAAAAGGGCCAAAATGGAAAAATCGAATCTGAGGGGGCGAAATTGCAATTTCAGAAACTCCATAGCCATGGCTTCTGACAGTGGTGCACAATCTTTGGCCGGCTGTTTCAGGCAATGGGCTGGCACGAGGGATGGTCTAGGATCTCGTAGGAATCATCATGAGCCGACAACGGCCATCGGAGTGGCCGGAATTTCAAGAAAATCGGCCAAGAAAGTTGGCCAAAAATGGGAGACCTGCAACTCACTTTTACAGGCAAATATTAGTGATTTTAGGTTGATCTAGGGATGGTGGAGACTCCTAAGGCAATGGGCAAGGTATCCAAGGCCATTTGAAGCTTCGAAATTGCCTATAAATAGAGCTCGAAGAAGGCTAAAATTTTTAAGAAAAGAAGCATCAAATCGAGGGCTATTTTGGACAAATTGAGAGGCAAGGATAAGGGGCTTTTGTTGCCCATAGCTTGAAGATCATATCTGGAGCATTTGGTGAGCAACGGAGCAAAATCGAAGACGAAACGAAGCTTCGTCGGAACCCTAGGCAGACCGCCTGGACGAGAGTTCGAGGCCTCCGTTGGCCGGCTCCCGGACCTCCTTTGAATCCCATTCAGGTACCCCTAGGATCGATTAAGCATGGGCTTTCTTTTGGTATAGGTTTTGAAATTTTTTGGCAAGCCGTGGCCGGAGAAGATGACCGGCGCGTGGGCCCCACGCGCTAGTCTCACTCGCCCTAGCACCCGCCAGCACGTGCGGGCGCGATTTTTTGTGCAATTTTTTTAAATATTTTAGAATTTCCTATGTAAAAATATTTAGAGAAAAATAGGTGTAGGTATTTATTTTGGAATATTAGTAAGGAAAAATTGAGGGAAAATAGAGAAAAAGGCAAGAAAATTGAGAAAAAATAGGTTTTATTGATTATTTAAATAAATATCTTACCTAGGGTGCTTTGGGAAGTGAGGTGAAACATTTGGTGCAAATTTCAAGGTTGGCATGCAAATCGAGGCAGTTTGCACACTTTTCGAGGTATCTCGATAACTGTGAAAGGTGAGTGGTTTTGTCCCTATAACTCATGTATGATATGATTTTCCATACTATGCATCATATTTTCATATGTTATGATCATTTTCGTTCATATACTGTTGCATGGGAAAACGTGAAATATGCACGTCACGATATTTTTGTCATATTGAAACTCGTGCATGGGATTGGGATGTTACCCTAAGAGTGTAGCCAAAATTCCCCTAGGGCAATTAATGGAACAACGTTAGGCTCATCCTGCAAAGGTTCAAGATTCTGCCTAGGGTTCCATGCCGAGCTGGTGGGCCTGGGAAGTTACATTGTGGGTATATGTTTATAAATGTCCATACATCATGCATCATTTATTCATGCTTATCTAACCCTCACTTAGAAGATTTCATCTTCTAATATTGGATTATGTCCCTGGAATATTCGACGTTCCAGGCAAGGCAAGTAGCCGGAAGGGCAAGGAAGTGATCGAGGCATGATCGTGGTGGAAATTTTGTGGGTCCCGTGTGGGACTAGGACTATCTATTTTATTCGGATGTATTGCTTAGATTTTAATATTGTCTGTAATGTTATGTTGGGTGAACGATATGTATGTACCCACATATGTTATGTTTTTGAGGTTTCTTACAGGTTCTGATCTTGCTTCCGTTATGTTTAAAGTATATCATTCCTTTACTATATTTGGGAGTGTTATTAAATAAAAGTCATGTTGAGGATTTATTGTCGATTTATGTTTGATGTATAAAAAAAAAAATCCTAGTATAATTTAATGCCCCAGAAGGCGGGGTGTTACAGTTGGTATCAGAGCTAAAGTTCTATTTAAAGAATCAGGATAGATCTTTAGGGATCTATGAACTCGATGTTTAGAAAACTTAGATTAAGGATCCCTATCTATAAATTAAGAGATTGATGATCGAAGTTTAAAGGTTGCAAACTTAAGTGTGTTGTACTGAAATGTGCATGTCTAGGAAAGTTCTGGCTAAGGCAAGATTTGGTACTTAAGTGTGTCCATTGTAACCCACCTCTCTTACTTGGGAACTTACCTGGTGCACTATTCATGTACAAAATACTAAATGGCTACTGTTCTCGGTGAATAGTAGAAAATCTAATTGATTTTTAAATGGCAGCATGGAATTCTAAGAGATGTGTCGCCAAGTAGTTTCGTGTGGCCAAGCCTAATGACTGCCCAAGTAAATTTTTTGATAAATCATATGGAAGGAGTATGAAGAGACCTAGCTGAAGGACTTTACCTCCAAGGCAACTATGCATCCTTGTTCTTCTACTGCCAGCAGTTCTGCGACTATGCCCTCAACATGTACGAGGGAGATGAACTGGAGGAAGAAGAAATGTCCGACCCTGATGAAAATTGGGAAGACATGGTGGTAGCCGATGCTAATATGATGGGCGCCGGCTACCTTAGCTCAGACGATGAAGAAGAAGGAGTAACGGTGCACGACGATCTCGAAGGACCCGAGGTCAAGTCTGAGGACGACACGATAAGCGATGATCTTTGGGTCTGGAAGTCTGCCAACCCATAGAAAAGAATCGTGGGCGATCTTATATTCTTGCTTACTAGTATTTTGGATGTATGCCTTATGTTTCTCGTAATCGATGTTATATACAATATTATGAAATAAAATTTCCTTTTTGAAGAAATTCTCGTGGAATGAGATCTTATCTTGTCTTTCAGATGGAAACCACAAGACGACAAAGGAATATGACTCCTATCAACCCCAATCGGGGAATAGAGGATGTAAAAAGCAGTGGGAGTCACCGCTATAGTAGTAGCATCCAAACGGGAGAACCAGAGACGGAGTCATCAATTCCTGAAGGACGCTTGATGGGTGTCGAATCCAATAAATAATAAATTCTTGCTCTTAAAAATATGAATTGTGATAGTGATAAGCAAGGTCGTATCCACAAGGATTGGTTAGATCTATTCCTTTGAAAAATTAAAATAAATAGAAGAAACGATTGAAGGGTTTGTATTTTAAAATTTAAACAATTAAAACTAAAATATTATTCTAAATGAATAAGACAAATTAGAATGTAACAAAATTAAAGTAATTAATAGAAACACTTCCGGTAGAAGGGATTGATCCACCAATGGTTATAACACTGATCATTGATGCCAAAGTCACTAATTTTCCTTGAATACTTGACCTTAGAAAGAACAACAAGCTCTATTCATTCAATGTTTCCCATACTTCTCAATTAATTAAAACAAGCTCTTCAATTAACCCTTACCTTCAAACAACCCTAGAACAAGCTCTCTAGAATTTAATTCAATGGCAGCATTAAACTTTGTGGAAACAAGACCAAATTTGAATAATAAACACACAAGCTCAGTTTATTTAATTCAACACATGTACTCCCTAGGAATTGAACAAAAACTTATCCATAATCATCAACCCTAGTTGCTACTTATGCAAGAAAGACCAAACAATTACGGATTTGGTATTCAAGCTAGCAATAGATCATGTATCAAGAATTGAATAGCGGTCGTCTATGAAATCAAAACACACTATCATAAACATTAAAATCATAAGATACATGAATATTCAAGAGAAAATAAGATTGCAAATAAAATCAAAAAGATCTCACAATGTTCTTCACCATGGCTTCAAAATATCCTTCTACCGAAAAACTAAAGTTTAGCCACACATAATGAGAGAAAGAACACAAAAAGAAGAGAAAATATGAAAAGGATGCTTCTTCCCCCTCTTGGATGTGCTTCTCTGCCTTTTTTTCTTCCTGGGCGTCCCCCTTCTCGAGCTTGGATCAAGACTTTAAATATCTCCCAACAAAGAATCCAAATCAGCCAAGGAATTAGGGCTCCTAGACTCTTGTAACTTGTGAGCCCGTTTTGGGTAAGATAACGAGCGTTTTGGGATTTGGAACCTCTTAATAATTGTATTTCAGAATGTTTAGTTGAATTTAGGCTTTTGAATCACTCGATTTGGACATCAGAAGCTCAAGTTATGGCCTTTTAAAGATTCCATGTTTGTGCAGAATTCTAATCCAATTAGGATTTGGCCCAGCTTTTCGGCCCTAACTTGAAGCAATGTTTGGAGGCCCAAACGAACTTGGATTTGGACAAATAATATCATTATGGAAATCCCAAGAAGTCCTCTACAAAATCTCTAAAGACCTTATTCATGTTCTTGAACTCTAACATGTTTGAAAATTTGCAAGAAGCTCGAAAGGTCAAAATATTATAAAGCTGAAATTTTGTAAATAAAAGCCCAATTTATTCTAACCTATCTAAAATTGTCTTAACCATAAAAATAAGTATAAATCAACACAATAAGGCATAAATCTCACCCAAGAGACTATATTTAAGGGAAATAAGTATATGGAATTATGCACTTATCAACGCTTGGATCGCATCGAGAGGGTTATAGAGAATCTTTTAACCTATGCAACCAGAGAAGGACACCTAGGCACACTGAAAATGTGATGGAACAGTACCGACGGTAGCGGCCACCAACATTTAAAGGGAAGCCCCATGATGACCCCAACATGGCTGAGTACTGGTTAGAGCAGTCAGAGAAGTTGCTTCGACATCTCCAGTTCAATGACGAGGACAAAGTAAATTGTGTCACTTTCATGTTGGAGGAAGAAGTTGGGAAGTGGTGGCAGACTACAGAGCAAGCGTTGCAAAGATCCTGCTCGAGGCAAGGGTTTGAAATTGATGAGACCCCAGTATCAGTTTGGGAGGCCTTCAATGATAAGTACTTCCCGCTTAACTGGAGGCAAGAGAAGAGCTGGGAGTTTGCGAACCTAAAGCAAATCGAAGAAATGCCGGTAGCTCAATACGACGCCAAATTCAATCATCTCATTAAGTACGTACCAATGTATGATACTGATGAGTGGCAGAAAGCACAAAAATTTATTGTCAGGACTTCGGGTGGATTTGCTACAGGCCTTGAGCACATGGTCGATCGAATCATATGAGGAAGCTCTAAGTAAAGCTTTGACGACGGAGAGGAACCTTCTGCAAGTGAAGCAGATTAGGTCTGGAGAAACAAAAAGGGACTCAAAGCAGAAATCGAGAAATAAAAATCCCCAAGGCAGCAAGCAATGCTTCAAGTGCAAAAAGAGCCATTCGAGGAGGAAATGCTTAGCAGGAACGTCTATCTGTTATTCCTGTGGAAAGCAAGGGCACAATATTAGGGATTTCCGCAAGAGAAAGGAAACACCTCCAGTTAAAGACCTGTCGAAGGTGGTGTGTTTCCAGTGCAATCAACCAGGGCACTATTCAAGTAACTGCCCGAAGAGGCCAAGACTCGAACAAATAGATGGGCTAACTGAAAAGGCAGGAGAGGCTCATGGCACTTGTCAAGGACGTGTCTACAACCTCACCAAGGAAGATGTGGGGACAAATCCGGCAGTCGTGCAAGGTACGCTCTTCATGTCGGATACCCCTATTCATGCATTGATAGACCCTGGGTCAACACACTCATTTATGTTATATGCTTTGGCTACAAGTTTAGGGTAGAGACTAAACTTATGGAATCTCCGATAATAATTTGGACGCCCATGGGTAAAAGTACAAGGTCCTCAAAGGTGATAGAAGAATGCGAAATTAGTTTAAGTGATGCTCGATTTCAAGTTGATCTAATTTTGCTAGAAATGTGTGACTTTGACATAATCTTAGGAATGGATTTCTTGTCCAAATACGACGCCAGTATAGATTGTCGAAGAAAGGTAATGACCATAAAGGAACCCGAAGGGGAGTGGGTCAGATTTTGGGGACAGGGTGGCCCTAGGAATGGAAAAATGATTTCGGGCAGGAAGGCAGAAAAGTTGATAAGCCAGGGATCTCATGGATGTATAGCCTATGCTCGTTTGGAAGAGAAAGAGGTACCAAAGCTCAAGGAGGTGTGGATAGTATGAGAGTATGAAGATGTATTTCCAGAAGATCTACCAGGACTACCGCCACCACGAGAGATCGAGTTCTCAGTCGAGCTAGTACTAGGAACTAAACCGATATATATTCCTCCATATCGAATGGCCCCAAGAGAAATGATGGAATTATGGAGCCAGCTACAAGAATTGACTGATAAGCGATTCGTTAGGCCAAGCACATCACCGTGGGGCGCACCAGTGCTATTTGTAAAGAAGAAGGATGGAAGCTTGAGGATGTGTATTGACTACCGTCAGTTGAATAAAGCTACGGTAAAGAATAAGTATCCACTTCCGAGAATCGATGAGCTGTTCGATCAGTTGCAAGGAGCAGAGATATTTTCAAAGATTGACTTAAGGTCGGGATACTACCAATTAAGGATTAAGCCTGAAGATATTCCGAAAATAGCTTTTCGGTCAAGGTACGACTATTTTGAGTATTTCGTGATGCCATTTATGTATCTCATGAATAGAGTGTTCAGACCCTATCTAGATCAATTCGTGATCGTGTTTATAGATGATATATTAACATATTCCTCAAGTGAAAATGATCATGAAGAGCACTTAAGGGTGGTGCTAGGAACTCTTAAGAAACACCAGTTGTATGCCAAGTTCTCAAAGTGAAAATTCTGGCTCCCTCAAGTCGCGTTTCTTGGACACGTAATCTCTACCGAGGGAATCTCGGTAGATCCAGCAAAAATTGAGGCGGTTCAGGGGCGGAAGCAACCAATGAATGTGACAGAGGTGCGAAGCTTTTTAGGATTTGCAGGCTACTATCGAAGATTTGTGAAGGGGTTTTCAAAAATAGCCTCATCAATGACAAAGCTCATTCAAAAAGATGTTAAGTTCGAATGGACTGCTAAGTGTGAGGAAAGTTTTCAAGAGCTCAAAAACAGATTAACCTCAACACCTGTTTTAGCAATGCCAGATAGGCACGGGGGATTCATTGTGTATATGGATGCCTCTAAGATAGGTCTAGGTTGCATGTTAATGCAACACGACCAAGTGATCGCATATGGGTCGCGACAGTTGAAGAGGCACGAAGAAAACTACCCGACACATGATCTGGAATTGGTGGCCGTAATATATGCTCTGAAGCTATAGAGACATTACCTGTATGGTGAAAACTTTGAGGAATTCACAGACTAAGAGAGCCTGAAGTACATGTTCTCACAAAAAGAGCTGAGCTGCCTATGACTGCACCATACGATATCACCCAGGGCATGCCAATGTGGTGGCTGACGCATTGAGTAGGAATGTGCCCATCTCTATGGCTGGAATGATGGCTTGTGAGTGGCAAATGTTGGAGGCCTTTAGCCAACTAACAATGAGTGTAGTGTCGAAGGAATTGTCCGTCCTTATCGTTGGCATGGTAGTTCAGCTGGATTTAGTGAACGAAATACGGGAGGCATATATGGATGATAAACGGATACATCTATGGGTGGACGAGTATGGCCATCCTAAGAGATCTGATTTTGAAATGCATGATGGCATACTGAGGTTTCGGGGAAGGATTTACATGCCAAATTTGAAAGAATTGAGACAAAGAGTTCTAAATGAAGCCCATAGAACTCGTTATACAGTACACCCGGGAGCCACAAAAATGTATAGAGATCTCCGAGAGGTCTATTGGTGGTTGGGAATGAAAATAAGTGTGGCAAGAAAAGTGGCACAATACGATACGTGCCAAAGAGTGAAGATAGAGCACCAGAGACCAGCAGGGCTCATGAAGCCATTGGACATCCCGGAGTGGAAGTGGGAGCACGTCACAATTGATTTCGTGATGGGGTTTCCTAGGAGTCAGAAAGGCAACGATGCGATTTGGGTCATCGTAGATAGGCTAACAAAGTTAGCACACTTCTTACCTACACGGATGGATAGGCCAATACAAAAATTTACGGAGCAGTATGTTGGACAGATAATTAGACTTCATGGCACGCCGGTAAGTATAGTCTCTGATCAAGATCCGAGGTTTACCTCAAGATTTTGGGGAAGCTTGCAAGAGTGCATGGGGACGCAATTGAACCTTAGTACGGCTTATCACCCGCAGACCGATGGACAGTCTGAAATGACCATTCAAACATTAGAGGATATGCTAAGGTCATGTGCCTTGGATTTTGAGGGTAATTGGGAAGAACATCTGCCTTTAGTAGAGTTCGCTTATAACAACAGTTACCATAGCAGTATAGGAATGGCACCCTATGAGGCTCTATATGGGAGAAAATTTCAATCGCCTATCTGTTGGACTGAGGTAGGAGAGAGACAAATATTGGGACCTGAGTTGGTTCAGCAAACTACAGAAAAGATTCGGAAGATCCAAGAGAGAATCCAAACCACACAAAGTCGTCAAAAGTCTTATGCAGACAAAAGAATGCGAGATTTGGAATTCGACGGTAGAAAGCTACAACGAGATATTTTGTACAAAGACCCAATATACCCGATAGGCACGATTTGTGTAAGTAATGCAACTGATGTGTTTACGAAATGATCAATGATAATGCTCGACTACGAGATAAAAGTTGTTGCTTTTATGAGTTGTAAGCCTGATATTGATGTCTTAGTAGGTAAGAATACGAAAATTTCGAGGATGAAATTTCTTTAAGGGGTGAAGAATGTAATACCCAAGAACTTTGGCTTATTATTTTAAAGGAAAATTGGAAATTCGGGAAAATTAGGTATTTGAAAAACTCAAAAAATTTATCGAATCAGCCGAAGGAAGTACCCTAAAGCTTAAATGTCTAAGGAAATAGGAACGCCTCTAACGAGCATCTCGAGGTAGGATTTTTAGGATAGAAAGAAATGGAATCAGGAACGATTTTTGGTACAGTAAAAATGCAGCTGCCATTTAAGCTGCAAAACTGAATTCTCGTAGGAGACTCCCGAAATGATAATGGAAGCTATGGGAAGCTTCGGTTTGTCGAGTAGAACAACCTTTCAGAGGTTTCAGGAAGAAACAAGTAGGTTTAAAGCCAAAACAAGGAAACGGGCCTAAGTGTAATTTCCCAAAGTTGCCTGAGGGGGTCAAAATGTCATTTTTTGCAAAAGTGGAAAAGAGGAAATTGAAAGATTGGAACTTAAGCAGCTCAATGGAAATTGAGGAAAGTGTAGGGGTTGTGAGGAAAGGGGCCAAAATGGAAAAATCGAATCTGAGGGGGTGAAACTACAATTTTAGAAACTCCATAGCCATGGCTTCTGACAGTGGCGCACAATCTCTGGCCAGCTATATCAGGCAATGGGCTAGCACGAGGGATGGTCGGGGATCTCATAGGAATCATCATGAGCCGACAACGGCCACCGGAGTGGCCAAAATTTCGAGAAAATAGGCCAAGAAAGATGGCCAAAAATAAGAGACCTGCAACTCGCTTTTGCAGGCGAATATTAGTGCTTTTAGGTCGATCTAGGGATGGTGGAGACTCTTAAGGCAATGGGTAAGGCATCCAAGGCCATTTGAAGCTTCGAAATCGCCTATAAATAGAGCTCGAATATGGTCGAAATTTTCAAGAAAAGAAGCTTCAAATCGAGGGCTATTTTGAATGAATTGAGAGGCAAGGATAAGGGGCTTTTATTTCCCATAGCTTGAAGATCATATCTGGAGCATTTGGTAAGCAACGGAGCAGAATCGAAGACGAAACGAAGCTTCGTCGGAACCCTAGGCAGACCGCCTGGCCGAGAGTTCGAGGCCTCCGTTGGCCGACTTCCGGACCTCCTTTGGAGCCCATTCAGGTACCCCTAGGATCGATTAAGCATGGGCTTTCTTTTCATATAGGTTTTGAAATTTTTCGGCAAGCCGTGGCTAGAGAAGATAACCGGTGCGTGGGCCCCACGCGCCAGTCTCACTCCCCCTAGCACGCACCAGCGCGTGCCGGCGCATACGAGCTTGGTTTTTTATGCAATGTTTTTTAAATATTTTAGAAAAATATTTTAGAATTTTCTATGTAAAAATATTTGGAGAGAAATAGGTGTAGGTATTTATTTTGGAATATTAGTAAGGAAAAATTGAGGAAAAATAGAAAAAAATGCAAGAAAATTGAGGAAAATTAGATTTTATTGATTATTTAAATAAATATCTTGCCTAGGGTGCTTTGGGAAGTGAGGTAAAACATTTGATGCAAATTTCAAGGTTGGCACACAAATCAAGGCAGTTTGCACACTTTTCGAGGTATCCCGATAACTGTGAAAGGTGAGTGGTTTTGTCCCTATAACTCGTGTATGATATGATTTTCCTTACCAAGCATCATATTTTCATATGTTATGATCATTTTCGTTCATATACTGTTGCATGGGAAAACGTGAAATAGGCACGTCACGATATTTTTGTCATATTGAAACTCGTGCATGGGATTAGGATGTTACCCTAAGAGTGTAGCCGAAATTTGCCTAAGGCAATTAATGGAACAACGTTAGGCTCATCCTGTAGAGGTTCAAGATTCTGCCTAGGGTTCCGTGTCGGGCTGGTGGGCCTGGAAAGTTACATTGTGGGTATATTTTTATAAATGTCCATACATCATGCATCATTTATTCATGCTTATCTAACCCTCACTTAGAAGATTTCATCTTCTAATATTAGATTATGTCCCTTGAATATTCCACGTTCCAAGCGAGACAAGCAGCCGGAAGGGAAAGGAAGTGATTGAGGCATGATCGTGGTGGAAATTTTGTGGGTCCCGTGTGGGACTAGGACTATCTATTTTATTCGGATGTATTGCTTAGATTTTAATATTGTCTGTAATATTATGTTAGGTGAACGATATGTATGTACCCACATATGTTATGTTTTCGAGGTTTCTTACAGGTTCTGATCTTACTTCCGCTATGTTTAAAGTATATCATTCCTTTACTATATTTGGGAGTGTTATTAAATAAAAGTTATGTTGAGGATTTATTGCTAGTTTATGTTTGATGTATAAAAAAAAAAAAAATATCCTAGTATAATTTAATGCCCCGGAAGGCGAGGTGTTACAGTCTTAGCCGACAGATTAAAGGGTTAGTCGATAGATTGAAAGCATTTAGTTGACAGATGTATTTGATACATATTTATATTTCTTTACTTTAAGTAAATGTCCTCATTTTCTTTAATTTATATTTTACGTTTCATTTACTTTAATACATAAATGTAAATAAGAAAGTTCCCCAATTTGAATTCAATAAAAATATCTAAAAAATCAAAATTCATAACAATAAGAAAATAGAATTTTGGATTTAGTACAAACTCAAGATTTGGAAAATTTACCTCTCAAAATAGATACCTTCTATTTATTGAAAAAGTCATTAAAAATCGTTTGAACAACAATGAATACTAGCTATCAAAATACTGGAAGATAGTTTTTCAAAATGAAAATATTTTCTTATATGGCTCCTTATAATGCTCTAATCTTCTATACTTAGAAGTTAAACATTAAAATACATAATAGGATGATTTTAGCAATTTGGCTCAACAACATGGTCTTTTGCAAACCAATTTGAAAAATCATTTAGGAGATTCTTTTAAATCTTAATACTTGTTTGTGCTAATCTCCAAATAATATAGAAAATCATAGATCATTTTGATTTTCATATTCTTGACAAATCATAATCTCTACAAATCATATTCTTGACAAATGACTTTGGGAATAAATTGATTTTGTTTTTCATCATCAAAACCAAATACAAGAGTAAAATATCAAGTTGTACTTGATACATTAAGATATGATATATTTGTTGAGTAATATATCTAGTTGTTTCATGTTCATGTTATCTATTTGCAAGCTTTATCATTTGTATTTATTTATTTATTCTTCAATTACTTAAATACAAGATGCCTAAAGACAAAGTCCTTAGGTTTACTCTGTATAGAAAGGAATTAAGGCATGACTTCAATTGTAAGGTCCTTGACACACCTAAGAGTATAACCTTAAACATGTCCCTGGTCAAAAGTGTCATCGAGACGAGACATCAATGACACAAAGAGATTGGTATGTGTTATATTGTTACCTTTAGGAAAGGTAGTAGTTGATCTTATAGACTATGCGTATAGGATACCTAAGCTAGTACACAGGTGCTTGTTGGTGAGTATAAGTTCACTGGACGGTGACTCGACCAAAAGGATCTTGCAATAGTGTATAAGGAAATCTCTAGTGGCAGTTGTGCAAGTGATCCTTCGACTTGAGGTCACCATTGTGTCTAACATGTGGATTCATATACTTTAACACTGTTATGGAAGCATCTCAATAAGGGTTGTGAATGTGGCAGTGATTGGGTATGCCATGAATCATGCAAAGGCTGTGTGTGACCCAAGACATGATTCATCGATCCCTAATTTTGGAAGAAATGTCTCATGGGCCTTTTTGGGGAAATATAGCATGTAAGTCTATGGTCATAGCAGGATAGGGATCCTATGGAAGCTATACTTTTCGAGAACTAAAAAAATATTATAATCAAGCACTGAATGAGGATTGACACACAATCCATGTCCCCACTTGATTGAGACACTTTAAACCAATGAAGGGACTAAATTGCATGAGAAGACCATCACTAAAAGACAGTGATCATAAATTGATCCTTCTACTAATTGAGGGCCATGATGGGTTGTTAGACTCATCTCATGGTCTATGGCTTTATTTGATAAAGTCATAGCTAACATATGTAGAAGCCTAATGGGTCACATGTAATAAGGGTTTACAATTACAAGGTAATGGAAAGCACAATTAAGATTGGGGAATCCTAATGAGGAGCTAGAGTTCTTAAATATTAATAGTTAATATTTTAGAACTTATAATAAATTAGTCTTTTAATTAAGTGTGTCATAATTCACTTGAAAACCTAGTTGGACAAGGCTACCCAAATTAAGGGTTTGGGTCTTAGTGGATTTTTACTTAATTAATCTATGGGCTTATTTATGAAACTAACCTAAGGATATTGGGTGAGTTAAGGAGCTTAACGGGTTGTTTTAAAGTGTTTAAAAGTAAGACCCAATGGGTTGTTTTAAAGTATTTAAAACATAAAGCCCAAGAAGGAGAATAGAAAAAAAAAGCCCAATTCTATATTTTAAAGTGTTTAAACATAGGCTTAAAATACTATGTAGCCCAAAACCTCAATTAGGGTTTTGTGCCTAAGGGTTATAAATATCCCTTATGTGGTTCCTTTTGCCTCTCTCTAAGCCTCTCTTAGCCATTGATGCCGTTGGACGTGCATGTCAAAAAGCTCCCCCCCCCCCCCGGCACTCTTGAGCTAACACTCTTCCATCCTTAGGAAAGACGCCCCCTTCAAGGTTCTTAGATTGCAAGCTCACATGGATATTGTTAGAGGCCGGGCACTTGAATGACTTTATGATCACCTCTTTTTGGGATTGGATCTACACATCAAGAGGTAATCCTTTTCCTTTCTTCCTTAATCTATTCCCTTTGAGAGATCCTAAAGGTTTTTATGGTTATTTGTTTTTATTTTTTCGCTGCATTATGATCCATAAATACCTTCAAATGTTGATACTCGAGTAAAGCTTTATATTAGTTGAGTAATCTTAGGCTAGTAATTGAGTAAGTAATGTAAGGTCTCTATGGCTTTTGAGTTAGTCTAGTAATGACTTGGTCATACTCGAGCAAGCCCTCTTGATAATCAATTACTTCAAAAGTCCAATCAAGTGAGTGTTATATTAGTCGAGTAACCCTATAAGTTAGTCGAGTAATTGTTATTAGACTTTGAAAAATATAGTTGTTGGATACATTAAATGCTCACCAGTTTTAACTTTTTAGTTCATTTAATGCATTTCAGATAAGATGGACATTCTTGAATGAATTAATAAATGTTCTTTAATGTTTATAGAATCAAAAAGTGACAGTTATGAGATAAATTAAACATTCCAATTGTATTATGCCACGTCGGTTAGCATTCAATGCATGAAATCTATAAATAAAAAATGAAGCTACTTGGAAAAGGTTAGAAGAACTGAATACAAAACTCTAGAGCTATCTCTGAAAAGCATTATGTGATCTTATTCAAATTCTCCTACTTCTCATGAGCTTACCTTTTAAATCTTTCTGTGAGAATTTCTATAAAGAGTGTTCTTCATTCTAAATCTTGTAACACATTCTATCAAGAGAAAATCTTTAGTGCTTACTATTTCATTCATATTTTTCTCTTGAGAAATCCTTCACAAATTTTGTCAAACTCTGTATAGGTTACGTTTGATCTTATGAAAATGCAGTGTATTAGTTTTGGTTGAGCCAAGTGTAAAAATTCAAGTGTGATAGGTTACACTAAATCCTGTGAAAAGGTAATGGTTGTGGCTGAGTCTTTTGTAAAAAGTTAACTATATAGATTTGTAGTTGAGCCTGTAAAAACTACAAGGTAATATAATACACTTGTGAGTGTGTTTGCAAAATCCTTGGTTATGAACCAAGGTAGTTGACTAAGCAATTGAGATTGAACCACTTTACATCCTATGTTCTGCTCTTGTTATTTCATTTACAACATTCTTATTTCAATTTCTTTTATTTAAGTTCATATTTTAAAAAATAGTGAAAAAGTTTTATTCACCCCCTCTTGAGCTAACTATTGTATCATTAGTGATCCTAACAGTTCATCTAGTGATAGTTTTTCTAAGTCTTGTGCTTCTTGAATTACAGTGACTTTAGGATGCCATCCATGTGGTATTGTAAACTTTTCTCAACAATATCTTCATTTGAAATTGGTTTTTCTAAGTTCTTAAGGTTAGATACTATATTATTTAATTTAGTATACATATCTTTTATAGTTTCACCAAGTTACATAAAAAATAATTCATAATCATGCTTTAACATTTGAATTTTTGACTTATTTACCTTAGAGGTTCCTTCATGTGTTACCTCAAGTTTATCTCAAATTTCCTTGGTTATTTCACAAGCTAAAATCCGATTGTATTCCTCTAGGTTGAGAACACACTCCAACATGTTTCTGGGTGTTGTATTTAGCTTAATCATCCTTTTTTATTATCATTCCAATCCTCTTCAGGCTTTGGAATGAATGCGTTTCCCATTGCTATTGTTAGCATTTGAAATCCAGAGACGATGATCCTCCATGTTTCCACATCTCTTGAGAGGATGAATGTCTTCATCTAGTTCCTCCAGTAAGCCTAGTTGCTCCTATCAAAGTATGGTGGCTTGTTGTAAGATTGGCTTTCCTGGAATGAGCTGCTTGATGTGTTGGCCATATTGATCTTTCCTCTAGGCTTGTTAGAACTATGAATGAGAACTACTCTGATACAACTTGTAGAGATTGATAGCTTAAGAAGGGGGTGAATTAAGCCTTTTTCACCCTTTAAAAAAATAAGAACTTAAATAAAAAAAAGAATTTAAATTGCAGCACACAAGGATATATAGTGGTTCGATTTATGCCTAGTCCACTACCTTGGTTCCTCACCAAGGATTTAGTCAAACCAATCTTACTTGGGTAGCTTTTGAAGCAGACTCAACTATAAACCTTTACAACTATGGCTTTTTAATTAGTTCAACCACAACCAATGCCTTTTAACATGGTAAGGCATAACCTTTAAAGATTCACAAAGAAATGTGAAGAAAATAATTCAAAAGAGAAGAAAATGATGTTATAGATTAGAGATGAGAGAATTTTAGAGGTAGGTACTATCTCTTTTGAATGGCTCAAGTAGAAAATATATTTGAAAAGCACTTTGAGGTCTTGAGAGTTCACTATTTGAAGTTTAGAATGTTCTATCTTATTAAGCTTCAACCCCGATATTGAATGTTGCACCTACCCTATCCTTAAACAAATAGAATGCTCTTTTTGTTTTTGGGTCACAATTGCCACTTTTTGTCTCTATAAACCTCAAACAATCAATTAGAAATTCATAAATTACGCACATGTTGTTTGAAGATCATGTAATGAAATAAAAAGTAAAGACATTGCATTTAATAAGATTTAACGACTATATTTTTCAAAATCAGACGAGTGTTACTCAAGTTGTAACACCCCCTCTCCTAGAATTGCCCGAGAAGAGGTGCTACTGGGAAAGTAAAATAAACTAGCTGATAAACTAAAATCTGATACCATGACTGAACATCTCAATCAACTGGAATAAAAACTCTGAATCAATACAAACTGAAAAGCATAAAATCTGGCTAAGGGACAATCCCTCAACTGAAATATAAAATAGATCTAAACTGAGAGAATACTATAAAATTCAATAGACTCCCAAACATCTTTTATCTTGAGCGGCTCCACGTACACACACTATAGACCACTGCTGCTAGGCCCCATATCTGGTACTCTCCCGCTAGAACCTGAAGGGGTGAAGAGTACAAGGTGAGCTACAAAAGCTCAACAAGTAATAAGCTGAAAAAAATACTAAAGCTGAATCGAAGAATATCGATACTGATAAATAATTGATTGGAATTGTACTGTATAATCACTGTCTGGTTGCATTCATAAAAATGTAATGCACATAAATTGTAAACTAAATGCAGGTATGCAACTTTGGCTCATAGGCTCACATAATCTGATAATACATACCTGTCTAAATTGAAACCTGGAAACATAAAAACTGTAAGCACATACTGTGGGAAAAGCCCCTAGCCCCCTGATTGCCACCAGGCGAGCAACTCATAAGCTGAGCTGAAACTGAAACTGATGGGATCCCCGCGGACAAGCCACCTAGCGTGCATAATGCAATACAATGTTCACATAAATGCTGGCACACAATATGTAGTGCTCCATATAAAGTCATGCTCAATGCTCATACCAGAATGTATGCACATAATCTCACAAAATAATGCTGATCATATCATAATAAAATAATGTTGAACATGATGTGATCTTCATCTATATATTGGAATACAAAGATTCTATGAAGATGATTTATGGTATGGGCATGATTAACTTGATAGATTCTAGCCTTTAAATTCAATATTTTGAGGTATTGAAGACATTACTTTAATTAAAACTTGGATTAAACTATTCTGGAAGTTTAATTAAATTTCTGGAAAAGCCATCCGAATATCAGGGAGGATATCCGGATATGATAAAAGACATCCGGATATGAATGAGGCTCATTCAGATACACTGATGCTCAAATAAGAAGCTATCTGGAAGATATTCGGATAGAAACTAGGACATCCGGATATGATACTTGTCATCCGGATACACTAGAAGCACAAAAGACGAGCTATTCGGATATGCTGGATAGTATTCGGATAAGAACTAGGACGTCCGGATATGATTCTGGCCATCCGGATATCTCACTGAGGCATTTGGATGCCACAAGAGACTATTCGAATACGAATTTCAACTTTTGAGGGAGGCATCCGGACATCAGGTGAGACATCCAGATATTATCTGACCTATCCGGATGCATAAACAAGCCATCCGGATATCATACTCGAAGAACTTTAAATACATCCGAATACGAAACAAGGTATCCGGATATTATTCACAGAACGTCTTAGACTCATCCGGACACAACACGAAGCATCCGGATATCACTCAGAACAATTAAGCACATCCGGATATGACTCAAGGCATCCGGATACTACTCACAATCACTGCTGAACACATTCGGATATGAAAACGAAGCATCCGGATATTACTAGGCTATCCGGATATGAACAAGAGCTATCCGGATACCACTCACAAAGAACAACTGAGACATCCGAATATCTCAACAACCCATCTAGATGTCACTCACATAAATCTTTTTGATACATCCGGATAGCCTCTGGCCTATCCGGATATCACTCACATACTTGAAAAAACTCATCCGGATATGAAGGCTCACATCCAGATATCTGCAACTCTTAAACCCAGAGACGAACGCTCATAGAGACTCTATTCTTGATTCAAACTTAAATAAACTACACCATTCTGAATTTAAACTTGGGAAAACAAGTCCCAACTGATGTGGAACAACTTTAGAGGTGATTCAACGATGATATTTACTTGAATCACTGTGTAACTATGCACATCTATCTCATGCATTCACTGTGAACGTATATATATATATATATATACTCTGTAATTGGTAATAATCTGGTAAAACAGATTGAACAAACTTGAAGAACTAAGAGTAATACTAAATCATAATCTTTTAAGGAAGGTTTACAGGGATAGATACTTGCCTTATGCTAGCTCTGATCGGATCAAACGCCTCCGATGAGGATCACTATCGCAACTTGAACTCTTTGATAGCTTATTGGCTTTTGTTCTTCAATGTGGCGTGAGAAAACTATGGCTATGGTTATATATATATAGGCAGCCCTAAGCCCATCTCAAACTCCTATTATAACTTGGAGTCTCTTAAAGCCTTCTCCTATTGGGACTAGGAGACTTTAAACCCAAACCATGTTAGCTATGGATTATCTTAATCCCTTAATCATAATAACTTCAATTAATAATTAAATTCTAATAATAAATTGCTAAATGACCTTCATGTCCTAGCATTTAATTTCCACAATTTAAAAAGAATCAAATGCTATTTATATACTATTCTCTCAATTAAAAATGTAAATTGCAACATTGGCAAATTCTTTTAACTCCAACATTAAAAAGAAATAAATGCTATTCTTTTCCTTCAAAATCTGTAAATTGCCACATTAAATAATTAATTAGAAAAATCACTTAATCAAATACTTTAACAATTAATTAAATCATTCTTGAATAAATATTATGCCCTCTAATGGGTCGTTACACAAGTACATACAAACTAGTGTTTACTCACTAAGTTCGATCTTTACTTGACTATATAGATTTTGTAATCAATTACTTTTGCTACTTACTCGATTACAAATTTCCTTTTAGTTAATTAAATTTTTATCACAACAAAATTCAACATATACTCAATTACAAAAGACTATCTACTCGAATACAAAAGGATCTTTACTCAAACACAAAATTTCATACTCGATTAAACTTAAGATTCAGAGACTTTGCTTATTTTTAACACATATTTACTCGATTACAAAAATAATTTACTCAAGTACATATCATATATTACTCTTACAATTTTAAATACTCTAATATAAAAACCATCCAGAGACTAACAGAAATTCCTAAGGATATTACTCGATTACAAAAGGTGTTCACTCGAGTATAGATGTGATACAATTGTTAACTTAAGAGGTGGTGAATTAAGCTTTTTCATCCTTTTAAAAATAGAACTTAAATAATTGAAATTGAAATAAGAATGCAATAAAGGAAAGAATGCAACACACTTGATTTAAAGTGGTTTAGCTATATAGCTTAGTCCACTACCTTGGTTCACAACCAAGGATTTGGCAAACACACACCAAGTGTATTTTACTATAGTTAGCTTTTAACAAACTCAACTACACAACCTTTACAGTTGACTTTTTACAAACTAGGCTCAACCACAACCACTACCCTTCAAGGACATGGCGTAACCTACTACAGTTAGCTTTTAATACTTCGCTTAGCCAAAACCAATACATAGTCTTTCAAAGGATCGGATGTAATCATTTACAAGTTTCACAAATATTGTGAAAGGATTTCTCAAGAGAAAATTATTGAATGAAACAATAAGCATATAAGCTTTCACTTGAAAAATAGAGTTACAAGATTTGAATAAAGATCACTCTCTTGAAAATCTCATAGAAAGATTTAAAGAATCAACTCATGAGAAGTAGGAATATTTTGAAATTGATCGCTAGAAGTTTTCGAAGGTAGTTCTTGAGTTTGTGTTCAATTCTTCTTACCTTCTTCAAGTTACTTCGTCTTCTATTTCTAGATTTCCTACATTGAATGTTAGCTAACATGGCAAGTGACAATTGAAATGTTTCAATTGTCTCACAACTTTCATTTTTTTGTCTTTATAAGCATTAAACAACAAATATAAATTCACAAAATTATGCCCATGTTGTCTAAAATTCATTTAATAAACTAAAAAGATAAAATTGTCAAGCATTTAATGCGTCCAACAGTTATATTTTTCAAAATCTGACAGTCGATATTCAACTATCATCTAGGCTTACTAGACTAATATACAATCTCACTCGATTGGATATACAATGTAATCGATTATATGAAAGGCTTACTTGAGTATAATAAAGTCATTACTCGACTAACACAAAAGGCACAAAAACTTGCATTACTTACTCGATTACAGGGATAATATTACTGTACTAATATACTTCTTTACTCAAGTATAAACACTTGATACTCGATTGACTTTAAGACTAAAAACTTAGCCAGCATCCAAGCTATTTTTACTGAATTCAAAGGATTATTTACTCGAGTATAAAATTACATTAACCGATTATCAAGAAAGCTTTACTCAATTAAAAGATGCTCAGAAGTTTTGATATTAAAATACTCGATTATCAGAAAGGATTCACTCAAGTACAAAAGATTGATACTCGATTAAAAATAACTCCTTACTCAATTAAATTCAAGATAGTAGAAAGTTGCATAATGCACTTGATTATAGGGTTTTGATAGTCCATTATAAAATATTTTTACTTGATTAAACTGATACAAGCAATCAATTAATTTGAAAAAACAAGCTAAGCATTTACTCGATTGGATGTAAAGCATACTCGATTTAAAAATATTTTCAAAAGCTTCACTTTATTAACACAAAGGCTTTACTCTATTTGCTCCCACAAGCATATATTCAACAATTTTAAAAATATACTTTGAGTTATAATATTATCAAGCTTAAGAGTGTTTCAAAATGTTTTGGAAATTATAAATAAACCAAATTTACTAAAAATATATTTTCCAAAATTTTTTTTCTCAATAAATCAAAATACAAATTTATCAACAAGATGGATCATTACTCGATGACAAAAATTGATTACTCGATTACTTTTAACTCGACAGAAACTTGCATTATCTACTCGAATACAAACTCTTATTTAGTCATGTACACTACATCTTTACTAGATTAAGCCTATATTTGTAATCAATTACTTTTAAGTTTGAATAAAGGTTACTCGCTTACAAAAATCCTACAATCGATTAACTGAACTTGGAAATTTTACTTAGATTTTTATGATCATTGAAATATTGGTCCCTTGACACACAATTTGTAACTCATGTATGATGTAATACTTGGGGAAATAAAGCATTTCCTTGGAAGTCAAAGAATACGGTAGACAAGCGTGTAATTTCTGGGTAATTTTCGAGAAACAAATGAAGATTTTCCAAAAAATCATGGGGACTAATGCAAGGGGGCATCATCTTAAGAAATCCTAGGGCTCAAGTGTCGTAAGTACAAAGAAGTTTTGGGCTAAGGAGTTATTTGAGAGAAACATAAAATATCTTGTAACTAATTTGTTAAGAAAACCAAATGAGCTAACTTATGGTTAGGAATGTAATCATGAGCAATGATGGAAATGTGGAAAATGTAATTTACCATGTGGTATGTAATGATGGGGAATCTTGAAAATCAAATTTAGCATGTGGTGGCACATATCTCAATGGACACTTATCGCAAGGGTATGAAGTGGCACAAATCTCTAGGGACACGTGATGTGAACCCCACGAAGGAAGGTGAGACCTGACGATCAAAAATGGTTCATTTGCCAAGGATCGTTCTAAAATAGATTCATAATAAAGAAAATAAAGGACCTTGACCCGTTATCTATAAAAAGATAAGAACCAAAGGTATAAGAAGGTAGGGGTTGATGCCACACTCAAGATAGATGAGAAGGGTTGTGAGTGATAAGTCAAGAATGAACGCCACAAGATGAAATCTTGATAAGTTCAAGGTAGTTCGTTGAAGAACCAAAGAGAAAAACTCTCACTAATAATATTGTTAAAAACTAAATTCCTCTCGAGTTACATTGGCTTATATAGCTGATCACCAATCCTAAACTAGAAGGAAATAAATCAAATCCTAGGCATAGTAGGAATTGATTACAAGAAGGAAATAACATAATCTGATAATAAAGAAACAAGAATTATCTAAAATAGAAAAGATTTAAAAACAAAGTAGGAAATAAGGGAATTGGTCAAATATTCAACCATTCCTTTTTATGTGCCTGGATCTTATCAATCAATCATCCCCTGAATCTTGCAATCTTGTCAATCAATCAACCAATCAATCAATCAACTCCAAATCTTGCAATCTTGTCAATCAATCAATCAACCCCAAATCTTGCAATCTTGTCAATCAATCAATCAACCACAAATCTTGCAATCTTGTAAATCTTCTCAATCATTCAATCTATCAACCCCAAATCTTGTTATTGGGCCTCCATAAATGCTCAACAAATATTAGGCCTCCATTAATGCTCAACAGATCTTGTGAGGCTTTAGCAACCTGATTCACATCATTAATGATGAGAATCATGGAGGGCCGACTAACAATGATGCAATTGGACAAGTCAACCTCGTCAACCATGTCGGAATTGGATGATTGACAAGATTTGCGCATAAAAAGGAATGGTTATTGATTGATTGCAAGATTTGGGCGCATGATTGATTGATTGATTAGTTAATTGATTGACAAGATTTGAGAGCATAAAAAGGAATAGATGATTGATTGATTACCTGATTGATTGATTGAAAAGATCTGGGAATATAAAAGGAATGATTGATTGATTGACCAGATCTAGTTATTTATTTATTTTCTATGTAATTTAGGATTTTTATTAATTTCCATGTAGAATTAGGATTTAATTATTCACCTATTTAAAGGCTTTTCCATTGTAAACATTAGACAGAAATTATTATGAATTTTTGAATCTGGGAGATTTATCTCTTTTATCTTGTTCTTCAATGAACAAAACTTTAAACTTATCAATGGAGTGATTCCTTTGTGGCGTTCAAAACCCGAACTTATCAAAGATCTGAGCAGTCTTTGTGGCGTTCAACAATTCTTGGTTCTTGCTTCCGTATAATCAACGGGTCTAGATTTTAATATAGTCTAGGTTCTTGGTTCGTGAATCAACGGGTCGGGAATTCTTTGCCTTCTATCCGATTTTGGCTTTTCTGGGGTTCGTTTCAATCTTTTGTGGGCTCCTTTGGCCTTATCCCATCATGAGTTCACATCACTTATCACAAGGGTATGAAGTGGCACAAATCTCTAGGGACACGTGGCACGATCCTACAAAGGCAATGATTGTATCTTATCCAAGTGACACATGGCACACCCGAATTGGCCAATGATGCCTATAAATATTAAGCCTTTAGAAATGACATTCTCACCATTAAACAAGAGGAAAGGGGAGGTGAGTTTAAGAGGAGAAACTTTTCCAGGAAATAAGGTGGAAAAACACTTCGCAGGGAAAGTCGGGTCGCCACCATAAAATGAGTCAAACAGCATCAAAATAGTAAAAAAAACATTCTCGAACCCAGTGAATAGTGCCTTAACGCTTCCAAACCAGCAAGGTGAGTGCTTCTTGCATCCTTATGCTACATACCAAACATTTTGTATTCACACGGGTAAGGGTGATTACTTGCATAAGCATGACTTTCCTTTAAACCGAACATTATCTCTTTCTTTGTCATGCATCTCTTGGTGTGTGTGGCTAGCTGAAGTCAGGATCTTATGTTAAATTGGTGAAAAGTCATTGAGATGTGAGAACATGATAGATCAGCGGGGGTGATTGCAACACCTCGGCGTCACTACCACACATGCAGTTTCATGTCATTTGCATAACTCATTTACATGCAGGCTTTCCTTCTTTAATGCACTCACTTAGATGTCATTATCTAACTTGGGTTGATGCCCCTGGGACATTCAATGTTCCAAGTATATTAGCATGTCAGGTACCCTTGAGACAAGCAGGAGAAAAGGCTACAAAAAGGCCGATGTTTAGTTTAACTTCATGTTACCCATGTGCTATGGATCTTATTTAACCTTTGGATTTATGTGAGACCTGTGTATCACAATTGTATAAACAGGGGTTATGTAAGGCTTGGATTTACCTTATATGTTGTTGAGGGTGTAAGTCGAGGTTACTATGTACTATGAACATGGTAAGAGTTGTTTGTTGGATTTTGGAAGTTTTCAAATGATGCATTGTGAATAACAGCTAGGATACTCAAGGTTGTAAGAAGTGTGTGTGTGGGTGTCTGACCGGCTGTCGAACCACTCCAGAATTAGAGATCTATGTATCTCTTCTCTAGTTTGCAGCAAGTGCACCCTAGGTCATCTCTCACAAGGAGCCTCACTTTCTTCTACCAACAAAGGAGAACCAATACAAATAATAGTTTGTTTAGGGGGGGTTTTTTTGACAGAAAACTAATTAACAAAACAGAAAGATAAAGATGGATGAAAAATCAGTAAAAGATATGCAACCGGCTGTGTATTTGTCTCCTATGTGAAATCTTCCTCGTCTAACCTATATACCTTGGCTTGCTAGATGTTTTGATATCCGGATAACAAACTCAAAGCATCCCCAACAACCGTCCAAGGATTAGAATGATTGGAACAACAAAATGAATACAGAAATCTCTTGTAAACAAAATGCAGCCATTCACTCTCTATTCAACCTATCTGGACCTATGCAAGAACAACCGTTCAAGCACATAATATTCATTTCCTAGATGTTATACCAACCGGCTATAACATTCTGCTCTCTTAAGCATTTAACAGAAAATGAAACCATGCAAATTCACACAAACCTGCCATGAACTCCATGCATTCACAAATCTGCCCAAACTAAACCAAATAGAAATGAATAAGAAACAAACAACAAACCAGATTCTTGTAGCTCATCCGGGACTCAAATTCCACATGGATTCAAGACACACAACCGGTTACAAATGCTTTAGCCTATCATTACAGCAAGGAAAACAAAATGGAACAAAAGATGTAGAAAACAGAAAAATGCTACAACAACAAAAACGGGCAGAATCCTCTCTATTTTCTCCTCTCTCTCTATCTCCTCATGTTCTGGAAATTAATGCTAAGAGGCCTTAAATACATGGCTAAGAAAGGAAAGGCTAGGGAGGCTAGGGTTGGACCTAGCCCAACAGAAAACAAGTGAGCCCAAAATAGCACAATGAGTAGCCCAAGTCTGCTCCTTGAAAGTAGGCCCAAGCTCCTTTAGTTGAGCCACTTCTCTAGCCCATCCAATATTCCCTAAAGCCTGGATCCATAGAGTAGAGGTAAGATAGAAAATAGTGTAAGGACAATTTGAAGCATAATAAAATAGAAACAATGAAATATCAGCAAAAATTACTTCAAATGGCCTAATAAGAATGAGGTGAAATGCCAAAATATGGTATAAATATGCATGCTATCAGTGTCCTGCAATCGAAACATCATTGATGTATTGTCTTTGGAGTATTGGAGGTTGTGAGCATTTCTCATACTTGTAAAGGAACTATAGTGGAAACTCCCTTTTATTTAGCTTTGATTAAGCTTTTAGGTTCGATCCAACGCTTTCATTGGCAAGGGTTTCCATAACGCTCTAGGTGATGTCTGCTTATATTTCACATTGTTATGTATTTGGAAAAGTGGGGCGTTACAGTTGGATCAGAGCCAATTTTTTTTTTATTATTATTTAGGGTTTGACTTAGCTAAGTTTGAGGTTATTTCGGAGCTAGATTTTTATGGTCTTGATTTGGATTTTGGTATGACTAACCTCGAGGATATTTTTGGATGATTACAGGTATGGATCAAGATATCTAAAAACTAGGGTATTGGAGACATGCCCATAGAATTACCCGAGAAGCAAGCCCTAACACCTCTACCCGGGTCTAAGACCAAGAAAAAAAAATAAATTTTGTTGTTGGAAGAGTAGGGACTGTATAATGAGATGAGATGTTGTAAAACATATGCATATGAGTACAAAAAGGATAAGATGGTAATATATGATGACTATCTAATGCTACTAACTTTGGGGTTCCTCAATGACAGGATAGATTATATGGTTATTGTTGAGGATCCTAGAAGGTAAAATAGTAAGATGAGATGTTTTAATTCATTGTTACTAATCTTTGGGGGTTTGGTGACAGGATGGGTTACATGGAATTTGAGGTTGTTTCAATGACTATGGTAAAGTCCAATGAGTAAGTACTTTGATTTGAGGATTGCTAAAATTACTAAATGTTTGTAGATATTTCAGGTACTTGAAAATCTTGAGGATTTTGAACAACAAGTACATGGGAAATTGTCCTAATGTCTGTGTGGTGAAATGAAAAGCCTATATATATACACCTACGCACAAATGAGGATAAATAATGATATGTGGAGTTTATGACAATTAACGGATTTTACTAACTTTTGAGCTCCTTGGTGTTAAGATAGGACATGGAGCAAGTTTATGGATGGTTGCCAGAAGAATATGAGGTATTCTCATTATTTGGTGAGATTAAACCCTTAGCCAGAAGCTTGGATGACTCATGAGATCTTTGGAGACATTCCCATATATAGATTGTTAGAAGGTTTTATTCACAACTATCTTGTAGAAATCTGATCAGTTTGAAAATTATGAATGACTTGCAGGATTTGGGGAGACATCTTCCTTACTTGAAGATTTCTTGGGGATATTTTATATGAAACTTATTTGAATTGTTGGGATTTGATAAACTTGGAGTTTTTGAGGATACTAAGTAATCGTTTGGGAGACTACTCATTTTGCAGGTGTTTGATGAATTTAAGGTCTTGAGGATTTTTCAGGCAATTTGGTCCTGGTAACAATAGTTAAATTATGGAAATATGGAGTCCTTATTAATAGATGTCTTACAAAGATTGGTGAACTTGGAGTCCTGAGGATCTTAGGAGACGTCAAGCGATGAGTAATGGATGTTGTTGCCAAATGATTCTAAGAATTTAGAGTGTAAGGACCTTATTTCATTGAGGTTATTCATAAGCACCTAAACGATGTTTTACAGTCTTAAGAATCACAAGAAGATAATAAGATCTTAGAAGGACATTATTTATAAGAAATTTTTGAATTCAAGAAACTAATTGAGTCAATGTTATGGTTTTATAGTAGATCTCTTATTTGAGTTTATGAAAATGGACATTTGGTGTACTTATGTGTGCTAGATAGACACACAAGTATTTGGTGGACTGGTAATCAAAGGTTGGGATAGTTGTTGACTGGTTATGAACATTCGAGATTTTGTTTAAATGTTGATCTCATATATGTTTTTAGAGGAAGACGAATGAGTTTTTAGTTGGTACTTCAAGATATGGTTTACTAAAGCCTTGTACTAACAAATATGCTACAAGAGTTTAATGAGTTTTGGAATCCCAAGGATTCTGAGTAGTGGTCGTATGGGAGATACATGATTTGTAAGTATCCGAGAAGAAGAAATCTTTAGACGAGATTTTGGAGACCGACTGAATTTTTTAGGATATAATGATATACCATTTGTTTTGCAGGCGTTTCGAGGATTTTGGAGGATAACAAGGTCTTGGGAAACTATTTTGTTGTCTAATTGTTTTACAAAAAAATTGGGTATTGGAGATTATCCTAACCAAGGTTATGAACCTGATAAAGGTCTAGTGGACACCTAGTGCATGAAATCTTTATACAAATTTGAGTATATAGGTAACTGGAATTTGTTGGATTAGTGATCAGCTTAGTCCACAAAGGTCAGGGAAGTTGAAAAACTTATGATTTTTGAGTTTTTATTAGTTGGTTACGAATGTTTCAGAATTATTTTATTCTTAAGGTTTACTTGTTAACCTTATGATTTTGAGTGTGGCTATTCCAGATGAAAAATACCCGACATTCTCAATGTTTTGGGAAGAAACATGACTTGGGGGTTCAAGGAAGAAACTTTAAGCCAAAGAAAGGTTGTTCTAAATGTCAAAAATTTCACCCTGGAAAACCACGTGAAGAAAGAACCCAAAGATGTTACACCTGTGGAGTAAGTGACCACATTGCACGAGACTGTCCAGAAGGACCAAGGTGCTTCAAATGCCATCAAATCGATTACTTCTCTAGGGACTGCCCACAAAAAAGGAAAGTTAATCAGCCAAATGAAAGAAACCAAGGACACAGTTTGGGAGCATGAGGAAGAGATTTCAAGCTGAAAGGTAACTGTCACAAGTGTCGAAAGTCCCATATTGGAAAACCCTGTGAGAAGAGAAGTCAAAAATGCTACACCTATGGGAAAAAAGGCTATTTGGCCCGATATTGTCCAAGCAGGCTCATATATTTTAGTTGCCAGTAGATTGGCCATCTCTCTAGGGATTGCCCGCAAGGGGGAAAGAATCAATCAAAACGAGATGAACAAAGGATGGTTAGTAAATTTATGCAATTATGTATTTAAGGTATGGATAGTCAATAAACTTTACGGATTTAGTTGTTTGAGGAAGACAAAAGAAATTTAAATTTGTTACGTTTATGAATGAGGAAAATGTCTTAGTAATCCAGTAAGATAATTTCTTGCTAATGAGTCTTACTGGAAAATGATGATATGATGTGTCAACTTATAGTTTAATAGGAAGTGGAATGTCCAATAGTGGATTTGGTAATTAGGACGATTAATTATTCCCTTGTGGTTATTGTGGGACTATAAGGATATGTGTTATTTCCATTTAGGATGATTTTGTGGATTCATAGTGGTTGAGATAACTTATTGGGTTTAGAGATTACAAATGTTTGGAGGATTGGGAGATTTACCTATGGTTTATTAGTAGGAAACTCGTGAATGGTAGGCAACTATGGATTGAGGAATGTTGTTGACCAACATGTGTTAAATAGATGTGGAAGAAATTTAATGAGGAATTGTGATTTTAGGGAATTCAATTGAGTATACTTTCAAAAGTTGTCTTGGGATAAGATACAACCCATTGAGAATTAAAAAGCAAGATATAGTAAGGTTGTCTTAGATCTTGTTACAGATTATTATGGGTATCAGATGATAGCAATTGGGATAACTAGTAGCTTTTATGGATTCGATACCTTTGGTGTTGAAAACCATAGTAGGATTGGTTTATGATTGTATTTGTTGAGTATATTTCGATTTACTTAGCCTGCAGGGAAGTCGAGCAATACTTGAGGATTATCTTAAAGACACTATAGGTAATTTTTCTAAGAGAACAGGTTGGCCGTAAGTCTTTCAAGAATAGAGGCAATACAAGATTGAAAACGATGACCAAGTGAAAAGGAAAAGATCACTTGTTCCACTTTGTGCTTTGGACGAAGCGGACTATTGGTGGAAAGCAATTTTGTCGGATCGCGAAAAGCAAGGTACGCTGAATATAGTGTGGGTACGATTTAAAGAACATTTAAAAGTTAAGTATTTTCCTTTGTGAGAGAAAATGGAAGAAAGCTTGGGATCATCGGGCTAACTCTGGGATCTGAAGGAAAAGACTTTGGTACCAAGAGAATGACTACTACATGGTTTGTTGTGTGGGCTTGGAGATTCGAAAGTTTGTGCATGAGGAGGGTGATGAAACTGTGCTTGCATACGTGGGTAGGGTGGGTCGTAACTGTGAGTGATATGTTTCTCCAATAAAGGCATGTGTTGTGATGTCAACTTGCTCAGGGAAGCATGTTTCCCAGAACAGTAAGCATAGGGATGCGTGATCCCTAGATTTGGCCGTTGGGGGAGAAATTTATTCTGGTTACTGACTTGACCTTCGATTTTGTATGTAGACAGTTGTCCATCCCAATAGTTATGAGCAGTGGGCTCTAGTCTGATTATGCCAAACCCTGCCCTAGTAGTATAGTTGAGGGTGCAGTAGTAGGTACACTCTGGTACATTTACGAGCATGGGTTACGGCAGAGGGGAAGTTGTGAGTAACATTGTATCACCTGTGATTTGGAGATTTGGGCTAGTACTGAAAGAAGTATCAAAAGTGACAGAAGCCGGGTCAATTACAACTCTCGGAGACGGGGCATGAGGCTATAGCTTAACAATAGCACCATGGGTGTGTGGCCTGTAATAGCGGATCTGAGCCTAAGGACCAAGGCAGAGGACTAGTGATGGGCTTGTGACTAATTACCAGAACAGCTTGTAGGCTGGCTCGCAGTAAGGGTGTGAGACCCATGAGTCAAAGCCAAAGTTTGGGGAGCACCATGGTTGTTATGTTTGGGCTAGAATCCAAGTCCTAAGGGACTGGAGCATTGTGATAGGATCCTTAACTGTATGTAAATGGTTGAAATATTTTTGAGACTGGTAATCTATTGTTAGAGATTCGGGAAGGGATTCTTCGAAATAGTTGTGTGCATGATAAGACTCGTGAAGGGAGTCAATAGGAAATGGGTCAAAAACCCTAACGTCATTTTTTGATGAAATACTTTGATTTCTAAGTCGAATTCAGGAGGCTAAGGCCTGAAGTTGGGGAAACCATGTTGGATAAGACACACCAAATCGAGTACATTGTCCATCCTGATATGAGTCTTGAGGAGTGAGATGATATCTCTTGAGGAAGGTGTTCTGGGGACACCATAATCTTAAGGAACGATGTGGAATTTCGAGGACAAAATTTATTTTTAAGGGGGAGGAGGATATAACATCCCAGATCTTCAACTCAGGTATGATGTAATACTTGGGGAAATAAAGCATTTCCTTGGAAGTCAAAGAATACGGTAGACAAGCGTGTAATTTCTGGGTAATTTTTGAGAAACAAATGAAAGACTTTCCAAAAAATCATGGGGACTAATGCAAGGGGGCATCATCTTAAGAAATTCTAGGGCTCAAGTGTCGTAAGTACAAAGAAGTTTTAGGCTAAGGAGTTATTTGAGAGAAACTTAAAATATCTTGTAACTAATTGGTTAAGAGAACCAAATGAGCTAACTTATGGTTAGGAATGTAATCATAAGCAATGATGGAAATGTGGAAAATGTAATTTACCATGTGGGATGTAATGATGGGGAATCTTGAAAATCAAATTAAGCATGTCGTGGCACATATCTCAATGGACACTTGTCGCAAGGGTATGAAGTGGCACAAATCTCTAGGGACACGTGGCACGATCCTACAAAAGCAATGATTGTATCTTATCCAAGTGACACATGGCACACCCGGATTGGCCAAGGATGCCTATAAATATTAAGCCTTTAGAAGGGACATTCTCACCATTAAACAAGAGGAAATGCGAGGTGAGTTTGAGAGGAGAAACTTTGTCAAGAAATAAGGTGGAAAAACACTTCGCCGAGAAAGACGGGCCACTACCTTAAAAGAGTCAAACAGTATCAAAACAATAAGGAAAACATTCCCGAACCCTATGAATAGTGCCTTAACGCTTCCAAACCAGCAAGGTGAGTGCTTCTTGCATCCTTATACTACATACCGAACATTTTGTATTCACACGGGTAAAGGTGATTACTTGCATAAGCATGATTTTCTTTTAAACCAAACATTTTCTCTTTCTTTATCATGCATCACTTGGTGTGTGTGGCTACCTGAAGTCAGGATCTCATGTTAGACTGGTGAAAAGTCATTGAGATGTAAGAACATGATAGATCAGCAGGGGTGATTGCAACACCTCGGCGTTACTACCACGCTGGCGATTTCATGTCATTTGCATAACTCATTTACATGCACACTTTCCTTCTTTGATGAACTCACTTAGATGTCATTATCTAACTTGGGTTGATGCCCCTAGGACATTCAATGTTCCAGGTATATTAGCATGCCAGGTACCCTGGAGACAAGTAGGAGAAAAGGCTACGAGGAGGCCGATGTTTAGTTTAACTTCATGTTACCCATGTGCTATGGATCTTATGTAACCTTTGGATTTATTTGAGACTTTTGTATTGCAATTGTATAAACGGGGGTTATGTAAAGCTTGGATTTACCTTATATGCTATTGAGGGTGTAAGTCGGGGTTACTATGTACTATGAACATGGTAAGAGTTGTTTGTTGGATTTTGGAAGTTTTCAAATGATGCATTGTGAATAGCAGCTAGGATACTCAAGGTTGTAAGAAGTGTGTGTGTGTGTGTGGGTGTCCTGCAATTGTACCTTCAGTGATGTATTGTCTTTGGAGTATTGGAGGTCGTGAGCATTTCTCATACTTGTAAAGGAACTATAGCGGAAACCCCTTTTATTTAGCTTTGATTAAGCTTTCAGGCTCAATCCAACACTTCCATTGGCAAGGGTTTCCATAACGCCCTAGGTGATTTCTGCTTATATTTCACGTTGTTATGTATTTCACGTTCTTCCATTGGCAAGAATTCACCTAAACCGTTATATCTGCCATAATATTCACTACCACGATCAGATCTAATGCTTTTAATCCTTTTGTTGAGTTGGTTCTCAACTTCAGCCTTATAATTTTTGAACACATCCAGTGATTGTGACTTTTCATGAATGAGATATATGTAGCCATATCTAGAAAAATCGTCTATAAACGTTATAAAATATTGTTGACCATTCCAAGCAACCTTAGGGAAAGGTCCACAAATATCCGTATGTATAAGTTCTAAGACGTCCATAGTCCTGTTGGCTTCAAATCTCCTTTTATTGGTTTGTTTTCCCTTTATACAGTTAACACAAATCTCAAAATTTGTGAAATCTAAGGGATCTAGAATTTCGTTTGACAGAAGTCTCTCAATTCTCCGTTTGGAGATATAACCTAATCTCTTGTGCCATAACGTAGCTGAATTCTCAGTGGTTAATTTTCTCTTTACACCTCGTGTATTTAATTGCAGGGATTCATTATATGAAGCAATTGTATCAATTAAATAAATATTATCATAGCCTGACAAAGAGCCGGAACCAACCAATTTTCAATCATGAAACAAACTAAATTTTCCATTTCCAAACGAACAAGAATAACCAAATTTGTCCAAAGTAGAAATAGAAATCAAATTCCGTCTAAAAGACGGTACAATAAATGTTTCATCAAGATCCAAATAAAATCCAGTCTTTAACAATAATCTAAATTTTCCTATTGCCTCAACTTGAACCGTCTTGCCATCACCCACATAGATGTATCTTTCAGCATCATTTGGCTTTCAGTAACTCAGGCAACCCTGCATAGACACACTGATGTGAGTTGTTGCACCAGAATCTATCCACCACGTGTGTCTAGGTACCGAAATTAAATTAACCTCAGAACAAACCAAATTAAGAAGCATACCTTTCTTAGCACACCATGCATGATAGTTGGTGGAATGCTTCTTTTGATGCCCTTCAGCTCCACAGAAGAAACAACCCTTACCAACTAAGTCAGTCGATTTCGTTTGTTGTTTCTTATGAGGTGTTGTACCTGCAGTTTTCGTATCCTTCTTCATTTTCCTTGCTTTGTCCTTAGAGGTTGAGGCCAAGTAAGCACTCTCTGTCTTATCTTGCTTCAGTCTTTCCTCTTCCTAAACATAGTGTGAAATAAGCTCATTCAGAGACCAAGTCTCTTTCTGACAATTGTAGCTTACCTTAAATTAGTTAAACTATGTCAGAAGTGAAGTTTAAACCAGATGCACTAGCAATCCCTCCGAGAGTTCAAGCTTAAGAGCTTTCAACTTAGAAGCAAGATGAGACATCTCCATGATGTACTCCCTAATGTTGCCTTTACCCTTATACCTCATTGAAATTAGGCTTGCCAAGAGTGTACCAATTTCAACCTTTTTCATTCTTGGCAAACCTTTTTTCAATATTCTCAAGGAAATCCTTAGCCGTAGTAATCTTTTCAGATATTATGCCCCTGAATGCTTCCGGAATGGCTTTCTTCATGATCATCATGCACATGCGATTTGATCTCTCCCACTTTTCCATCTCCCTCCTTTGATCAGAGGTACTCGAATCTGTAAGAGGTGCTAGAGAATCAACCCTTATCGCAAGGTCAAGATCCATGACTCCGAGAACTATCTTGAGGTTCTCTTGCCATGACTTGAAGTTAGAGCCATTTAACATAGGAATAGAATTGATAGTGGTAGTAATATTAGCAAGAGCGAGTGCTGAACAGAGAACGACAAACAAAAAAAAAAAAAGATCATATAAGTCTCAAAACAAAAATAAATTCAAATAAAGGCAAATTCCATCTTAAGATACCAGACACTCCATTAATAATTTCATCTTTGGACAAAATATTAACTTGTAAGTGATATCTTGGTGTAGAAATCAAATACTGATAATAATAACATAACAAACAATAAATCTTCCTTTGGGCCGATTTATTGGTTATATGTAAACTAAATAATTATCACGCATTTATTACAACAGGTGTACATGCAATTCTGTTAAATATTTACCTTCCTGTGGGCCGATATATATTCACACAAGTTACATGCACGCAACCATTTATATTTCAAAACAAATTAATTTCCACAAGAAAGGTCACTTTGGCGACATGTTGTTTCAATTAATTTATTTCAAAATATATATACAAAATCATGCCAATATTCGAATTTAAAATTGCACCAAAGGAAATAGTTTAATTAATTAATACAAACAGTTAAAAAAAAAATATTTTACTGAATTTAATTAATTAATTAATAAATAAGAAATTAATTAATTTACTGAATTTAATTAACTAATTAATAAATTGATTAATTAACTAATTTACTAAAATCAAACTGCTTTACTGAAAATAATTAATTAACTAATTTACTGAAATCGTAGCCCAAATTTTTCATGGGCCTATGTCTGGAAACCCTAGGGTTTCCTCCCCAGGAAACTGAACACTGCGGCCACTGGCCGCAGCTTTCTTGATGCAGCGGCCATTTGCTTTCTACTTCTTGATACAGTGGCCAGATAGCCACTACTTCAGGGGCACATACTTATTTAGAGGTGGCAGCAAGTCCTGACCATGGAAAGTAACCTTCACCGCATTAGCAGCCTAAAAGCAGAGTTCTAGGGGTCAGAGGATAGAAAATTTGAGAAAAAACACCACTTGGGGCTTCGAGAAAGGAGTTTCAAACCAAAAGGAGAAGCCAATCATGTGAAGGATAATTGTCCTTGGTGTTAAAAAATTCACCTCGGAAAGCCATGTGAAAGGAGAAGCCAAAGATGCTACACATGTGGAAGAGATGATCACTTAGCTCGAGATTACCCAAAGGGACTTACGTGCTACAATTATCAACAAACTGGTCACCTCTCTAAAGACTGTTCATGGAGAAAGGAAGTTAACCCAGTGAATAAAAAGGGGTAAGAGCCACGTCAAGGTTGCGTATTCTATCTAACGAGGGAAGCTGCAAACACCGACCTAAAGAACGAACAAGGTACGTTGACTTTCACTTGATAGATTGGCATGCATAATGATGGATTCAACCATATCATATGCATTGACATCGAGAATTGAGATTAGGGAACTTAGTTACCCAATGATAACCCCTCTAGGTAAGTGGAAGGTAGCAAATCAGGCTCACTTCATTTAAAAATGTAAGCGAAAGGTCTATAGGTAATGGGAATGATTTTAATATTCGAATGCAAAAAGGGATCAAATTTGGGGAAAATGAGAGATGTGGATGTGGTTGAATTAATCCTTACCTCCATTATGGTAATGTTTCGGGAAATGGGAAGATTTACGACCTATGGTAGGGTGTGACCTCATGAAGAATTCGTAACCTTGGAATTAGTAGCTGAGAAAATTTGTGAGGGATTAACAGTAGTAATGTTTGCCTTATAATCTTAGGGGCATTATTTAATTGTGGAAAAACTTAGGGTCTTCATAAACGCTGGAGGTGCGTGTTCTCTCAAAGGAATTTTAATATGAAGTAGCGACGGTGGGTGGAAATTTCTTATGGATCACAATTATGCAACCCAAGACTGCCTCGGGAGGTCGAACGTGATGGCTAATGAGCCTGCTCCAAATAGCCTGTCCTCGGTAAACGTGGTGGCTAATGATGGAACAACTTGGCTTTGATGACCTATTCTAATATCCCGAAAGTGGAGACTAGCAGACGTTTTTTCCTGTTAATTGTGATTCCCAAAGAAATAGTTATCTACATCGCTAACCTGGTGAATCCACTTCCGTATGAGGAATAGACTTAGCCAGCTACATTAGAAGACTCGAGAATGCAATCATTAATTGACCATCAAGGTAGGTCAAACTTAACAATTGCTCCGGATGAAGTATATATGCCGGTAAACCTTACTGAACGAGGCACACATAGCAAATAGGTCATCCAAATAGGCTTAAAGAAATAGAACACCCTTGGAAATTATGCTCGAAAGACTTCGACTTGGTGCACGTTTTAAGACAAATTTTGAGGACAAAATTTATTTTAAGGGGGGAAGAATGTAATACCCGGACTCTTTATAGGATTTTTCTATTTTAAAGGAAATGATATGCCTCGTAAATCCAAGGAAATGAGGAAAATCTTGAGGGCAAAAGGGGTAATTCTTGGAAATAAGGGATAAAATGTGATTTTCTAAAAATATTTGGAGAATTGTTTTGAGTCATTGGTTGGCACTCAAGGGTAAAGGATCCTAGAAGAGGTCTTAAAATATTATTGAGAAACAAAAGAATGACATTTCAAGGGGACAAAGTGAGTTTTTAGAAACCTAGGGGTGAAAGTGTAAATTTGTGGAAACCTTGGGGCCGGAACCATAATATTGGGAAACTAGCTAAAAATATCTCTCAAAAATATCAGGAAGCAACCAATCAAAGTCTTCCAAGTGTCCCTAAGGTGTGGAAGCATCCTATTGGCCAAAAACTTCTATATAAACCATAGCTACTCAACCAAAATTCATTCCAAGCCAAGTTTAAGCCAACCTTTGGCCAAATTGAGGGGTGTGAAGGTGAGAATTGTAGAGGGGGAAATTCTGGAATAAGTAGAAGAGAAAAAGGGTGAAAGTCGAAAGAGAACGAGAGGGTTGTCAGAAAACGGACAGCTGCCGAAAAACACCTGCAACTGCCAGAAAAATCAAAAGGTAAGTCCGATTTATCTACATAATCTTGTATAGCACTGAACGAGGAGTCCATAGGTTCAAACGGGAGTCGAAACGGAGCTCGGATGAGGGAGATATGGTCGTTTTAAACGGCAGCCCGAAAGTCTGATGGAAAAGGCAGCGACGCGTGTAACGCACGCGCCGTAGACTACTGAGAGTGGCCGCACGTGGCTACCCTTCTAGGGGCTCGTGCGGGCACGTGACAAGCCATTTTTCCCTAAAATTTTTATGCAATACTCCCCTTTTAATTCCCTAGAACCCTGTCTAAAAATATTTTGATTTGGTGACATGAAACTTCTGTAACTGCAACAAAACCAAGGCCGATACCCTGTGAACAGTAACTTCGAAAGGTAAATCAGCAAGGTGAGTGGTTCTTGCATCCAATAAACTCCATATTGGTTATATGTTGTGGCTTACACTTCATGCTTCTCTTTGTTAAAGCATATTTCTTTGTTCTTGCATGCATCTTCGGTGTTGTGGATGGTTGATGAGGCGGGTGTAGTGATTTGGGGGAGGAATCTGGTGCCCTCAATGGGGCTAAGGAATCCGGTGCCCTCGGAGGGGCTAAGGACATCTAACTCCAATCACATGCCTCGATGGACTAAGGTGTTTGAGGAGACTTCATCCTCACGTTGGATTTTACATCTGCACACATTACCACCTTTGAACCATCTCATTTAGATGTCAATATCTAACTTGAGTGTTTGATACCCCTGGAACATTCTACGTTCCAGGTATTATAACTATGCTAGGTACTGGGAAGACAAGCAGAAGAACCGAAAATGAGGTGGCCGAGACTTAGTTTCCATTATATCTAACTTAAAGTACTATAAACATATGTCTCAAGTGATGTATTATTAAACCCTATAAGAGTGTGGGAGTTGTATGTTACACTTATTTCTTTGATCTTGAGAAGGTTATACTGTGGTTGGGAAATAATTGTTGTTTGGATGGGCACGTCTTAAAATTGAAGGGTTGTGTTTGGTGTTACTTCTACTTGTGTGTGGGTATACATGTGTTTGTGATGTCGCAATTATGTCGTAGTGGTCTATTGTGAACAGTTGCTAAGATACTTGGAAGTCATCTAAGCATATGTATGCATCCTTAATAACTCATGGAAATCCTAACTATTTAAGCTCTCAGGTTTGGTCCTTGCTTCCGTTGATAAAGGATTTCCAATATCATCCAAGTGTTGTAAATGTTAAACATAGTCACCTTGTGGATTGAAAATATGGGGTGTTACACTTAATGTCATGGCCTTCTGGCCACGGCTTTCCCTTAATGCCGCGGCCAGATGGCCGCAACTTTTCTTATTCAACGTGATCAGAAGCTAGTGCAGTTACTTAATCCATAAAATTTTGGTTTAAAAGAACTAGTATATCCAAATAAATTATGGATCAAAATAATATGATTCTTAATGACTTAACACGAAAAAGTCTCTGATACCACTTGTTGTAAACTTTAAATCTTTTGTGAAAACTATCATCCAAATGTCAAGAATAATCATGTCAAATCATCAAGAATAAATAAACAATAAACAAAAGCGTACCTGAATCCATAACGATTATGTCTCTTTAGATCCATGCAACGAGCCTTCCAGATCAATACGAATTTCTGAGAGAATCCTTTAAGTTTCTCTTCACAACTAGTTTCGGATGATGGGATACCGAAACAATACTGATTCGTTCGTATGACCTGGGGACCATAACCGCTGTATTTCTAGAGGTAACATCTCGTTACCCTATTGATAATTATGTTTTAGCCCATCAAGAAAACATAATTATCCTTTAAGTATCTACACATTAAAGGCCCACACCCTATTAGATACATTAAAGCCCAAAACTTAACAGATCACTTTTTAATTGGACTTAGATTATTTGACAACCCACAATGCATAATTATTCACATATGATCCCAACGTTAGATTAAGGATCCAACATCTGTATGTATATATGTGTGTGTTCTTCTACTCTTGTATTTTTTATTCATTTTTTGTTTTCGCCGCATCATATTCAGCGTTCTTCGTCGTATCATCTCCAACATGAATGGGCGGTCACGTATGACTGGCGAACAATTCATCGAGGAAGAAAGTGATTGCAGTAGTGAAGGTAAAAATGAGTTTTCAAAAGAGGGTATTTCAAGTATATTGAAAGGTGGCTTTAAAGAGCAAAATGGATGATTACAAATAAAATTTCTCTAAAATATATATATATATATATATATACTCCTTCCCCTGACATGCCCTGCATATATATATATGTATGTACTCCTTCCCCTAACAAGCCCTGCACTCCACTCCACGTATATATATATATATATATGTACTCCTTCCCCTGATATGCCCTGCACTCCAGTCCATAACCATCTATAAGCGTAAGGCTTAAGCTGTTAGGCAGTGTCGATTTACTGTCTTGTATCATTTATGTTCAATTCAATGTTCCCCCGTGGTACAGCATTTGGTCTCTCTATATAAATAGCGTGATCCATGATTTCTTATGCTTCCGAATCTGCATATATATCGTCGTTTCAATTTCCGACAGTGCACCTCTGTTCAATCGTCTCTCTGTGTTTTATACACCAACACTTCTTAGAGTACAACTTTCCCCCTTGCATTGTACGACAGCAACACCCCGCTTTTTCCCCTTTTTAAGCCCATCCAAAGAAGTCAAAAACAGATTCCTCCCACAAACACAAACAATGGGGCCGTCCAGATCCTCTGCGTCCGTAGCCGCCCTCTGGTTTCTCGTCCCCCTCGCGTTTTCATCGGCGCTGGACACCTCCGCCGCCGACGGCGGGTCGAGCTGGAGGACCGACGAGGACGTGACGAGTCTGTTCGAGTGTTGGCTGGTCAAACACCACAGGAACTTCAACGCGCTCGGTGAGAAGCAGATGCGGTTCCAGATCTTTAAGGACAATCTAAGGTTCTGTACATTGATGATATGCTATTTCAAATTCAAAGAACATTTGACCTAGAACCGAACAAATCTTGTATCAAAACTCACGTACGACAAATTTTGTAGCCGAATTTAGTTGTTTCAACAGTTTTTGACGTCATCTTCTGATTATTCATTTTGTTTTTACCTAGCTACAGCTTTAGTTGGATGTTCCTGTTATTTGTTTTGTCCAATGTTTAGAAGTTGGCTGCAGCTGTTGATTATTCATCATTTCTATTGGTTGTTAAATTTCATTTACTACAGGTTCATCGACGAGCACAACGCCCAGAACCGGACCTACAATCTGGGTCTGAACCGGTTCGCTGACCTCACCAACGAGGAGTATCGCTCAACGTACCTGGGTGCCTCTCGCCGGAGACTTTCCGCCGCCAAGAAAAGCCACCGCTATTCACCGGTCGCCGGTGAGGCATCGCCGGAGTCCTGGGACTGGAGAGAGAAAGGTGCTGTCACTCCAGTCAAAGACCAGGGTCTCTGCGGTATGTTTTATTCACAATTTTGCGCTTACCTTTATTTGTTTTCTCCTATTATTATTATTATTATTATTATTATATTCCTGCTTTGTCTAATGTGCATTTATTATGGGTTTTCCGACCACGTGTTCTTAGGATATAATAGTAGTTATTAAAATAAAAAAATTATTATTGTTAATAATTTTTTATATTTTTTGGACAAAAATAGACTTTCCTATATATAATTCTTGCATAGTGGTCTGCTTTCGATAACGTATTGAGATTAAGCATCTTGCGCGCGCCTGTATTGTTATAATTAAAAAGTGTACCCATTCATTGTCTGGAAACTTAGGGAGTTCTTGGGCATTTTCGGCAATTGCTGCCTTGGAAGGGATCAATCAGATAGTGACTGGCGATTTGCTCTCCCTATCCGAACAGCAACTGGTGGACTGTGATGCATTCTATAATCAAGGATGCGATGGTGGCGCCGTGGACCGTGCCTACGATTTCATCACCAACGACGGCGGCATTGGCGCCGACAATGATTACCCCTACACGGGTGCTCACGGCCAATGCAACAAGAAGAAAGTGGGTTTTGAGTGCTTTGAACCAATAAGTAAAGAAAGTGGGTCTTGTTCATTCCTTTCATTTCTTTACTCTTTCTGCAGAAGAATGCCAGAGTGGTGACAATTGAGGGTTATGAAATCATTCAAGAAAACGATGAGAAGGCATTGCAGAGAGCGGTGGCACATCAGCCAGTGAGTGTTTCTATTGATGCTTCTAGCAGGGCCTTCCAATTCTATGAATCTGTAAGTCTCTTTCTTGGTTCTGTTTTAAAGTTTAACTAGTTTAAGAGGGCTTAACACTGAACCGATTAATTAACAGCCTGTACTGTATTGGTGGATGTGCTGTCGGTGTCTTGCTTAAAACAATTATGTCTAGAACGAGGTGTGCATGGCTCAATGGTTTTTGTCAACTTTCCAGGAAAAAAAAATTGTTTCTATGCGAAAGATGAATCTCTATGCAACTCATACAGCTGTCTGCCAAATAATTTAGTTGAGGAAAACTTATTGCATTTACTTAAATTTCATTGACTTTGTGACTACAGATCGTTTGAAACTTTTGATTAACATGTGGTCACGGCTAGGACGAGTGACATATTTTGGTGATTTTCTTTTATAAAGAAGGCCTCCTTACACGCATCTTTTGTTGTGGTTCACCAGAAGTTATGGCATAATTAATAATGTAGGAAAAAAGAATATAATATCATTGTCTTAATTTTTTTATGTGGTAGTGGACTATAAGAAATTTAGCTTGTCACTTACCATTTATTTAGAATTTATGTTGTTTGATCGGATGAATCTTAACCTTTTGCTTTTATTTGAATTTGAGACCAGTCGTAAATAAGAAAGCACAGAGTTATATGATTAGAAGATAAAACTTTACAACAGATATAACTTTACAACGCGCACGCACGCATTGAAAATAACTTAAACAGTATCAATGAAACATGGATATGAACGAGCAGGAAAGTTAAATGAGTCAATGGTCATTTTGGTGTCTATTATAAAATCATGGTAGATTGTTCTTTCCTTTCATAATTGCGTGAAAACAATGTTTTGAGTTCCCAATTCGCACACAATATTTAAACTCTGCTACAGAACGTACAAGTTTGGTCAATGTCTTTAGTTAATAAATATAATTAATATACATATAAACACAATCACGTTGAAATGTATATCAATTATTTCTGTACTGCCGCCCTGTTGGTAAGATGGAGGAAAGAACTATATTGCAATAGAATATTGAGAGGCAAGGTCAATAACAAAAGTTCATCTATCAAAAACGTCCAGTACACCAAGTCTTAAATAATGCTAGCAGTGGCAACAGAAAATGCTAAAAAACAGGATCACAAACCCGTGACCAGGTTTAGTGCCAAAATGTAACCGACCACTAACGTAATGACTAACAAATAAAAGCATAAAACACCTGCTCCTAAAAAATAGCAACTAATAGTTTGAATCATTCATTCAACACCCCCCGCCTCCCAATTAAAAAAATACAAAAAAGAAAAAAGGGGAAAAAATCTGGTTCCAGTGAGCATCCAATGTAGGAGGCATCTAATAATAGAATTTGGCGTAACGTTTCGGAGAATAGAGGTCTGCCTGTGCAGTCTAAAGCTTGTTTGGTCCTTCTTACAATCTGGGCAGGGCGTATTCACTGGCGAATGCGGGATAAAAGGAGAGCACAGTGTTGCTGTTGTTGGATATGGCACAGAAAATGGTGCAGATTACTGGCTTCTGAAGAATTCATGGGGAGCAAACTGGGGAGAGGGTGGCTATATCAGGATTGAGAGGAACGTGGGCGGCGCTGGCAAATGTGGGATTGCAACAGAGCCCTCTTACCCTCTCAAGAGTCCCAACCCCACCCGGGCAGCTCCATCTCTGGCAACATTTCCTCCAAATCCACCAGGTTTTTGTAGTGGTTATTATACTTGTCCCATGAACAGCACCTGCTGCTGTATCCTTGAATCAGGCACTGAATGCATAACTTGGGCATGCTGCGGATATGAGCGAGCCACTTGCTGTGAAGACCATAGTACTTGCTGCCCTCCTGAGTATCCGATATGTGACGTAGCGACAGCTTCCTGCTTAATGGTGAGAATCATACTTGGATTATCTTTATATATTCCTTATAAATCTTTCAATACTTGTTTATTACCTATTTAAGTTAATCACATAACTTATACGTACACTGGTTATATCCAAGACAATAGAATACAATTTCAATATTCTCTCTTTTAACATCACCTTTTTCATCTTTTCTAACAATCTTCATTATCATTGTTCATTTATATCTATCTATCTATCTATCTATCTATCTATCTATATATATATATATATATATACCATGTATTAAGACTTGTTATTGTTGTGGTCTGCATGGATACTTCTATAAAGGCCACAACTTGTACATGGTAACATACATGAAAATATAAGGAAAGGTTCTTCCATATTGGTTCTAGGTTCCAGTCATAACTCATGCTGCTAGTAATCAATCTTGATGTTTTCAATCAACCAGAGCAAGGACAACCAATTCCGACTTGTTAAGGCAAGAAGGCATTTTGAGGCTATGCCTTTGCGAGCCTTTGCGTGAACGACGGAAGGAGCTTAGGAAAGCGTTGGAGCTGTTAGCCGTGGATGCGGGAGACTGCCCGAGTTTGGAAGGATTGAAGAATGCCTGGGTATTCATTTCAAACGCATGGGTGCTTATTAGGTGTTCATCTACTGCTGCTTTGCATTTTGTATTGCATCTAGACAGCAAATTTAATGATGTTGGTTTTTAGTTCTATTTATGCTGCACGAATTAGGTTGCGTTCTCTTTACTTTTTAGTTCTATTTATGCTGCACGAATTAGGTTGAGTTTTGAATTCATTTTCAGTTTTCTAATTTATAAGTCTCTGTTTAGAAAATTAAAGATGCGTTTTCTTTGTCATTTTAAAAAATTATTTCTCAAAACAGAAAATTAGAAAATGCGTTCTCTTTGAAATTTTGAAAAAAAAATTTAATGATATTTTATTTAATAAATTTGATTGTTTAGTAAATTAGAAATATTTAATGTTAATATATTATTAAAAAATATACATTTTAAAGTTAATAAATTTTGTAATATTTTTTTTATTACAATAATAAAATATAAATAAATAAATGTGTTTTGAGTTTAGAATTTGTTTTAAATGAAAACACTCAAAATTTTGAATTTTCTTTATATTTTTTTTGTTTTTAAAAATATATTTTTAAAAACGGTAAAAAGAATGCCTTCTCGTTATTTTAAAAAATTAAAAATTAAAAATAACTTAAAAACAATAAAAAAAAATGCAGCCTAAGTTTCATCCAATGGTAATGTTGCAATAATAACCCTTCATATGCTGCTTTTTTCCTTTACTTCACTGTTACTTACAGGTTGTTACCTCTGAAAGGAGCTGCTAACCAAAAAGTTTGTTTTTTTATTAACATTCCTTGTGGTTTGGCTTATTTTGTAGGAAAAATGTGGTTTTAAAAACGTCCTTTAAGATCCTACGTGGTTTGGGCAAATTTGCAATGAGACCTTTATGGTTTGGTCCATTAACAATGAGACCCATATTTTATTACAAATAGCTCGAACCATAAGGTCTCATTGCAAATTGATTTTTTATTGACACTTTTTGACCATCAATATATTTGTTGAGAGCATGACAAGTAGCTTTATTGCCATGAATCTCGGATCTTTAAGATGAATTTTGGCGAAAAGATAATTATAAATTTTTTTTGAGACTTATTAGGAAAATTATTTCGATACTTAAAGTCAAATATAACTAAGGAAGATAGAGGTTGTATTGGAGAGCACTTAACTCAAATGAGAGATCCTCTTTTACTTGGCCACCCTCAACTTCGACCAATTTTTCAGCTCGATCCAATTAACAAGATTACTCTCAACCTTGATCTCTTATTTGGGCTAACTTTGTCCAAAAAAATGTCTCTCACAGATCCAAAGATAAACAAATCCTACTTAGAATTAAACTACTTAACTTGACTAGCATTTTCTTCTAAAATAAAACGATAAGTTTGATCATTATTTGAAATTATTTTTTACAGTCTAACAATCTTTTCAAATCTAGATAAATTTAGGATTAACCCCTTTTTCAAAATTTTAAGAAGGTGATCTTCATGGATAAATCTAACCTCCTCAAATCTATCTAAGATTAATATTCATGACCTACTTAAGATGTGAACATGTCAACTGAGCTAAAACTTGAATATCATATATTTGTTTTGGTGAAATTTGTTTCTATCTCTTGTTGGTTTCTTTGAGTTAATTATGGTTGTCAAGAATTGTTATTCTTGATGATTGATGTCTTGAGAAGTTGATGTATCCTTATTATTTGTCAATGGTGTAAGATTTGAATAAATTTCTGATCCTTGATTTTACTCCTCACTTTGAAAAAACATTTCTTGTATATTTGATATTCTTTGTGCTTAGGGTATTTTTTGTTGCAATTTTAGTATATTGTTCTCTATATCTCTACTTGATTTAAATGCTTTAGGTTCAAACAAGTTAGGAGAAATTAATTTCATTTTGAGTATTAAAATTTCATATTTTTGCTACATTGCATTCTTACTATCAAAGCAAGGTTTTTTGAATTTTGTTGTCTTCTACAATGTATTGAACATTGGAACTAAAAACAAGCAAAATAATTAATTTGAATTGGTCTAATTATGCTCTTTGAAAAGAGAAAACCAATTATCTTATTTATTTGAAGATTACTATATGCTTGTATTTTTTAAGAGAAATTTGTAAATAAAATTGATAAAGAATAGAGTTTGGTTCATAGGCAAGCGTGTTACCTTAGTATGAGTATATTAGACAATGAGTTGATGATAATATGTGTTAAACTATATTAGTAGAGAGACAAATCCATGCACAACTATTTTTTTTTTTTTTTTCTGTAAGTAAGAATTTCATAAAACGAAAACAAATGCGAATACAAACAAAGGCCAAGGCAAACCCTAGACCACCAAAAAATCAGGGGGAAAACAGAAACAATCACCTTCTGGACCAAGGAAAAACAAAAATAAAAATAAAAGGAAAAAAATAGAAACAAAAATAAAATATGTACAAGATATAAACAATGGCTAGAAGATAATCGCTAAAAGCCTCCAAAATGGACAGAACTAATCCACTGAGATGATCACCAGCAGAGGTAGGACTGAACAGAACACTAGACCAGAATAATAGGGCATTAGGAGAACATGAGCACAGAAGGCACTGGCACTAAACATGAAACCATAGGATCACATTAACCATCATCTAGAAGCAAAAAAATAGCATCTCATCAGAGACTAAAAAATTGGTCCATCGAGAGCTGCCAGACATAACGAAGGGTGTGACTCTGCTAAGACGACCTGAAGCAAATAGTCGCCAGAGGAGCCCAAATAACACACTGGATCTAATGCCCCAATTGATAAGCAAATCTCTCTAATTTCAAAAGCATCTGTTGTTGCGCTCCCTGACCGGCTGTCGAACCACTCCAGAATTAGAGATCTATGTTTGCATCTCTTCTCTAGTTTGCAGCAAAGTGCACCCTAGGTCATCTCTCACAAGGAGCCTCACTTTCTTCTACCAACAAAGGAGAACCAACATAACCAACAGTTTGTTTAGGGGGGGGTTTTGACAGAAAACTAATTATCAAAACAGAAAGACAATGATGGATGAAAAATCAGTAAAAGATGTGCAACCGGCTGTGTATTTGTCTCCTATGTGAAATCTTCCTCGTCCAACCTATATACCTTGGCTTGCTAGATGTTTTGATATCCGGATAACAAACTCAAAGCATCCCCAACAACCGTCCAAGGATTAGAATGATTGGAACAACAAAATGAATACAGAAATCTCTTGTAAACAAAATGCAGCCATTCACTCTCTATTCAACCTATCAGGACCTATGCAAGAACAACCGTTCAAGCACATAATATTCATTTCCTAGATGTTATACCAACCGGCTATAACATTCTGCTCTCTAAAGCATTTAACATAAAATGAAACCATGCAAATTCACACAAACCTGCCATGAACTCCATGCATTCACAAATCTGCCCAAACTAAACCAAATAGAAATGAATAAGAAACAAACAACAAACCAGATTCTTGTAGCTCATCCGGGACTCAAATTCCACATGGATTCAAGACACACAACCGGTTACAAATGCTCTAGCCTATCATTACAGCAAGGAAAACAAAATGGAACAAAAGATGTAGAAAACAGAAAAATGCTACAACAACAAAAACGGGCAGAATCCTCTCTATTTTCTCCTCTCCCTCTATCTCCTCCTCTTCTGGAAATGAATGCTAAGAGGCCTTAAATACATGGCTAAGAAAGGAAAGGCTAGGGAGGCTAGGGTTGGGCCTAGCCCAACAGAAAACAAGTGAGCCCAAGTCTGCTCCTTGAAAGTAGGCCCAAGCTCCTTTAGTAGGCCCAAGCTCCTTTAGTTGAGCCACTTCTCTAGCCCATCCAATATTCCCTAAAGCCTGGATCCATAGAGTAGAGGTAAGATAGAAAATAGTGTAAGGACAATTTGAAGCATAATAAAATAGAAACAATGAAATATCAGCAAAAATTACTTCAAATGGCCTAATAAGAATGAGGTGAAATGCCAAAATATGGTATAAATATGCATGCTATCACTCCCTCCAAATAAAGTACACCAAAATGTGAAGCACTAGCCTATTTGCGACCTGCCACGGACCCTTGCCACTTTATCTAGCAGCTGCCCATAGCACACCAGTATCCCATCGAAGCCATGACAAGTTGAATTTCTTTGATCTACAAAAGAATGACAACATCTTTTAGGAATATGTACACTAAAAAAAAGATGGCTATGTGTGATGCCCCGCTCTCATCTACTGGTGCCACTAGTGAATAATCGACCAGACTAATCACACACCAGGATATTGATGAAGAGACGAACTATGTTTCTAAGTGAAATTCCCTAGGTGGGAACTAGACTTCATCCTTCCCTTCGATCCACTCAAGGATACGAGTAAAGGAATATTAAAAAATTTTGAGAAGCTAAACTCGAAATCCCTGGTGGGCATCACCCTTCTTTGGCTCAAACCGATGAGCTAAGGATGACTTACCCAATACCCAACCAAACATCAACACTAATGACCGCTTTGCTTTCCTAAGACTTGCGACCCCTCGACAAAAAGTCAGAAAGTATATTCATAAAGAAAATATTTTAATTGGGCATTGATTTTTGCTTCATAAAAATATCTCAAGGCATTAATGCCTAGAGAAAATTAAAACTTGGCCTTCTTCAACAAGCCCATTTTCTTATACCCAAAGAAATTCATAAGAAAAAAAATTCGGTTTAAATCTCCTCTATGCAAAATTAGCCAAAATTTTACTTTAGCCAATTCTAAAACTTTCCCAAAAATACTTCAAATTTTTCTTAATTTATAAAATATTTTTGGAGCCCAAATCCATCATTTTTTTCCCATAATTTTTCAAAAATATTGAAGGAACGAAGGGGCAGCAGGGCACCAGCCACGTGCTTAGGCCACGCCAACTATAAGCTTAGCGCGTACGCAGGGCCAACTGCGCACGTGTAATACCTCGTATTACATGATATTGGAAAAATAAATAAATTCCGATTATTTGAAGGGACCTCGGGTGGTCCGAGAAGCCCAAGGGTCAATTTCAAAAAATTAATTAATTAAATTTGTCGAATTTGCGGCATAGAGTGCCTCGGGACTTGGATGTCCGGGGAAGAAGGCATGAGATTGGTAAGTGTCTTGAGATGAGGCTAATGACGCTGGAAGCAGTTCAACCGGGAATAATTTTTGAAATAAATTCTGTATAAACTCGAATGAATGCTAGCACCGAATGGTTGCAGGGAACCTCTGGGAAGCTGAGAAAACTCTAGGGATGATCCGATTTCGCAAGTGAGGCACCTTGAGACGTTTTTGGGTGGAATAAAGGTCCCGTGTAGGCACAGGGACGAAATCGATAATTTCGAGTAAAAGTTGGATATTAATTTTCATAGAAATCGACTTGGGAGTGGCTTGATGATAATTAATTTAAGCCTTGGAAGGTCCAAGTGTAATTATAAAAATCCTCAAGTGCCATTAATAAGTTCATTAAGTGGAATTATGAGATGTTTGGGGGTTAATATGTAATATGTATATGTATATGTATATATGTATTGTGGGCGTGAGGGAGGTTCCAGGAAGCTTCGTTTTTTCTCTGAAATTTGAAATGGCCTAGAGGAAGGTAACTAGAGAGTAAGGAAGAGAGAGAGAGCAATGTGAAAGAGAGGGAAGATCGGCCATGGCAGTAGCTGCCATGGCGTGCGGTGGAGCTGAGACAGCATCGGAGCTGGAGCGGCCGATAGAGGCCAGAGGTAGCCGTGGCCTATAGCAGCGGAGGTCGGCCATGGCAGCGTTGTGTGAGCAGGGGAGGCCGGTGATGGCTAGAGGTGCAGGTTGCGGTGGTGGCTGTTGTGTACGGCAGAGCTGGGGCTATCGACGGTGGCATTGCAGGCAGCGGCAGCCGATAATGGCAATGGGGCAAGCGGCGGCAGTGGGCGACCGCTGGTGGGCACGTAGGTATGGTGCGGGGAATAAGAAGGGAGAAAGGAGAAGGTGGAGAAGAAAGAGAAAATAGAAAAATAAAAATAAAAAATAAAAGAAAAGAAAATAAATTGGAGAAAAAATTGGAAAAAAATGCCATAAAATTTCAAATAAATTGGGAAAAGTTCTGGAAATTAATTCGGGGCTCAAGGAGTATGCCAGAGGCTCGAAATGAGATTTCAAGCGCATTATGGTAGTCCAATAGGCGATGCCAATGTGGGTGATTAGCCAATCTTCTTTTCCATATTTACTTGAGGTAAGTTAATTAATTCTTTTCAAAATATTTCCGTTATCCGAGATAATGAATTGTGTAGTGTTGTTGAATTGAACCCTTGAGTGGGGTTGTTTGAAAATTTGTTGATGGCTGATTTATGCCATGGTTGGTGTTGTTTGGATGTAGTGTTGATGAGTGGTTTTGCGGTGTGTGACAAAATCATAGGCTCTGGATGAATGCCTGGTGTGAATGGGTTTGTGTGGCATCTAGGTTTGATCGGGAAGGCAGTGATCCTAAAAGAGTTCAAGGTTCAGGCTAGAATTTATGCCAAAGCAGGAGAGGTTTTGAGCCAGGTAAGGGATGACCCCAAGGTGGTGGTCTTGCTAGCATTGTAAGTGTTTTTATGAGTTGCATGTAGTGGTTTACATCTGCATGATATGTGTTCTAGTGTACCTATGGCCATATGGAGGACTAGTGTTGTTGGAAGGGTTGGTCGGTGCCTTAACCTAAGGAAGTTATGAAGGCATGGAAGACTACCCATTTGTATTGCATTTTGCATTACGTGCTCTCTCATATTTCATTTACTTATGCATTGCACCCTTACTGAGTCTTTGTGATTCATGGGGTTTTACCTTATGTTGTAGATGTGCAAGTCTAGATGCAAGCAAGGATGGTGCTGAGAGGCTGTTGTGGCAACTAGCGATGTTGCCCGACTTTGTGTATTTTATTATCTCTTGTACGTATTCATGTGGTGGTATGTATATATACCCTTTTGTGTGAATGAATATGTTGTTAAGCGCTAGATGTATTTAGTTGTTGTAACTATCAAAGAGTGATAGATGATTGTTAGATTGCTTGCTGATTGCGACTTTAGTTGGTGGAGTCGGATTCAGATCAGGTAAGGATAGAGAAGGTATGTTCCCATAAATCCCCAGTACTCAGTGGGTGTAAATATGTTAGCTTTGTGCTTGGGTCACCTTTGGCTTGCTGTGAGGCAAGTTGGAGAAAGGTGAAGCTCGCTCGGATTTCGGGTCCCATTCCGCTGTTTTCCTTGTTTGTGTTTGGGACCGATTCCTTGAGTGGAGTGAAGGGTAGGACAAAGCCTAGTCCCTACCTAGGGCATTTCTTGATGAAACATAGTCCAACCCTTCCGTTGTGATTCGTCGTCTGAGTAATCCGGTCGATTATTCACCTGTGACACCTGTTAGTGTAGGTGCTCTAGACCCAATCAGATTGGGCATGTTGTACACTGACAATTGTAATCATGTTATTATTTGAATAAGGAGTTATTCAAATTCACAAGAAGTCATTCTATTAGTTTCTTGTTATTATTGTAATAACCGAATGAAACTAGATAGAAGTCCATATGATGTATACTGTGAATAATCTATAAAGATGTGAGATGATGCATCACAGTTTATAGACATCATTAAACGTCCCAAGTCGTAGCAATGTCAAGAATGGACATTGACAATTGCGGTAAGACTTGTATGTGCTATGTTTTTGCTATGTGATAGCAATGGGGGTCTCACACCCATAGGCATGGGGATGCCTAGACAAGTACATAGGTGACCAATGTTGGAGAACGTGTCACTGGACATGACTCGCCATGAGAATCCATTTTGGTTAAATGTTGATGGAATTCTCATACGAGATGGGTGTAACTAATCCTTGGACCTGAGGTTGTCACGGTCATCTCATAAGAAGACCGGTATGCTTTGACATCGTTTCGATGGGCCTAGACAAAGGCTGCACGTGGGCGATCGTTGGGTATATCATGAGGCTTATGGAGATGGGTGCATAGCCAAGATGGGACTCGTCTATCCCTTGATAGAGGATGATGTATCTAAGGCGCATTCGGTGGATATTCACTTTAAATCCATGGCCATGGTGAAAGAGATCAATAAGGAGTTATTGATTCACTTTCTATTAAGTGAAGATATCCGAAAGACCGAAGAAAACTCATGTGATCATTATCAAGCAACACATCGCCATACTTGAGATCACATAAGATGCATTGACGAGAGGATCGTATTACACGGTAACCATGCTCGTGAAAGGTTATTTGCGGATTATGAATCCTTCTGAATAATTGGGTAGGGATGACGCCTTGCTAGAGGCCAATCTTGTCTTATGTGTTCGTACCGACACATTGCCAACATATTCGGAAGCCTAATGAGTCATACGCAATAGGCACGGTCCCTGGCTTAAACTAGGAGAGTGGACGTATGGTTAAGTGAGACACTTCGGCAAGAAGTTGTGCCGTCGTAGGTTCTCACAGGAAAAGAACAAATAGACGTAATGACGTCAATATGACGAGGAGTCGTCATAATGGAAAGAGTTTCCTAAAAATGGCATTTGATTAAATTAGGAAGGAGTTTCTAATTTAATGATTTTCTATTTGTTGGAGTGGCAAATAGGAAATAAAATATTTTTAGGCTTAAGTTAATATTTGGACTAAATTAGATTTGGGCCAAATATTAAAATAAATATTATATTTGGACTAAATTAGATTTGGGCCAAATATTAAATATTATATTTGGACCAAATTAGATTTGGGCCAAATATTAAATAAAATATATTTGAGCTTGAATTAGATTTGGGCCATAATATTTTATTTAACCTATAAAAGGATTGGGCCATTTAATTATATTTCTAGTTGGACTAGAATAAGCCCACTTATGATTCTAATTAAATTAGAATTAATGGGCTAGCCCAATCCATTAGGGTTTTAGAAACCCTAGGATATTTCATTATAAATATCCTTTTATAGGTTGCCCATTATAGAGGTGATTTTTGGTGTCGTTTTTTAAAGAGTTGAAAAACGCATTGCCGTTCACTCTTCCCCGTTTCTTTTGGCATCGATTTGAAACGTGGGTGTTCTTTTACCGTCCATACACAAGCCGCGCAAAGGAGAAGGAGCTAGCACTCCTATTCCGCTCTCCTTGCCAACGGACGCGTGCCGCGTATCACGAGTTAGAGGCCGGACGCTTGGACGGCTCGAATCCGCGAACGACTCGATAATCTAAAGGTTAGATTTATTTATTTGTTTGTGAATGATTTGATTTCGACGTTGATCCAATCGCCAGGATCGGGGTAAGGTTCAAAATTTTTGAACTACGCTGCTTGCCCCGTAGCGATCTTGCTTTACTTTCAGTGGTATCAGAGCCATCGTCGAAATATTTCAATTCCTTACGGCGGATTCGGTTATGTTGTTATTTATGAAATAATTAAATAATTGTTGCGTTTGTAATTTTTTTGGATTGCAAAACATTTTTGGGTGAAGGGAAAAAGATCGTGTATGACACGAAAAATGGCGAAACGGGGTTCGGGGTGCATACGGATGCACCGGGGCATCGAAAGACGCAGCCGAGCGGGGCCCGCACGCGCAGGGGCCGCTGGGGCGCGGCCTTGCGCGCTGGTGCGCGGCCGTGCGCGCGCATGGCGCGCACAGGCGCGGCCGCGCGCGCGCAGGCGGCCCCAGGCGCGGCCGCGCGCGCGCAAGGCGCAGGCGGCGCGCGGCCGCGGGTGCGACCCGCGAGCCTTGCGCGCCCGCGCGCGGCCCCAGTGGCCCGCGCTTGCCGCCCCGCGGCCTTTGCCGCGCGCCCATGCGCGGCCCATGGGCGCCCAGCGCGCGCCAGCCGCGGCCTTTAGCCCTGTTTGGGCTGGCAGCATGTGTGACATGCTGCCCAGCCACCTCCCGGCCCCTCCCGCTCTCTCGGGCTTCGGTTTGACCGTTCTCGGGGGTCCCCGTGAAGCACCCGGGCCGACCCTTCGGTAGCCCAGTGCGTTCCGTTCTCTTTGGTGGGGCCCGACCAAATTGTTTGGCTATTTTTATTATTTTTATCCGATCCATGAGTGTATGACACTTATGGGCCGTGATTAAAAATGGGCTAGGGCCATTAATTGGGTTATTTATTAATTATTGGGCTGCTAATGTATGTTTGACATACATTGGTTGATCCAAGGCCTGTTGAGCCTTGTTAGTTAGACTAATGGATGAAGCCCAAGCCCAACACAATTAAAACAATTTTGTTTTTCCAAAATTATACAAATTTTCAATTTATTGAAAGCGTTTCATTAAGTTTGAAATAGATGCGACAATTAATTAACATAATCTAAATGAATCAATTAGATTGATTGCATAGGTGTATGGTATGGATCGAGTCGACCATTTATTTTATGTTGGGAATGAATGCTTGTAAATTTGGTTTTTGAAATAGGGCCTGCGTGTCCTGCCTCTCTTATACTCTGATGCACATTCTCTTCTCATCTCACTCCCCCCGAATGTAACTCGGGGTTTCTGATTCTATGTAATGTATGTAGAATAGAATAGAGTAGCGATAGTTGTAGTTTGTATGAAGAGCAAGAGATGGAGCCAAATTGAAGACAAGATTCGAAGACCAATGAAGGCTTGAAGAATGTGCTTATGAAGCAAGATGTGATTCTTCACCTAGGTTTGACCGCTAGCTTCCCTTCTATGGCTCGAGGGGACTAGCCGTAGTTATCCATACCATACACCGGTTTGAGTCGTTTATTATGCATTATTAATTTGATTAATTGCATGTGATGAGACCTAAATAAATAAATAATAAATCCCTCATAAATATTAAGCCAACTTGCCTTCCATCATTATGAAGCATTAGGTTTCTAGCTGGCACTTGATTTGTTGAGTCACTCAAGGTCATGTGTCACCTATGATTCCTATGTTTCATGAGCCATGAGATGTCCCTGAATGGTGGGTCCGACTTAACTAGAAATGTGGGGTTTGTTGGGTCACTCAAGGCCTTACTGAGTATAGAGGCAAAGATTGGGAGTCACATAAGATGTGCTTGGCAAGGAGTTGTCAACCCAATGAATCTAGGAGTTGCATGGAGATGCAATTGGTAGCAAGTACCTACCTAATCGATCCTAGCACAATTTGTTGAGTCACTCAAGGTTGTGCGAGGGGAGATGGGATCTTAGCTCACTAGGAAATCTTCCAACGGGATTTCCCGAGTTATGTCTTGAGGGTGGCAAACTCGCAGAAAATAGTGGGAGCAATCATAAAATGTTACTTCTTGCAATTTATGATTTCGTAATTCAATATGATTATAATAATATCTCTATTCAGTTGTTGATCCAGAATGTCTGGAAACATGTCGATAAGATCGATACTCGAGGGCAATAATACCTTCAACGGACTAATTTCTATGACTGGGAGATCATCTTGAGGATAGTCCTCATGTGTGATAAGATTCTTTATGCGATAAAGAGCTATCTTTTTACGAAGCCACCAGTTAAAGAAATAATAGCACATTAGGCCTGGACGATGCACATGGGTGATATGATCATCGCTTGATATATCGTTTTGGCTGCCATGACCCCGAAACATAGGTCGCCACATAAGAGTTATGATACCTATGAGATCATGGCTAGGCTCAAGGATCATCTGTTGAGAAGCATGTCATAGAGATGATATGATTTATCAATAGGTTGCTAGAGCTAAACTTGGGTATGGATGCCGAAACTTACCCTAGATTTGGTGCTACAGTCCCTTCTTAACGGCTATGGAAAAGACTCTTGGAGAGTGGTTATCCATACTTAGGGAGACCAAGCCTAAAATTGATTATAGGCCAAGAGAAGTGTTCTCTTAGTTGAAAGGCCCAAGGCGCACAAGGGCAAGCCCAAGAGTAAGAAAGCCAAAAAGGAAGAAGAGTTCTTCCATAGCGCAATCTGGAAGAGTCCAGAAGACTAAAACCCAAAAGGCAAAAAGGATGCAATCTATCTCCACTGTGATAAATCGAGAAGTGCAGAGTAAGAAGAGTTCTACTCAAGGCACTTCAGGTATTTATGTTATTGGAATTAATCTATTTACTTCTGATCAGTCCACATGAGTATTAGATACTGGATCTAATGCTCATACTTACACCTTTGTGTATGGGCTTAGGAGTACGAGGAGATTAATAATAGGAGAAGTGTACCTATACGTGGAAAATGGATCAAAAGTTGTTCCATTAGTTGTAGGGACCTATTTATTGACATTGCCCACAGGACTTGTATTAGAGTTACATAACTGTTACTACAATCCTAGTTTGACTAGGAATATAATTTCTAATTCTTGTTTGACAATGATGGATATTCATTTTTTTTATTTAAAGGACAATAGTTGTTCATTTGATAAAAATGAGTTGTTTTATGGTAAAACAACAGTACGTAACAGTTTATATGTCCTTGATGTTGATACTCCTATCAATAACATAAATATTAAGCGACTTAAATCAGATGATTTAAATAGCACTTATTTATGGCATTGTTTCCTTAGCCATATAAATGAGACTCGCACATCCAACTTGTATAGAGATGGATATCTCGGCACATTTGATTATGAATCATATGGTGCTTGCGAATCTTGTTTACTTGGTAAGATGACTAAGTCTCTTTTTAAAGTAAAGGGAGGCTACATAAGTGCTAGGGCTTGTGCACATTGATGTGTGTGGGCCCATATCCATCCAGGCTCGAGGTGGGTATATCTACTTCATAACCTTTACTGATGATAGATCATGTTTTGGTTATGTGTATCTTTTAAGACACAAATCTGAGACTTTTGAAAAGTTCAAAGAATTCAGATTTGAAGTAGAGAAACAAACTGAGAAAAGTATCAAAGTACTTCGATCAGATCGAGGTGGTGAATACTTGAACAGTGAGTTTCTAGATCATCTGAAGTAGAATGTGATTCTCTCACAATGGACTCCACCTAGAACATCAGAGATGAATGGTGTGTCTAAAGGAGGAATAGGACCTTGTTGGACATGGTCTGGTCCATGATGAGTCGCGTTGAACTCCCTATTTCATTTTGGGGATACGCACTCCTCACCGCGATCTTTGTTTTGAACAGGGTTCCAAGTAAATCAGTTACTCAGACTCCATATAAGATATGGAAAGGAAAGAAGCCAAATTTATCTTTCCTTAAGATTTGGGGTTGTCAAATTTATGTTAAACGTGTTGACAGTAATAAGCTACAACCCAAATCGACGAGATATCTGTTTGTGGGATATCCAAGTGGATATTACTTTTACCACCCATGTGAACAAAAAGGTGTTTTGTTGCCAAGCATGTGGTATTCCTTGAGAATGAATTCTTAGATGCTGTGGCTAGTGGGAGGAATGTTAAGCTCGAATAAGATTCGAGGCGAACCACAAACAAATACTCCCCTCCAGGAACCCAAGAAAGATCACACACAAGAAGTTGTGTCAACTCCCCAACCTTCTACACAAGAACCTCATAGGTCGATGAGGGTTCGTTGCGAGCAAGAGAGATATGGATTTCTCATCTCGGCACATGGAGATGTGCTTCTGGTTGTGAACGATGAGCCTACTACCTATGATGAGGCAATGTCTGACATTGACTCTGGGTTATGACAGATGAATGACAAAATAGCTTTCCTTAAAGGAAACCTGGTCGAGGATGTGTATATGACACAGCCTGACGGTTTTGTTACTCATAAACATGCAAATAAGATTTGCAACTTGCAAAGGTCCATTTATGGACTAAGGCAAGCATCCCGAAGTTAGAATCAATGTTTTGATGAAAAGATCAAAAAGTTTGATTTTTCACAAAAGGGAAGTTGATCCTTGTGTTTACAAGAAGGTTAGTGGGAGCGTGGTAGTCATTTTAGTCCTATATGTGGACAATATATTGCTCATAGGGAATGGTGTTCCCATGATGCAATTAGTTAAAATATGTCTTTCAAAATATTTTCTCCATGAAGAATTTGGGAGAAGCAGCCTATATTCTGGGAATAAGGATCTATAGAGATAGATCCAGGAGGTTGCTAGCACTCTCCCATAGTGCGTACATTGAGCTTGAATTAGATTTGGGCCATAATATTTTATTTAACCTATAAAAGGATTGGGCCATTTAATTATATTTCTAGTTGGACTAGAATAAGCCCACTTATGATTCTAATTAAATTAGAATTAATGGGCTAGCCCAATCCATTAGGGTTTTAGAAACCCTAGGATATTTCATTATAAATATCCTTTTATAGGTTGCCCATTATAGAGGTGATTTTTCGTGTCGTTTTTTAAAGAGTTGAAAAACGCATTGCCGTTCACTCTTCCCCGTTTCTTTTGGCATCGATTTGAAACGTGGGTGTTCTTTTACCGTCCATACACAAGCCGCGCAAAGGAGAAGGAGCTAGCACTCCTATTCCGCTCTCCTTGCCAACGGACGCGTGCCGCGTATCACGAGTTAGAGGCCGGACGCTTGGACGGCTCGAATCCGCGAACGACTCGATAATCTAAAGGTTAGATTTATTTATTTGTTTGTGAATGATTTGATTTCGACGTTGATCCAATCGCCGGGATCGGGGTAAGGTTCAAAATTTTTGAACTACGCTGCTTGCCCCGTAGCGATCTTGCTTTACTTTCAACACCCGCAGGTGGGAGCAAGGCGTTACAGCACGTGACACCACGCGGGCGGCGTGCACTAGCTAGCCGTGCGCAATGCGCCAGTAGTGCACATGCACACGGTGTTAGGAACCAGCCAACCGTGTAGCTTCGATTCTGCCTTCTTTGATCCGTAGAGTTGCAAGCGCAAACTCCTCCAAGTCGGTTCACACGATCGACCCTTTTCCACGACGCCTCGAGTAGTACTAGCAAACCCTAAGTGGCATATTTATAGAGTTAAAAAACCATAATTATGCCTTTGAAAAACCCTAAACGATTTAGGTCTGGCCCATAATCATATTGGGCCGTATCTCTCTTTTAAATTATGGAACGGGCTCGACCTAAGTGTGTGACCCCTTAGGTCCACCATTGGGCTAGATGTAGGCCAGCTCTATTGGGCTATATGAAGGCCCAACTCATTTAATTAAACTCTTTAATTAAACTTATAGGCTTCTTAATTAGCACATCTTATGGGCTTCTTAATTAAACTCTTTAATTAATAGTTTTAGAATCAATCAAATTAATTATAAAACCCTACATATCATGGTTAATGTCTAGCAACATGCTGTGAATACCTAGCCAACGATGAAAAAACACGGACCTTTTCAATTGCAAATACCGTGCAGTAAATCATTTCATCAATCTATGTCCCGATTGAATTTAGGGTATGGTTTTATGACGAAACCCTAATCATTCAATAACTATGTATCCATTCCAGATTTATGACTTGATAGGTGAAATCAAAACACCTTTTGATTTCCACCTCACCTTGGCCAAGGATTTCCTCAGTCATGAAATCATCGGAATACACAGGACATCTTCTCATCTTATCGATAAGTGATGAATTCTATTTCGACATCCACAAGCCTTCATATGTGATAAGGTTACACCCAGTGATAATTTGTTAATGACTCCATTGGAATCCAAAAAGAACCAAAGCGTAACCAGTCAAATATAATACTACCATGATGTCTCAAGTCTAAGGACCAATCTGCACTATTGCAACACAAAAATTCCAATTCGACAATAAACAATTACCATTAGGAATTCTGTAGCGGGTCAGTTCAGTGTACTTATTCTTATAATAAGCACCCACATATATGCACTAGTGTCCATACACCAATGTCTATGAAACAAGACATTCTCCTAATTGAGCATGCATCATATATGCTAGTCTATCCGAGTTATTAGTGTCCAATCCTAATAACTCTATGACTAGGAACATTTAAGATCAAGGCTTATAAGGAATATGTTTCATGATCATCATCTCTATGCACGACCATATTCCATGAGCCTATTTGATCTATGGACTTTGTCAAAAATGGAAATAATAAAGACAACCATCAATGACAAATAAGACATAATGCCGTACAATAATAATTGATTGAAGATAAAGAGCCACAATGAAAAAAAAATATGATCAATTACATGTAAATATAATTGGCTTATGGGGCATAACTCTAACACACGGCACGCTAGGTAACAACAACTGCCTCTTTCCTATGCTTCTTAACCCTCATTTTTCTCTCTCTTTTTTTTTTTTCCCTAGAGTTTAAACATACTCAAATACATCAAATATTTCCTCCATTCTCAATAACAAGGATTACACAACCCACTTGATGTTTACGCAACATACATAAAAAATAAAGATATAAATCCAAGTTTAAGCTTCAACAAGCCTTGAACTATCATTTCAAAAATATCTGGGTGCCTTCTTTATTGATCATGCATACTTTAACCCTCCAATACTCATTTTCCCTTTTGATTTTCCACATCTACAAGTGAGGTAAAAATCTCATGAGCCAAAACTTGTTAGGTTTGAATAGCAATGGCACCAACACCAAGAAAGGGGGTGAATTGGGTTGTTTTTAAAAATTGATTGAACTTGAAAATCCTTTTGATAAAAAATGAGATTTTAGTGTAAGTGAGGATTAATGAAATGCTTGGAACAATAAATGAAACAAAGAGTACAAGAAAATAAGAGACACAACGATATATAGTGGTTCGACTTAAATCAAGCCTAATCCACTACCTTAGCTCCTCACTAAAGATTTTTAATCAATTCACTAAAAACCTCATGTCTCTCCGAATAGGCCCTCTAGCAACAAGCTAGGAAATTACAATCTCTTACTTAGATAAGCAAGCCCTCTAGCAACAAGTTAGGTATTTCAACCCCTTACTTCAATAAGCAAGTCCTCTAGCACAACAAGCTAGGAATCAAAATCCTCATACAAGCAATGTAGGCCCTTTAGCAAAACAAGCTAGGAAAAATACAAAGACATACAAGATAAGAGAGGATCTGAGAAACAATATTCTCAGTTACAAATTCTCTCAAAAATAAAGACAAGGCTTGAAAATGAATTTACAAAATAAATACAATGCCTTGAAAAGAGAACGAATTTACCAATGAAGTATAACAATGATCTTAGCACTCGGGAGCTTGTAATGTAATCTATTGGTTGTCTTGATTCATCCATTTCATCTCTATTTATAGAGGATCTCAAGTCCATTCAAAAATATAGCCGTTGGAAACTTGAACAATGGAGAATCTAGCTGTTGGAAGCTGTATGCGACATAAACTGTTGACATTTGATGAAGAACTATTAACAGTATTGAAGAACTGTCTTTATTTTGAAGCTGTCGACATTTAGATACAGAAAAAAAGGTTTGAAACTGTCGACATTTAAATAAAAAATCTCGATAGTTTTATAAAAATTTTTGACATTTTGAAACAAACTATCGACAATTTGTCAAGATAAAAATTCACTGAAATTGGGATGCTATAAAATTAACTTTGCTTGATGATACAATCCACAACATATTTACATATCCACAACAAACTGTCGATAGTAAATGTCCACATTTTCTTTTATTTATATTTTACCTTCCATTCACTTTAATACGTAAATGTAAATAAGAAAGTACCCCTCATTTGAATTCAATAAAAATATCAAAAAAATCAAAATCTATAACAATAAGAAAGTAGAATTTTGGTTTTAGTACAAATTCAGGATTTAAAAATTTTACCACTCCCAAAATACATACCTTATATTTCTTGAAAAAATCATTAAAAATCATTTTAACAACAATGAATATTAACTATCAAAATACCGGAAGATAGTTTTTCGAAATAAAAACATTTTCTTATATGTCTCCTTATAATGCGCTAACCTTCCAGACTTAGAAAAAATATTGAAACCTTATCAAAAAGGAGTTTCGAAACATGATGCATGAACTAAAGGATTTTTCAGACATTTGAATTTCAGGCCAAAACCTTTCATGCATGTTTCAAAATATGAAAGCTTATTTTGAAATATGAGATTACCATAAATGATTTTTCATACTTAAGATTGGTTTTTCATCAAACACATTTATGTTCTAGTTGGTCTTTTACCTTAGAACAATTTTAGCTTTATGTTGACCAATGACTTCAAAACTAATTTGAAAATCATTTTAGAATATTCTTTTAAGACTAAATACTTGACTTTGCAAATCTCCAACTAATATAGAAAATCATAAATCATTTTGGTTTTCATTTTAACTAAGCACTTGAAATTGATTTTTGTTGAAAACCATAAACTTGACTCTTGACTTTGGGATAAAACAAAGTATTATTTTTCATCATCAAAACTAAACATAAGTGTAAAACATCAAAACTCAATAACGGTGTAATGCAAGGTAAATATGAGCATAAATATTCATGAAATGCAAGATTATGCATATGTGGATGGTCTTCTTTTCCTCAGCAACCCTCCTCAGTTGAGACATGCAACAACCTACCCTTTTCCTCCCAATGTTCTAGTCATTCTTATGGCCAAAGGTCCCACTAGTACACAAAGAAGCATGCATGCTTGCAAATACCATGAAATTTCATAACAAATACTTACAAAGTATGCATGACCACCCTTCTATGGGGTCATCCCTTACTTTGAGTTCTTTGATGCTTTCCAAATACTTCTTCTTCTCTTCATTTCCTTTCTTTCTTTCTTTCTTAACTTACGGGAGACTTCTTCCAATGTCTCTAAATTTCTCTTTTTTCTATTTAAGAAATTTATTTTGTCTTGATTTCACACAAACTTAAGATCAAATCCTACCTCTTGATCTTACTTTATGAGAGAAAATCTCAACCTTCTAAACTAGCACAATCCATGCCATTAAAATATTTAATCTCAACCCTTAATCAAAACAATAGAGATTAGATCTCCACCATATAAAGAAACACAATCCATGCCAATTGGAGATTTTAATACAAGCCATTGAATCTTCTCCCATCTTAATTCCAAGACTACATCTCAACCCTTGCATCACCTTGGACTTCCAATTCCAAAATTGGCATTTTTCATATTTATTTAATTTCGCCCCATCACATGAGTGACAAATTTTCTTTTCTTTCGCATTTAAATAATTCTCACATTTTCACCCATTAATGAGATACTAATTTAATTTTATTTAGAATTTCTTTAATTTTCATAATTATGACTCTCATAAATGCTAGAATGACCATTTTTCCTTTTCTTTTTGAACTAATTTAACTCTTCCATTCTCTTGAATAAGAGTTTGCCAAGTGTCACTCTTTGACACTTACTTGGCTCCCAATCCTCCATAAATTCAAGAGCAAGAATAGAAAATTCCACACATAAAAAAGAAAATCCATAATGGAATTATTTTTTCTAAATTACCAATTTACCCTTAATGAAATATTATTCAATTTACTAAATCACCCCTTCCTAAGGCACATTTAGTTCCATTTTTCTATTTTTTCTCCTCAAGGGCATTTTTAGAAATTCTCATCAATCTCTAATCTTATTTTATTCTTTATTATCTTATAACACTCATCACACCGGGTGTTACACTACTCTTTCTGCATCTTCCCTACAAAGGAAGCATCTATTCGGGAAAGATAAAAACAGCTTAAGATGATGAAGTGTAGATAATTGCTCTCGAATTGCTAACTAGAGAATGAAAATATGAGCGGGAATACCCACAGAAGACCAAACTAGCCTATACTAAGGGACCCAGAGGTGCTGACGCTGGAGATCTTAGAACATTGCCCTGATAGAGAAGGCCCTATTCAAGGCCGAGAGCTAACAAGACTCATCACGACGCTCACAACGAGAAAGGCTAGGGAGATGGCAACGGATAAGATCGATATCTGGAGAAATAGAATTCTCCGGCTAGTTTCAAGAGCCATCCTCAATAATATCTGCCACCTTAGCTAAAATTGAAATGCCTAATTGCTGAGGCAATTGGCGAGAGAAATGATCAATGAGCACACCCAACAAGTGCCACTGATCATCGTACTGTGACCATCTCCAATCTTCCACCTAAGCGAGAGCAATTTTCTCCAGTACTACAGACAAGCATAAGGTATTGTGAAGAGCCAGAAACACGCCCTTTTAACCCAATAGGAATGCACCCATTTAACCCATAGTGACTCCCTATCACCTAATAGCAACAACCAAATTAACTTGGTGACCAAGGCTTAGTTCTAGATATATAAAGGCTTAAGACCCAGACCCCCTACTCTTTGGGGCAACATATCTCTCGCCACACCACTTTTACTTTAGTGGAATTCACCTTGTTACCACTCCAAATGAAATTCCTGATTAATTTCTCAATATCTCGAATCATGCGCTTGGACAAGATGAACATAGAAAACCAATACACATAGATGGTAGAAATAACATAATGTATCAGCTAAAGATGCCCCTCAAAAAAGAGTAACCTACTACGCCAAGAGCAAGTCCTATTCTTTACCTTGTTAATGATGGGCTTGCAGTCCTCATAGGATAGCTTAGTGGAAAACGAAGGCACCCCCAACTATAACTCATAGGCAGGATGCCTCTCTAGAACCCGAAAGCATTGAGAATATCCTCTCTTAGGGATTCATCTCTACATGAGACGAAACAATCACTCTTCAAAGAATTGGCCCTAAGACTAGATAAAGACGAGAACCTCTCCAAGCATAACTTCAAGATGCTCACCGAGAAAGGGTCACCATGGGATAACAAGAGAAAATCATTTGTAAACATAAGCATCACCATCTAAGTTTGCTCACATTTCCAATAGAGTTGAAAATTAGAGGACCTTGAGTAGTGGCTCACAATCCCATGTAGGATCTACATCACGAGGACAAAGAGAAAAGGGGACAATGGATACCCTTACCTCAAACCCTGACCCCTTGGAAAGAAGCCATTTAACTGCTCGTTAATCTTAATAGAATAACGGGGCGTCATAACACACTTGTGAATCTAGCTACGGAATTGCGGAGAGAAATTCTTCAACTGAAGCACCATCAGGAGGAAATCCCACTCTACTGAATCATAAGTCTTCGCTAGATCCACCTTCAAAGCACAACGAGGAGGGCCCTTGTGGAGATCATATTTAAAAATCAACTCCTGGGCTAGCAAGACATTGTCCCAGATTGAACGCCCTAGAACAAATGACGCTTAAGAAACATCCACATAGCCAGAGAGCACCATCTTAACCCTATTAGCCAAGATCTTGGTGATGACTTTATACAAGACATTACAACAAGAAATAGGCCTAAACTGGGATGACACCTCAGAGTAGGGAACCTTAGGAATGAGAAGAAGCTACGCACCACCTCCACCACATCTAGACCTACAATCTCCCAAGCCTTCTTGAAGAACATAACAGCGAACCCATTCGGCCCTGGGGCCTTATCATTGCCCATATTAAAGAGGGCGCTCGTAACTTCCTCAGCTGAAACTTCAGCGATGAGCCCATCCCATTGATCACGCTCTAAGCGCTTATCAATAAAAGGGGCAACTTCATCTGGATGAAAGGAGCAATACGAGAGCTTTGACCTATAAGATTTTGGAAGTAGGAGACCATAATGCTCGGCACTCCCTCCTTAGAATCCTCTACTAAGCCATCCTCAGACTGGAGGCTAATGATATGATGATTATTTCACCTGGCCAACAAATCCATGCATAACTATTATGGAGAATTGATCATCAAATGCATGCAAGGAAAACTAACAATAATAAGTTGCTTTTGATAAAAACATATGATGGCTTTGAGGTATAGGGATAAGAGTCTTATCACAAATCACTTGAACACTTTTTTTTGAGAATTACAAGTCAAATGATTGCAATAGGAATCAAATTTTATTAAGAAGTGCAAGGATTATGACTTATTTGTACATTTTTAGATACATAGATGAATGTCAAACAATTCAGTTCTTAATGGTGTAATTTCAATGGATATTGTCTAATATAATTGATGTTGTCTAATATCCATGTCATTATGTCATGTGAACATAAATAACCACATTACATCATTGGCACATTGTTAGATAAATTGATGAATCAAGAAAGAAATACGTGTCACCCTACAAGCATATATGAGATATTGCTCATCTTATAAGAGGATAAGGCCAAGCACCTTGCTCTAGGAGGTAATCCCTATCTCAATTGACAAAATTTCTAAGCCAAGAGTGTCTAGTGTTTATTGATAAGGCCGCTTCATCCAAATGAGATCGAGGGCCAAGATTTGATTTTGAGAAAGGATATAAAAGGCCAAAGCCTAGCTATTTGTTTCATTTATGCTTGAGAAATGGAAGAACGAGTGAGAGATGTGAGAAAGAGGGGTTTCAATTGAGATCGGAAGAAGAGAATGAGAGAGTCAGAAGAAGATGAAGAAGAAAAGAGGAAGAAAATAGGAAGAAAGAAAGGAAGAAGAAAAGAAAAATAAAACAAAACCCCACCATTTTCAAGGCTTTGGCTAAATATTAAAGGGAAGAGGGGGAGAGATTTTCTTATTATTTTTCTTTCTTCAATAGAGTTAAATCTTGTCTATAGCTGAGTTAAAGATGTTTGATGAAAAGGGAAGAGAAAAAGAGAAAGAAAAACCCTAGATTTGGGCTAGCATCTACATGAAAGGTAGGGGTTATAAAGTATTTCTTGCATAATATGATATGTATGTGTAGAAATGTAGCACACTTGAATCACCACACACCTAAGAGAGGGGGGTGAATTAAATGAATGAAAATATAGAGCAATGAAACAATGATGTGTTTGAAAGGTTAAATGATGCTAGAGAAATCACCAACAAAAGTAAATAAGGCTCACAATTTATAGTGGTTTGGCACCAACCTACATCCACTCCTCCAACACACTCGTTGGAGATTTTTATCCACTACAAGCCTCCTACCAAAACTAATAGGCCTTCTAGCCACAATACTAGGAATTACAAATCCTACTACCAAAAATTCGGCAGGCTCTCTAGCTTACAAGCTAGGCAATACAATAGTAAATTACAATCAAAAGTGAATCTAAGAGATAACTCTCTTAGTTACAATGAAGCTCAAAAGTACAAATTCAAAGGCTTATTTAGATTTATAAAGTTACAACTTACCTTTGAATGTAAAAATTGAAAGCTTAAGACACTTGAATATTAGGATAAGCAACTTGAGATCTTGCACTTCTTCATTAGCTTCTTCTCTTGCAGCTTCATGCTCTATTTATAGCTTTCTGGTCTTCCAATGCATTTAAAATCTGATTTATTGACCATTGGCCGCATTAAATGCTTGAAAAACTAGTCCTTTTAAAATGTCAAATAAGAAATTGTCGACATATGGTAAAATCAATCGATTGTTTCTTTGGAAACATTTAAAATTTCAAGTTTGATTTCAAAGGACTTTTGACATTTTTACAAAGAAGTCGACTTGATTTGACAAACGGTTGATAGTTTTTAACAAAGAGTTGATAGATTCAAAGAAGGGTCGACATTTTACAGTTATTGTCAACTATTTTTGAACTTAGAATCAAACAACTGAGAGCTTGAAAAATGTTCGTCGATAGTTCATATAGACTATCAACTGTTTTAGATCATAGGCTTAAAATGGTCGGCATTTTTAAAACAAGTCAAGTTTTTTTATCTTTGGGATAGCCCATATGACAGAGGCATAAATCAATTAACAGTTTACATAGAAAGGTCGATTCATATACATATTTCTTTTGAGATCAAGAAATTTTTTCTTAAATGTGATGTGATGTTTTCCAAGATAAAATTTTTACCAATAAGGATTTTATATGTCTTGTCAAGATATTTGAAAAAATTACCATCCTTAGTCCATGAATATTTCATTTAGAAATTTCAAGGATATACAAACTATTTCATTTTCAAATTTTTAAATCGTTAAGTGTTTCATCATCAAAATCACATTAAAAAACATAACAACAATCTCCCATTTTTTTATGATTACAAAACTTCCTAGCACTCCCCCTTACTAACACATTTCTTTATAAAGGATAAGGAATTTTTGCACTAACTCTTCATCTTTTTGTCATAATAAAAAATAATGAATTGAACGAAAGGAGTAAAACTGACAGATTTTGCAATAGACTCCCCCTTAAAGATAGCACGAGAATTATGTTGGTGTTAGTGCCAAATGCTAGATTTACATTTCATCAAATGTATATAATCAAAACTAATGATGTAATCTGGTTCATTAATAAAAGGTCACATCTTCATTCATACTCTCCTCTTGTCATTATGAATGAATCCTTAAGATTTCCTAGTACAAATCTTGTTCTTAAGTGTTAAGAATATGTGATGAAGATTTTTAATTTAGAATTTCTTAAAGGTATTCTCAGTCCTCAGATTTATTAAAAGGGGAATATGATTTATCAATCATGGACCGACACATGGGCTACTACCATTATTAACATGAGATGTTAATGATAATGGATTGTGAGTTACATACCATATTGCATGAGATGCAGATAGTAGACATGTGGGTAAATGTTAGTTAAACATTTATAGAATGTGATGTTTGTAACAGATCACATGATTGTGAGGATTAATGATCTATTACTAGTTCTCGGTTGTGTACCTAGTCCTTTGACCAAAAGTGACAATTGTTTCATGCACTTTTGTCGAGAATTTACCATTGAGTAAAATCATCCAATGTGAGAGGTAAGGATGCTCTCTATGTGGTCTTTATACAGTGGTGCATAAAGGCAGATGCTCGCTGATGGGATCCATTGTCCTCCATCAAATAAGGGTGAACATCCTATGTGGTCTTAGTTAGTTATGGTTGGAAAAGCCCTGGCCAAGGTAAGCTCAATCGAAAAGGAGTTTTCAACATTGAAAGGAGTTCCGAGATACTGTCTCAATCACACTATACTGGATTTAGCATAGTTACCAAGTCCAATGAGCTTAATCAATCCATTACTCTTACCCAGTCGGGATGTTGGTTAATGAAAGGATTATAATGCATGGTAATTGAAGAGCCTTAATGGTTTCATTCGAAATATAGACTTCATTGCCATTAGGATCATCTTAAGTCTTAGTTAGAGGATACTTAGGATCTTTTAGAATGCTTTGGGGAGTTAGAGAGATTCTCATAGTAGGTGGAAGTGTTCAACTGGCGTCAAGGAGTTGGCGTGTCCTAATTGCTATATGGCTATGATCCTAGAAAGTCACATGCACACTAAGTAATTTATCGGATTAGTGAACCTTTGCTGATATAATGTTCCACATCATTAAGTGTTAATAATGCTAGTTGTTATTAAGAGTTAACTAAATGGATCAACAAGTTTGGACACCTTTAAGAGTTAACGGGGGTCTTGGTTCCATTAAGAGTTAATGGAAAGGTTAGTAAGAGTTAATAGCATAGCTTAAGTGTAATATAATAGAGGTAACAGATTTAGGCACAAATGGTCGACAGATGAGCACAAACAGTCAATAGTCTTCTATGTGAGTGATGACCCGCTCCCACCTACAGGCATCACTGGTGAATAATAAACTGGATTACTCACACACTAAGCCATTAATGAAGAGATGAACTATGTCTTAACAAGAAACGCCCTAGGTGAGGACTAGGCTTCGTTCTTCTCTTCGCTCCATTGAAGGAATTGATCCCAAAACAACAAAAAGAAACACAGCGGAACGAGACCCAAAATTCAAGTGAGCTTCACCTTTCTTCAGCGAGTCTCACAACAAGCCAAAGGTGACCTAGGCACAAAATAACATATCACAAATCTATTGAGTACTAGGAATTTATGGAAAATTCATTTCCGATCCCTACACAATTTGAAAACTAGGCTCCACTAAACCAAACCACATACAACATGAAATCTGCATAATCACCAATACACTATGTTGATTACAACCAACTAGATACATCTAGTGCCCAACAACACATACATTCAATACATATGAATATATATATAGAAATATATACAACATACAAAACTCGGGCAACAATGCTAGTCGCCACTTCATCCTCTCAACATCATCCCTGCTTGTATCTGGACTTGCAACATCTACAACACGAGGTAAAACCTCATGAGTCATAATGACTCAGTAAGGGTGAAAATGAATGTAAACAAGATAATATATGATATGCAATGACAAGTAAGTATGCATGAATGTCGAGGCATCACTACCCTCCTAACCCACCTGTTTGAGGTATTAACCTCCCATATTACCCTTAGCATGCATCTAGTCTCTGCCATGGCCATAAGACTCCACTAGACCACCTATAGAACATGCACAACATGCAACTACACACAACATATATTTATCGATTTTACTAGACATTCGCAAGGCCGCCACCCTTAGGGTCATCCCTTACCTGGCTCGAAGCCTTTTCTGCCAAGAGCAAGAACACCCACCTGAACTCCAAGCTCTTCTAGAATCACCGCCTCCTAGGTAAAACTTTAACAAATCTGGAGGAGAAATCTGACAAAATGCCCTTACCAGCGTTGCCTCCTTGGCTGCCACCTCGGCCTAAATTCCATTTTCAAGCCTCTAGCATGCTCCTCAAGCCCCAAATTCATTTTCAAAATTTTTCCCAGTTTTTGGCATTTTTCTCCTTTTTCCAAAATTTTCTTTCATTTTCTTTTCTTTTCTTTTCTTTTTTTCTTCTTTCCTCTTCTTCAACCTCCCGCACACGCACCCAATGTGCACCAGCCGTCGACCACCCACCGCTGCTACCAGCGCCAACATCATCAGTCGTTGCCGACCGCATCGCGTCTGTCGACGACGGTTGCACCACCACAAGCCACAACCGGACTCACATGCGCGCAACCAGCCTGCGACCCTGCCACCACTACAACCAACCACCATTCCAACCCCTAAACAACCTTAGCCACTGCTCGTCACGACCCCGCCGACAGCCTCCGCGCATCCTCATGCACCACTGTCACTTATTGGTCCCTTGATGCTACTTCATCGTCAACCATGGAAGCCCCCAACCCTGTCGCCACTTTCAACCAGCAACAGCCACACGCCGTTGCTGTTTCAGGCTGCCATCGGCCACCCATGATTGGCCATCTCCAACCCTCTTTCTCGATGCCTCTTCTCTCTTCCATCTCTTACATTGCTCAACCCAAAGCTCAGCCTCTCCCTTTCTCTACTTTCCAATATCTCAACCAAGCTTTGTAAATGGGAGAACCAATTTTAGATTTTAATTTTACTTCACTAGAGCATACTTGGCCCCCAAGTTTCATATATATATATATATATTACACATTTACCTCTCAATCATTTATTAATTCCACTTGAGGAGTTTTGATAATTACACTTGAACCTTCCAAGGCCTTAATTAATTATCTTCAAGCCATATAAAATCTTGATTTCTCCAAAATTAATTACCGACATTTACTCGGAAAGGCCGATCTCATCCCAATGCCAGCACAGGACCTTTATTCCACCTGAACATGCCTCATGGTTGCCTCACACACAAAATCGGACCACCCTCAGGATCCCCTTGACTTCCCAAAGGTCCCTTATGACCATTCAGTACTGTCAACAATTCAGGCTTATGTAGAAATCATTTCGAAAACTATTCCAGATCTGATTGCTTTCAGAATCATTAGCCTCACCTCGAGACGCTCGCCAATCTCGTGCCCTCTTCCTTGGACATCCAAGTCCCAGTGCATTCCCTACCGTTAATTCGATAATTTTATTAATTAATTATTGAAACAAACTTTTGGGCTTTTTGGACCACTCAAGGCCCTTCAAAATAACTGAAAATCCTATTTTTTTTCCAACACCATGTAATACGGGGTATTATAGGAAACATTCGACAGTTGTGCTGGGTGGTTAAAAATTTCTTTGTGAGACAAAAGAAACAGTCGACGGTTCTTTTTAATCAATTGACAATTTTGAGAACGGGATTAATCTTGTGTGCTTCTGATATCCATCACTCTGTCGCATCAGAGCATTTAATGCTATGAGGTTGTCATCATGAGAGAGAGAGAGAGAGAGAGGAAACTTATGGGAGAAGCAAACATTAGAAGAAGCAATTTGAGGAGAGCCCGATAGAGCTTGAGAAGCTTTTTCCATCCTTCATCTCCTTCCTTCCTTCTTTATCCTTCCTTTGGTTCAGTCTTCTTCTTTTTCTTACTCCAAGAAGTTGGCCATCTTCCCTTTTTACTTCCTTGTTGATCCACGGCTATGAGACAACCATTAATAACCAAAAGGAGCTTCAATAGCTTTGGTTCACCTTTATCAAAAGGGTCATAACACGTCTCCGGTGAAGGGTTTTGAGGTAGCTCAGGCGTGGATGGACTAGGTCCTCCACATTTGAGGAGCTAGGATGGTCACCTTGGTGTTGCAGGAACAAGAGTAGATCTGGACAACTTGGAGGAAGCTGGCATCTTGCTGTTGAGACGCGGTGGACAACCAATAACAACCACCATCCATTGAGCTATATCTCTAAAACACCCTATGGTTGGTTGTTTTCTATTTATATGCATATGGATGATTAATACTGAGTCTTACAAGAGTTTGTTTTTATTTATGCTACCTATTTGTTATGGTTTTAAAAATGTTTTAAAATTAGTATACCCTTGCATAAATCTACCATACGTTGGTTTTTCGCTTTGGGCATTTATCTTTCAAATTATTATGAAGCAAACAATTTCACAAGATAATAGAAATTTCAGGATGAGGATAGATCAAGAAATGCACATTGTTATTTAATTCAGTGAGCATGTGTAGTACATTCTTGAACATCTTCAAAATACATTCAAAGCAATAAGATAAAGAAAAATTACATGAAAGTATTTAGATGTGAATAGAATTTTTTTTAAAAGAATAAACCTCTATGGATCATGAGGAAGTGAGGTTGGTGTAGATGTAGGCAAGCGAGCAAGAATAAAGTGGACAAGAGAAATCAGTTGAGTAACTTGAGCAAACTGAGTGGAGTTCTCATCTTGATGAGTAAGGATCATGTCTTGCCTAAAACAAAGTTCACTAACCTAGGTTCAACTTCTTCTAAAGGTAACGAGGACGATAGACCATGATCAAGTTGAGAAGTGGGATGCTCATCCTCATGAGCTTTATCAACTATCTTCATTTTTCTGCTTTTGATCCATTCACCTTATTCATTTTCCTTAAACCCAATTCTCATGGCAGTGGCAACATTAAGGTGTTAAGTAGGGTTAATATATGACTTTCATACAGTCCCCAGGTTTTCCACCATCTTATCTAATATAGAACTAACTTCCATACCATAAGTGTGGTACCCCAAGATCGAAAAGTGAAAAAGGTTATTTCAGAAAGGCATTTTCGAAAGGTAGTGGTTCTTTCCCAAATGTTTTATCGGAAAGGAGGTCTATCATTCTTTCCGAAAGAAAGCAAGAATAATCAGCACATGTCCCCCAGATCCACGAACATGTGTAATCGTGAGGAGCCCTATAAAAGAGAAGTTATAGCACTCAGAAAATGACTATTGGTAATCATTTGCCACGCTAACATTTCTTTCTGAATCTTTAGTTTTCTTTCGATAATACATTTTCTCTCAGTAGATAACTTAAGCGCATCGGAAGGTCTTCGCGGTGTAAATCCCCCACAAGCCTTCTGACCTTTTGTTGGTTGTTCGCAGTTTTCCCTGAAAGCCTACCTCATCGTCCTTTTCGAGAGAAGTCCCAAACTCTCTCTGAAAGCCTTTTACCTTCCTTTCTAAGAGAGGTACTAGTAGATCCTTTTAAAAAGACCCCTTTGGGAAGTCCTAGATCCTTTCAAGAAGACCCATTTAGGAAGCCCTGGATCCTTTCAGAAAGACCCCTTCGGGAAGTCCTAGATCCTTTCAGAAAGAGCCCTTTGGGAATCCTCAAGTCTTTTCAGAAAGACCCCTTCGGGAAAGCCCATATCCTTTTGGAAAGACCCTTTGGGAAGCCCTAGATCCTTTCAGAAAGACCCCTTTAGCAAGCCCCAAATCCTTTCGGAAAAACACCTTCGTGAAGTCGTGACCTTTAGTTGGCTGACTCCTAGCGATACTGGAATCTTCCATTGCAATTTTCTCGCTTCATAAAAATTCTAATTGTTGTATTTTTTACAACAACAATAAGGTAGTGACCTAGATTTACCACTGAAGACCCTAATCATTTGATTCACTATAAGTAAGCACAAATTTGGTCTTCTTTTGGCAATAATTCATTCCATTAACCACATATCTTCCTTAGTTATTTGAGCATAATTTCCATTCCTTGGAACCAATACTTGAGTAAAAATAATGTGTAACAGTTTGTTATGCAATGACATTCAAGTCGTGCCAAAAATGAATTCATTAATAGAGTCATCTTCAAACACTAAATAGAAAGAAACCAAAAAATTATAGGTCCATAGTACGTAATCTTCCCCTTCTTCTGGAATTCCAAAAAGGTTATGGATCATATTCATGTTTACTTTAAAAGATGTGGATCCTAGATTTGTTTTGAACCTTTTATCTGACCTTCTTCCATTAAAAAGATTGCCCATTGGAATAGAAAACTTTAACCAGATCCACCAATATATCTCTATGGATTAACATGAAATGCCACCATCCAAACTCCTTAATACCTTGTGTGAGTCAAACCCATGCTTGAACCTTTCCTTTTGGCGAGGATTGGAGAAAAGCTCTATGGTTTGTTGAGATGGAGGTGATCCGACTATCACTTGCATGATCTTTCCCTTTCCCGCATTATTTGTCCATGCCATTACGATTTGGTTTAAGCAATCAATCAGAACTTTTGATGAATAGGGAAGAATCAGCCTAAACAAACAAAGGCACTCAATTGGGTGTTTGATTTTAGGGGGAAATTTTTCGAATAGATGGAGAATTAGTCAAATGAAATGGATTAGAGAAAAGGAATAGGGTTTTCAGTATGTGTTTTGAAAAAATGAGAGGAATGCAAAAAGTCAACTTTTATAGCCCTAATTTGATAAAATCGATCGACTGATTAAGCAAAACTGTTGACTTTTTGATGAAACAGTCAACAGTTATATCAAAACAGTCGATAGTTTTATGTTGTTCTTATTTCTTTTGACATAAGTGAAAAATGATCGATAGTTAAAGGGAAACGATCGATAGTTTTTCTAAGTCATTTGAAAATTTTTAAAACATATTCATAAAATGAATAATCAAATTTGAACACACATATTACATCAATCAATATTTCACATAAGATGTTGATATCAAATATGTGTAACCTCAAGAAGCAATCATTCCTAGTTCGCTTCTAAAGAATTCAAATTTATTGTTATCTAATGGTTTTGTGAAAATATTAGCTATTTGATTATTTGTGTCAATAAATTCAAGTTTGATGTCTCATTTTTGGACATGATCTTTGATAAAGTGATGTTTCACCTCAATATGTTTCGTCATTGCTTGGAATACAAGATTTTTTGCTAAGACTATTGCACTCATATTGTCACACTTGATTGGAATATTGCTAAGTCTTATGCCAAAATCTTGATGTTTCATCCAAAGGATTTGTGCACAACAACTTCCAACTACAACGTATTCAGCTTCAATGGAAGAGAGTACGATGGTATTTTATTTTCTACTAGACCAAAACACTAAAGAGCCACATAAAAATTATCATAATCCACTAGTGCTCTTTCTATCAACTTTGCATCCATCATAATCAACATCTGTATATGCAATTAGATTAATCTTGCTTGATTTTGGATAATATCAATCAAGTTTAGAAGATGATTTCAAATACCTAAAAATTCTTTTGACAACTTTGAGATGGGATTCCTATAACGACCTGTTAGTGGGTCCAGGTGATATAATTTGGAATGGGTTATGTATTTGATTAGTCATAAATTTTTAAGGTTCATATGTGATATTTGTAGGTAATTGTCAAGGAAATGGAAAAGTCAAAGGGTTGACTTATTTAGTAGTGGAACCCACAAGGGCTTAAGGTATGTGCGGGAAGTATTGGGTGCTGTTGGTGGTGTTTAATTAATGTTAAGCTATCACTTAAACGTAAGGGAATTTCATTTTTAAGTGTTAAGGGTATTTAAGTAATTTTATGAAAATGGATGTATATATATATATATATATATGAGAAGGGTTGTTTGCTTGAGAAGGAATTAGAAGGCAAAGGAAAAGAAGAGAAGGAGAGCCCTCGGGGGAGGGAGATCAAGAAACGTAGGGTTCTCTCTCTCTTCTTTCTTCATTTATTGAGTTTAAAGGGGCTGGGGAGTTAAAGATCTTCTTCCCTTTTCTCTCTTCTTGGTAGTTGCTTGTTGAAAGTATGAAGCAAAAGGGTTATTGGAGGCATACCATCTCAAGTGACCCATCAAGAAGAGTCCTCAAGGCATGTCTTCTTCTCTCCTTCCCCCTAAACTTTGGATCCTTGTTGTATTGAGATTGGAAGTTTGAAATTCTGGTTTTCAAAAAAGGGTTTGTTCATGTTGCGTGTTTATGTCAAAATGATTGTAAATCTCTTAAGCCCGTAGTTTGATCTTATGAGTCTCCTTTGAGTATCAAAATAGGGCTTGTTCTACCCTATAAACCTTTGGGAATGGTGTGTTTTGTGATAGGTAGTAGATCATGCAAGCAATTTGGTGAAGGTTGCACATCTCAAGTTCCTTCTCTTGAGCTTCAGCCCTCTGTTAGTCGACAAAAGGCAAAGCATCTGTTAACTAGCTACTTCTTGCAAGGGATTAGTCGATAGATGGCTTAGCATCTGTTAATCGATGGCTCAAAAGGCATATGTTAGTCGATAGATGGCCTTGCATTTGTCCACTATCTACTTCATTTCAAAGGCTTAGTTGATAGATGATTGAGCATCCATCAACTAAACCAGCTGGTTTTTCCCTTTGGACCATCCAGGACAAATCTCAACCCCCTCCCCAGGCCCAATCTCAGCCCTCCCCTCGGGCCCAATCTCGGCCCTCTTCTCAGGCCCAATCCCGGCTCAGTGCCAACCTACCACGGCATCATTGCAACTCCTGCTGGGTATCCACGCGGCCACCTCAGATCCCATTCTCATTAATAGCAGATCTCATCCACATTAATGAGGGTCCAGTCGACACAATGTTGTCACCTGGGAACCTTCACCAGCGCCAGATACTCAATCCCATCACCTGCAGACGCACGACACATGCATGCAGAAGGATGTCTCTTTCTCCTATATCAGCCAGCTCTTCTCAGAGCCAAGGTATGTTCTGACCTCTGACCTACTGATACATTGCTTTCTCCTCACTTTTCTACTAACTCGAGCGTCAGAGTGCTTGCAGGTGCGAGCCACCCCCGGACGGATCCATTGCTGGAGCCCGCTCTGTAATACCCCATTTTTGTATGAGCTTGCCACGAAATTTCAATAAGTTTTGAATATCGAAAAATGGGCTTGACAACAGTTATAAGTATCGAATCGATTGCAGGGTGTAACGACCCATTAGAGGGCCTAGTATTTATTTAGAATTAGTTAATTAATTATTGAAGTAATTAATTAAGAGGATTTGCCATTTAATTATTTAATATGGCAATTTAGATTTTATTGAGTAAATAGCATTTAATTATTTATTTATTTTTGAAATTAAATGCAAGGACTTGAGGGTCATTTAAGAAGTTGTTATTAATTTAATTAATTAATAAAAGTTATTATGAGAATGGGAAGTCCATCCGAGAAAGGGTTTTGGATTTATGGAGTCTCCTAGTTGTATTAGGAGAATGAGATGCCCTAGGATTGCTCTCTTTCTCTCTCTATATATATATCTTCCCATAGCATTGAGTTTCTTCACGCCGTGGAGATTAGAGATCGCATAGAAGAAGGAAATAAGCCAAGAGCTATTGCAGTAACAGTGAGTAGCATTCGAGTTCGATCAGAGAGTTTAAGGCAAGTATTCCATCCTTGTAATCCATTCTTACGAGATTATAGTTCAGTAATACCCTCAGTTGATTCAAGGTTCTTAGTGTAATTCGGATTAATACAGTCAGTATGTATGTATATATTTTTCATGCATATACAGTGAGTTCAAGCTTTGCATAGAAGGCTCTCGGGAGATTATTGAGTCAATTAAGAAGATCATAAGGCAAGTATCCTTCCCCTGTAATCCTTTCTTACAGGTCTTGATTGAGTTGGATATCAGATTTCCATAATTGAATCAGTTCCAGTGCATGTATATTCATATATGTGCGTTACAGTGAGTTATTTCAGTTCAGTGCATGTTTATATATGTATTTACATGCGTACAGTGAGTACCAGCCAGTTCATGCATATTTCTTGCAATGTTTACATTAGTTATGATCAGTAAATCATCCCTCAAGTTGTTTATATATCAATTGGGATTGTTCTCCCAAGATTTCTTTTGGAATGGTGTAGTGAAGTTAAGTTTTGATTCAAGTTATGATCCCTGTTATCGTAAGATTTATATCTGATAAGAATCCAGTCATTCGAATAAGCCTTGAGTCATTCGAATGAGTTTCAAAGTATCCGAATAAGTTTCAGTGTTATCGTAGGGTTTTCCCCTATAATATTCCAGTCATTCGAATGAGTTTTTTGGGTCATTCGAATGAGTCATGTGATTATCATATCATTCGTATGTATTTTTGAGGTTTTTGACTGTCATTCGAATGAGCCTTGTTGTCATTCGAATGAGCCCTTGAAGATGTGAGTAAGTTGTTGCTTTGTATAGCTTAGCATTCGAATGAGCCTTCTTGTCATTCGAATGATCTTCAAATTGATTCGAATAAGGTTACTGTTGCATTCGAATGAGTCGAGTTTTGCCAGTTCAAATGTTGGAAATTTTCAAAATTCATTCGAATGAATTTGAGAGTCATTCGAATGAGTCCCAGATCAGATCCGAATAGCCTTTGAATATCATCAGTCATTCGAATGAGCCTTCTGTCATTCGAATGAGTCTCTGTCATTCGAATGAGTTTTCTGCCATTCGAATGAGCTTGCTGAAATCCATTTTTTTTCATTCGAATGAGCTGTTTTTCATTCAAATTTCCTCCTTAGACTTTCTCAATCATCTAAATAATATCAAATGGCATCCAAATAGCTTCCAATAAGTTCTTGATTCAAGTCTTAAATTTAATATAAATATTCAATTATTCAAATATTGAATTTTTATGCCAAGATATGACAAAATCCAATATGCCATGCCTATATTCAGAAATTTCAGAATATTTGAATCTCAATATTTCTAGTAAAAATCATATACCATGTTTAGCAGTTCATTATGACATGGTCAGCATTATTTTGTGAGATTATGTGCATATACATTGTATGAGCATTAAGCATGACTTTATATGGAGCACTACATATCGTGTGCCAGCACTTATATGAGCATTGCATTATGCGCGCCAGGCGGCTTGTCCGCGGGGATCCCACTAGTATCAGTACAATTATATCTCAGTTATGAGTTGCTCACCTGATGTCGACCAGGGAGCTAGGGGCATATTGCCCAAAGTATGTGCTTACAGTTTTTATGTTTGCAGGACTCAGATCAGTCAGGTATGTGTTACAATTATGTGGGCCTATGGGCCAAAGTTGCATACCTGCATTTAGTTTACAGCTTATGTGCATTTCATCTTATAAATGCCATCCAGTGATTATTATATCTCTCAGTACAAGTTCAGTAAGTATTTTTATCAGTATCGATATTCTTCGATTCAGCTTCAGTTATTCTTTCCAGTTTATTACTTGCTGAGCTTTGTAGCTCACCTTGTACTCTTCACCATTCCAGGTCCTAGTGGGGGAGTACCAGACGTGGGGCCTAGCAGCAGTGTCCAGTAGTGTGTGTACATGGAGCCACTCAAGACCAAAGATGTCTGGGAGTTATTAGTTGTTAGTTTATTAGTTAGTGCTTGATCAGTTTAGATTTATTTTATATTCCAGTTTAGGGATGTCCCTTAGATGCAGTTATGATTTCAATTTTTGTTGACTCAGAGTTTTATTACAGTTAATTGATATATACAGTATTGGTATCAGAATTCAGTTATCAGTCAGTTTATTTTATTATCCCCAGTAACACCTCTTTTCGGGCAGTTCTAGGAGAGGGGGTGTTACACAGGGAGTGTCTCGAAGTGAAATTATCTAAGGAAAATGATATGGTCTCGATGAGCGTTCCAAGATAAGATTTATAGTATCAAAAGAAATCGGATCGGAAATGATTTTCGGTACAGCTAAAATACAACTGCCATTTAGGCTGTAAAACCGAATTGTCGTAGGGGACTCCTGAAAAATCAACGAAACCCTAGGGGGGCTCCTGTTTTGCGTAATGAGTAACCATTCGGTGGTTTCGAGATGGAACGAAAGCCCGGTGAGGACATTGGGGCAAAATCGTCTTTATCGAGTAAATCTTGGATTATTAATTTTGCGTTTTCAGTATTAAAATGCAATTTAATTTAGTGTTTGAGGGTATAATTGAAATTGCGAAGTTGCCCAAGTGATATAAGATGAAAATTGGAATTTAATGGTATAATTTCTTATAAATATTAGTGTAATATATATAATTATATACATATATATACGTAGGTTCGTAGAAGTAGGGGGCGTGAGGCTATGCCTCTGCAAGTTCATCCCATGCTCTGACTCCAAATCCCATGCCCAAATCCCATGCCCTGCAGGATTTAGAAGATTTCGCACGCAAAGAGGTATGGGAGGTGAGGTGAGGCAGCAGCCTAGGGCTTATAAATAGGGGTGTGTGGAAGAAAGAAGCAAGCAGGGAATGAGAAATGGAAGAGAGCTACCCACGGCCGAGAGAGAGAGAGAGAGAGAGAGAGAGAGAGAGAGAGAGCTTGTGGGAGCTTGGTCGAGAGCTCGAGAGATGGAGAGATCTGTGGCTGAAGCGGAGGCCAAGCTTGGGATGGCCGAACTCGGCCATGGCAATAAGCTCCAAGCGGCCATGGCCTACCCCCAAGTTTGAGTGAAGCAAGGCGCGGCCGACAGCAGCTGGGGTGAGTTCTAGCAAGCACAAGCGAGCAAGAAAGCTCGTGGAGGCTGGTAAGGCGAGGCTGAAGACGGCCAGAGTGGTCGCAAGCTCGCGGCAGCAGCCATGGCCGCGAGCTCACAGTGGTTAGGCGAAAAGACGACGCGACCAGTGGGCAGGAGGCCACGGCGACGGCCGTGTTCGACCAGCAGCAGCTGCGTCGGAGGTCGGTGGGAGTGTGGGCAGTAGCCAACAAGGCTAGAAGAGGCCGCAATGGCAGCTGGCAGCGACGGAGGCAGGCGGCGATGCTGGTGCGCAGTGGCTGTGCGCAAGGTGCAGGTGGAGGAGGAAGTGTTGTTGTACTTTTGTACAATAGTTTTAATGATGAAAAACATATATTGGTTTAATCCCTAAGTTATGAGTCAAGTATGTGGTTTTCAATATATATCAATTTCAATATCAAGTTTCACTTTGTGAAAATGAAAACCCTATTTTGACTAAGTCTGGAAGGTTAGCACCTTATAAGGAGAAGTATAAGATAATGTTTTCTTTTTAGAAAACTAACTCCCGATAATTTGATATCTAACATTCATTGGTGCTAAAACGATTTTTAATTAATTTTTTATTAAATAGAAAGTATATATTTTGAAGGTGGTATTATTGTTAAAACTTGAGTTTGTACTAAAACTCAAAATCTACTTTCTTATTTATTTGAATTTTGATTTTCTAAGTATTTTTATTGAATCCAAATAGGGGGTACTTTGTTATTTACATTTATGTATTAAAGTAAATGGAAAACTAAAGAAATGTAAATAAGCTGTGATGTATACATGCTGTGGATTGTGCCTTCAAGCAAATCATTCTGAATATCTATCATGTTTCCATGCATGTTTCGAAACCCCTTTTGAAATGCTTTTCCATGTTTTCTGTGTATGCTATTTTGAAACATCTCTGCATTGTATGTGTTTTCAATTCAGGTTTTGAACTATGTTTTGAAACCTCCATATCATGTTTCGAAACCTCATTTCCAAAGAGGTATGTTTTGAAACCTATCATGTCATGTTTCGAAACCTCTGACATTCTGTCAGCAGTTCATTTGAAAATCGAGATGCATTTGTTTTACAATTTTGTATTTATCAAAATGCTTCTCTATCATTTATTTAATGCACTCTCCATGCTAAGAGATTCAAATTTGAATTTGAATGTGAGTGCCTTTTAAATATTCAAAGTGGGTGTAAGATTCTGTCTCCCACTATCTGCTGTCTCTAAGTGCTTTGTCCAGCTAGAAGCTTGTATGTTTCGAAACCTTGGTCTATTTATGTGATGTTTCGAAACACACTTTCTATGTTTCAAAACCTACTTTTATATCTTGTCTCTAACGGCTATAAACGGCCAGATTTCTATCTCTTGGTATAAATAGCAGGTATTTGAAGACAAGAGGAGATTGATTGAGCAAGAACAAGATACAACAAGTGAGCACACACTAGACACACACACACAAGCACAAGAGGTGATTAAAATGTTTGATTGAGCTTTCAAGAAGATCTACACACATCCTATTCTTGTACATTACAAGTGTGAAAAGGAGAAACAAGCTGAATTCCCAAGTATCATCCTCTAGCTCTCCTCACCTCAAGTTAAGAGGTTTGTACAACCATGTGGTAAGGCATTTATTGCTCTTTGGGTTGTAAAGGTAAATTTGATTATCTTGATTGTTGTAAGGTTTGAGTTGAGCCTAAAACTCATTGTGTCAAAGGTTCGAGTTTAGCCTTAAAACTCACTTAGTGTAAGGTTTGAGTTAAGCCTAAAACTCACTTGGTGCTAGGTGTGAGTTGAGCCCGTAAAAACTCACTTTGTAAGGTTTTAGGGTGAACCGTGGTAAAACCCTTGTTGTGGTGATCACTAGTAAAAGTGATTGGAATTGCAAATCCTTCAAGTGGGTAAGCTTGAAGGTAGTGGAGTAGGCGAGTGCCGAACCACTATAAATCTTGTGTGTAAATGTTCTTTAGCTTTCGCATATCATTATTGCCTATTGCACATGTTTTCATATGTTTTGTTATCAAAGTCTAAAATAGTTTTCTTGTGCATAAATTTATACATATACATAGAAAACATATCTTTGATATACAAACATCTTTGGTATACTCTTAAATATATAAATCATAATCTCCAAAGATCATTATTTTGAAACATAAGGTAAAGGATTTCGAATCAAGTAAAACAGTGAAGTAGATTTTGAAATATATATAGTAGGTTTCAAAACCTACTTAACAGAAAGGTTTATTTCGAAACATAACCTCTATAATTCGAAACATAGTGTTTTGTCATTCATCAATGTTTTAAGGTATCAAAAATTTACCTAATCCCAATTCACCCCTCTCTTGGGATATATTTGCCATCATTAGGAACCAACAAGAAGAAGAAGAGAAGAGAATGAGGAAGAAGAAGAGAAAAGAAAAAGAAGAAAGAAAGAAAGAAAAAGAAAGAAAAATGAGGGAGTCGCATGAGCCGGGGAGGCGAGAGAAGAAGAACAAGGGGGAGGAAGAAGGAGAAGAAAAGAAAAGAAAAAAAAAAAGAAGAAAAGAAAAGAAATGGAGAAAAAATAGAAAAAAATAGAGAAAAATCTTCAAAAATGTCGAAAAAATAGGAAATGGATATTTAGTAATTTTTGGAGATTTCGGCAAGAAAAATTATCCGAGCATGCGTTTCTAGATTAGTACACGCATATCGAGGAAGCTAGAGATGCTAAGTTAAGGTAAGTAAAATTTCTTAAAAAATTTTAGAAATTCAAAAATACTATTTTATGAATTTTCGTAGTGAAATATTTGAAAAAATATTTTAGAAATATTTAGTTTGGATTTATTGAGGAAAAATAGGAAGAAATAGAGAGAAAATTAAAGAGAATACAAGAAATTATGAGAAAATAGGTTTTAATGCTTATTTAAATAAATGTGGTGATTAGGATGCTTTGAGGCTTAAGTTGAAGTGATTTATGCAAATTTTGAGATCGACACGCAAATCGAGACGATGCACGTATTTCGAAGCAAGGCGTGAATATCGAGGTAGCTCAATAAGCTTGAGAAGGTAAGTGGTACTTCCCAACTGGATTTAGTTTTGTGGAAAATGGTTAGTTGTAGGTGATTTATATTTCAAACCCCGATCCTCGGGAATGCTTTCATCATATTGACATGCTCTGATATGTATCCATCACGTAGACTGCATATATGACATGCTATGAAATGTATATGTACATGTTGATATCATTGATCACGCGCATCGTGGCCGTAGGGAGTACGAACTAGCACCGCTACTTTACTAAGGGTGCCCCCATACACCTCGGCTTCGAAAGAGGTCGCTATAAAAATGGTAGGTAGCATGAGGGGTGCAGTTGACACCTACGATGAGTAAGACATTGCATTCATGCACGAAATATATTTTCTGTATCCTTACTTAGATGATTCATCATTTAACTTGGGCTTTACCACTGGAATATTCAAACGTTTCAAATGGAGATTGTAGCAGATACGAGGATAAATGAGACATGAAATGACACTTAGCAGAGTGCATGAAGAATGAAATGTATGTTATGTAATCCATGTATTTAAGTCTTGCTAATTTGAATTCTGAACGTTTTAAGAAATAATGATGTATAATCCTATTTAGGGTTAATGTTGAGAATTTATGCCTTGTATTAAATTATGTTGAGGTACAATGATGTAAGAACTAATTTATGATTAATGCTAAGGTATCAGGTTCGATCTTTGCTTCCGCACTTGATGTGTATAATGATTCTCTTTCGAAAAAAATGAATGAAAATTCTGGGACGGATTCGAGGAATGATGCGATTTAGCTTTAAGTTTGAAAGAAAACAAATTATTATCCCAAAATTGTCCCAAGTTATAATGCGCTCGGGAAAGTGGGGCGTTACACGTTCCCTGCTGTTGCGACCCTGCCTCCAATCGTCCTCTTTTGGTCAGGAAAGAACATCTGACGCCCACCGTGGGGCTCGGTAAAACTTACCTACCCCATAACTTTGCAAGAGCCTTTGAAACCAACCTTCTCCTTGCCATACCACGGTGCGAGCCAGAAGCGCCCCTGGCTAGGAGTCAAATGACACCAACCACCTCCCGCAAAACTCAACTGTCACGAAGGTCCTCCTCCAGACAGTCCAACAACTTCAAAACCAAGTCACTAAGTTAACCAGAAACCAACAGCAAGCTTCAGGACTTTTGTTAGGAGCTCAACATCTACTAGGTCTTCACCTCAGTCGAACACCCTCAGACCAACAGCTAAGCAGAAGCTACCAACAAGGCCATCTTAACCGGTCTAAAAAAGTGACTCGATAGCGCCAAGGGCGCATAGCCAAAAGAACTCCCTAAGGTGCTATGGTCGTACCACACCACAGCTAAAACCTCGACCATGGAAATACCCTTTCGACTCACCTACGGGTCAGAGGCCATGATCCCTGTAGAGATTGAAGAACCTAGCCCCAGGTGATTGATGATAAAAAAAATATCAAAATTATGTCATAATTTGTATTGATCCACAAAAATTTATTTAGCGACAGAGTATTCCGTTGCTAAAAAATAAAAAATTTAAATTTAAATTAAATATAGTTAGTGACGGAATATTTCGTTGTTAAATAATTAAAAAATTAAATTAATAATTAGAAACTTTAGCGACGATACAAATCCGTCGCTAAAAAAGAAAAAAATAAATTAAAAAAATAAAATTTATTAATTATGTATTCAACAAAGATTAAATAAATATTAAAATTTATTAGTAATGGGAGGCACCCCATCGCTAAACAATTAAAAAATTAAATAAAAATTAAAATTCTTTAATATTAAATGCATATTTTATGTATTTTATTTACTAACCAAAATATGTAAATTGATATGATATTGTAAAATTTATAATAACAAATATGTGTTAAAGCAAAATATATAAAACTTAAATATTTAAGAGATTAATTAATTACAACATTTAAGTGGTACATTAGTTGAGTTAAAAATTTATAACATTTATTTTTTTAAGTATTAATTTATGAATTTAAAATATTTTAAATTTTAAATTTTAATTTAAAATAAAATTAAAACAGCTGGCAGATAAATGTAGTATATAATTAATATGTGCGGTCTATGTATTAAGGAGGCTCATAACTCAGACTGTCAAGCATGCGCGCGCGCACACATAGAGGTGAAGCCACCTGCCGCTCACAAGGTAGGGGCGCGCGCACACATCTGCTCAACGCGTGCCATAATCATTTTAATGTTTTTAAAATAAAAGTCACCAACAGAAACTCCCGTCGCTAATTAGCGATAAGACTGTTTTCGGAGCTAATTCCAATTTATTTTAATTTTTTTGATATTTAATTTTTTTTCATTATGTATTAGCGAGAGAATTTTTCGTCTCTAAAATAATTTTTATTTTTTAAATTATTTTTTATTTTTTTAATCAGCGACAAAAAATTCTATCGCTAAATTTTTTTGCAACAGATTTTGATGTTTTAGCGACAGATGTTTCCGTTGCTAAATGCCATTTTTCTTGTAGTGTAAATGGTTGATTTACTCTGTTTCATTGGATAAAATATTTTGCTTTTGTTGCAAGTTATTTAAATAAGAATGAAACAATATTCAATTAGCTAATGAAAGGACAAGTGATTGGAAAAATCTTAGTTCTAAACTTAAAAGCCATGAAACAAGTAATGGGCTTATGGATAACATGATAAAATTGATTGAATTGGAAAGGAAATTACAAAATAATTTAACAATTGATAAAGTTGTGTAAGATCAAATCAACAAATATATAAAACACTGGAGAGAAGTTTTTGCGAGAATAGTTTCAATTGTTAGCTTTCTTAGTAAGAATAATTTGGCATTTCGTGGAAGTAGTGAAAAATTATATGAAAAAGATAATGGAATTTTTTTAGGTTTGATTGAAATGATCGTTGAGTTTGATCCAATTATGAAAGAACACATTCGACGTATTGAAGAAAAGGAAATTCATTATCATTATCTGAGTCACAAAATTCAAAATGAATTCCTACTCATGTTGGCAGGTGACATCAAAACTGTAATCATTAAAACAATTAAAGAAGCAAAATATTTTTCAATGATACTTAACTGCACACCCGATAGAAGTCATGAAGAACAGATGTCTCTAATCATACGATGTGTAAATGTCTTAACAAGTCCAATTAAGGTGGAAGAGTTTTTTTTTTACGATTCCTTAAGGTAGACGATACTTCGGGGCAAGAACTGTTTGAGGAATTGATAAATGCTCTACAAACACTTGAAGTTGATATTGGTGATTTAAGAGGTTAAGATTATGATAATGGTTCTAATATGAAAGGAAAGCATAAAGGTGTGCATAAAAGAATATTATAAGTAAATCCAAGGGCTTTTTAAACTCCATATAGTCGTCATAGTCTTAATCTTGCACTATGTGATATGACAAATTCATGTATAAAGGATAAATCTTTTTTTGGAATTGTGAAATGTTTAAATATATATTGTTTTCATCTTTTACAAAGCGATGGAAAGTTTGCAAAATAATGTGGAAGGCCTGACACTTAAGCCGCTATCACAAACTCATTGGGAAAGTCGAGTTGAAAGTCTTAAAGCAATAAGATTCCAGCTCCACAAATAAAAATTGTTTTAACTCACTTGATAGAAACATGTGATGCCCTAAGGCATTTCGAGATGCAAAACGTCTATTACATGACATTATGGATTTTGAGTTCTTATTTGCCATGGTTATTTGGTATAATATATTGTTTGTTATTAATAAAGTAAGCGAAATGTTGCAAAGTAAAGATATAGTCATTGATGTTGCTATAAGTCACTTGAAAACACTCATTTCTTTTTCTAAAACCTATAGAGAAACTAGATTTGAATCTGACATGATTATTGCTAAAAAAAATTGTTGCTCAAATGGAAATTGAACCTATTTTTCAAGAAAAAAGTATTATAAGCAATTTGATCAAAATGCCCATGATGAGATAGAACATTCAGCTAAAGAATCTTTTAGAGTTGATTATTTCTTATATGTAGTTTATCAAAATTTTTCTTCGCTTAAGTGCATGTTTGAAAACCTTCAAGAATATAAAATGTTTTTGGATTTCTATTTGATTTGAAAAAATTATATTCTATAGATAATGATTGTTTCAATAGATTGTGTGATAAGCTAGAAGAATTTTTTAAGTACAAGACGAATTCAAATATTGATGGACAAGAGTTATTCTTTGAGCTAAAAGTTGTGAGATGTTTGCCAAAAGAGACCAGGAAGACAATTGAAGTGTTAGACTACATGAAGACAATGGAATGTTGTTTTCCGAATGTGTGGATAACGTATAGAATACTTTTGACCATACCAATTATAGTTGCATCTATAGAACGAAGTTTCTCAAAGTTGAAGTTGATAAAATCTTACCTTTAGTCAATAATGTCACAAGAAAAGTTGAATGGATTAGCCATGGTATCTATTGAAAAACATATGTTGGAACATATTGATTGTAATAGTTTAATTGCTGATTTTTCATCTAAAAATGCTAGAAAAGTAAATTTAAAGTGAAATATTGTAAATTTTAAACTATTATTGTGGTAACTTTGAATATTTTTATATAGTAAAAAATTTTATTCATATTCATTACATGTAATTTTATTTTTAAATATAGAGGATGCTATATAAAATTTCGCTTAGGACACCTAAAATTTTAGGATCGGCCCTGCATTAAGAATTAATGATATTTTAGTAAGATATTAATTATGAGAATTGTTATCAGTGTTTAATTAATTATGGTATAATATTTTTATGTATAATAATTATATATATATTATATTATATTAAAAAAATAATTAATTAATAAAGAAGTTGAAAAGTAAAAGGAAACAATTGGAGTTAGAGGAAAAGGCTCTTGGCTGAAGCAATTTAAATTGGTTGAAAAGGAGATTGATGGAAAGAAAAGGCAGTTGAAGCGACAAGATAAAGACATGAGGTAGGGAGCTGGTGTAGGCACATCATTGAGTGTGTAGGGGAAATTGCAAGTGAAATTGGGGAGAAAAGTCGAGTGCGATTTTGTGCACCCCATTTAACTAGGATAACTTTACCCACTGTGAACTTTTGTTAACTTAAAGGAAGTGAGCGTTATTAGAGAATTGGTTGGGAAGAAAATGGGTAATTTATTTTCTCATTGTCTCACGCAGCCTAATGTAGCACCTGCCCATTTACTTCTTCTTCTCTCTCTCTCTCTCTCTCTGGCGCCCTAGCAATGGCCCTCTACTTTCTCTAGCGTGTTGTTCGCCTCCACCTCCAGCGTATGTTCTCAAATTCTCTCAAGTTTGTGTTTCTAACACTATGTCCCTTGATTTTTTCCTTGATCAATTTTTCTTTATCTAGAATTTTTTTCACCTCTTTGCTTGATTGATATTTCATTGATGAGTTATAAAACCCTAAACTCTGGGTTTTGTGAAGCAGGAAATAAGAAAAATTGGCTGCCAAAATAAATTTCTTTGATATTTGTTGTATTTATATTCTGGGTATTGCTAAATTATTAAATCCCTCTAGGGCTAGTTGAAACATCTAGGTTCTCAAGTATGGGTCCTGATTTTGCACACGAATGTTTCTTAAACATATGATAAACGAACTTGGGGTTAATGGCATGGGAATATAAATGTAAGGAAAGTTAATTTTCTTGTATCATTTTTAATCAATTGCTCGCCAATCCAAGAAAACAAAGAATTGGAATTTTATTGTTGACTGATAATACTATGGAATTTTTTTATTTTTTTTTGTAAATAGTTGTCAAAACAAATTTTGGCCTGATATATTATTAATTTCTTAGCTTTCTTTTTCCAATTCTTAAATTTTGAAATTTCTTGTCTTACTACTTAGCTTTGATTAGTTGTTAGTTATCATTAATCAAATTAATTAATGGTTCATGTAGGACGAGTATAAAATTAAGACTAAATTTTGATCGAGTTACAAAAATATAGAATTAAAATTTGTGTAGCTTCAAAGACGATTTGCCTACTTCCATAGCATAATACAATAACTATAACACAACATCAACACCATACATTTGTGAGGTGTTGTATATTGGTAATGAATATGTTAATATGACCTCATTCTTACTATGCAAACAAATGCTCCATTCACAGTCATACCACAGTTGAATGTCTCAATCAATGGACAGCACTTAAAACAATGGAAGTGTATCACCAGAGATGAAAGCCTGTTATTGTGGCCAGATTGCACCATTGATTACAACAATGACCTCCAGAAATGCAGGAAGAAGATTTTTTGAGTGTGGCAAATATGGCCCTGCAATGCGTGGTTGCGAATATTTTGAGTGGTTTGATAATGCCGCCAATGATCAGTCTACTGAAGCATTGCATGGTTTAATGAGGAATAAAAATCATCTATTGAGGGAGATTGAGAATGAGAAGAGAATCAAGAGACGGTTAATGGCTCTGTTATTGTTTAGTTGGATAGTTTTTGGATTGGTCTTGTACAATTTGGTCTGAATGTATGTTTAAACTTTCAATAAATGTGATAACACATTAGCACTATGTCAATTGTTACATTTGATATGTGATGTGAATTTGATAATCAAGAATAGGTAGTAGCTACATTCGGATGTAAGGGATCAAATTGAATTGGGAATTATTTTGATAAAGAAGTGATTTAGGTGATTTAAGAACAGGCAGTACCTAATTTTTCTATAGTATGTGCAGAAATTGGTTATTTTGATTTTGGGTCTATCAATATTCATAACTAGAAGTTTTGATCTTTCTGTTAGCAAAGAACTTCAAGTGGTCTTTTATTTTCTATTGCCCTTGTAACTCCAAATGCTCATTGGTAGCTGTTTTTAATGGTTTCTCGCTAATTTAGCCAAAGTACTAGTGAGGTGGTACTGATCTGATTGATTTTGAAAAATAAGCACTTACCGGTTAATTTAGCCAATAATAGAATAAGAAGACAACACTACAAATTAGCAAGGCAAAACTATTTTGTTCATGGGGCTACACCAGCCTGATATCATAACCTCAATCAGTAACCTCTTCAAAAGTTATGCATAATAAAACATAAAATGTGTACTTAACAAATTCAGCATATAATTTTTTTCAAATTCAGGTAACTTTCAACAATTTTCCTTTGTGAAATTTCAAGCAATCAATCAAAGTTTTGTTCCCAAAATACAATTTCCAATTTGAACATTAGAATCTTCTAAGTTTCCAGTTTAAAAGTGGATGTCAGATTTCGAGTCAAACACAGCTTGAGAAATAGGGCCTACTATTGCTTTATGATACACAATTTCATATACATACACGTTATTGTTAACCTGAGAAAATAGTGACCTTAACCACTAAGATGAACTGCTTGAAATCCACAGACTTGCCAATCAAATTATCGAAGAGCATTATTCAGAAACCCTCAAGCTTGACTCTGCCGAGCAAAAAAAAATCATCAAGCTTCAATTAAATATAAAACAATAAGCCAAAACTCAAAGATTGCATGTTCACAATTTTCATCCGGTCAAAACTTATTCAATAGACATAGAATAAAATTCAGGGAATGCCCTTTATAGATATTAATTTAACTTTAAAAATATTAATCAACTGTCAAATAACAACATACATGCTTTTCGTTGTGTCTCAACAAAAGTAATAATAAATATGTAAATGATTGTTTTCCCACACACCACAGAGAGAAATTCATAAATAACCTAAAAGAAATTTAAAAAATTGTTTTTAACCACTTTCTAGTAAAAAAAATGTTTTTGACAAATCAAACAAACTAATTGCATTCTATAGCCACTTTTATGTGAGATGCCTAAAATACCCTTAAAGAGATTTTAAATTAGAAAGGCCACATTGTCCTTATCTTCATTTACTAAAATACCCTTGTCTCTTTCATATTGCCTTTCTCTTCTCTCTCATCCTCCAGCGTTCACGTTACTCTCTTTCTCTCTATTATCATCTTTCTCTCTATTATCAAACCATCTAAACTCAGTCATTCATTATACATTCAATTTTTTTGCTTGTTGAGTCATTTAACAATCTTCATCAATCATGGTGACCTCATTGAAATCTCATTCTACAAGATTCTTTCTCTCCAACAAACAATTTCACTGACTGAATTTCTAAGGCTTGATTTCATTTCTATTTGTTTTGTTTCGTGATCACATTGCTTATAAAGGCTGTGTAGTATGTTTATGTTTGTAAATAAAACATATTTTGATAGATATTATTCCAAATCTATACTAATTTCTATGAAAAAATAATTTTTCAAAACTGCACAACGTCATCGGGTTTTGTCGAGCCACAAAACCTGATTTTTTAATAAAAATGGATTTTTTGATCTTTTTTTTTGGGGAGGGGTCGTGGGATTTTTCAAATTTACTCAATAAAAAAATAATGCATTTTTACATTTTTTGGCTTAATTGAATTTATAATTCACAATAAACAACAATGGGATGATAATAAAACACAACCAATACATGATTAAGTGTTCCAACTACTAACAACATTAGATTAAATTGATATAATGATTATAAAATTTACCCAAAAATAAAAATATAATTTTTAAACAATAATTTATTTTTGGCACTATTGAATAACTTGGAAAAATCCCATGGCCAAGAAAAGGAAAAAAAAGATCAAAATAACCATTTTAATAAAAAAAAAAATCAGGCTTTGTGGGCCACAAAACCCAGGCCGGGTTTTGTGGGGCCATGACACTTGATTTTTTAATAAAAATGGATTTTTTGATCTTTTTTTTTTTTTTTTTTGGCCATGGGATTTTTCAAAGTTACCCAATAAGAAATAATATATTTTTACATTTTTTGACTTGATTAAATTTATAATTCACAAGAAATAACAATGGAATGATAATAAAATACAACCAATACATGATTAAGTGTTCTAACTACTAACAACATTGGATTAAATTGATATAATGATTATAAAATTTACCCAAAAATACAAATATAATTTTTAAACAATAATTTATTTTGGGGACTATTGAATAACTTGGAAAAATCCTATGGCCAAGAAAAGAAAAAAAAAAGATCAAAATAACCATTTTAATAAAAAAAAATCGGGCTTTGTGGGGCCACAAAACCCGGCCCGAGCTTTGTAGGGCCACAAAACCCGGCCCGGGTTTTGTGGGGCCATAAAACCTGATTTTTTAATAAAAATAGATTTTTTGATCTTTTTTTTGGGGGGGGGGCATGGGATTGTTCAAAGTTACCTAATAAAAAATAATGTATTTTTACATTTTTTGACTTGATTAAATTTATAATTCACAAGAAATAACAATGGAATGATAATAAAACATAACCAATACATGATTAAGTGTTCTAACTACTAACAACATTGGATTAAATTGACATAATAATTATAAAATTTACCCAAAAATACAAATATAATTTTTAAACAATAATTTATTTTTGGGACTATTGAATAACTTGGAAAAATTCCATGGCCAAGAAAAAAAATGATCAAAATAACCATTTTAATAAAAAAAATCAGGTTTTGTGGGGCCACAAAACCCGGCCCGGGTTTTGTAGGCCCTGGTTTTGTGGGGCTGTGAAACCTGATTTTTTAATAAAAATGAATTTTTTGATCTTTTTTTTTTTTTTGCCATGGGATTTTTCAAAGTTACCCAATAAAAAATAATGTATTTTTACATTTTTTGACTTGATTAAATTTATAATTCACATGAAATAACAATGGAATGATAATAAAACACAACCAATACATGATTAAGTGTTCTAACTACTAACAACATTGAATTAAATTGATATAATGATTATAAAATTTACCCAAAAATATAAATATAATTTTTAAACAATAATTTATTTTGGGGACTATTGAATAACTTGGACAAATCCTGTGGCCAAGAAAAGAAAAAAAATAGATCAAAATAACCATTTTAATAAAAAAAATCAGGCTTTGTGGGGCCACAAAACCCAGCCCGAACTTTGTAGGGCCACAAAACCCGGCCCGGGTTTTGTGGGGCCATGAAACCTAATTTTTTAATAAAAATGAATTTTTTGATCGTTTTTTTTTGGGGGGGGGGACATGGGATTGTTCAAAGTTACCCAATAAAAAATAATGTATTTTAACATTTTTTGACTCTATTAAATTTATAATTCACAAGAAATAACAATAGAATGATAATAAAACACAACCAATACATGATTAAATGTTCTAACTACTAACAACATTGGATTAAATTGATATAATGATTATAAAATTTACCAAAAATACAAATATAATTTTTAAACAATAATTTATTTTTGAGACTATTGAATAACTTGGAAAAATCTCATGGCCAAGAAAAAAAAAAGGATCAAAATAACCATTTTAATAAAAAAAAATCAGGTTTTGTGGGGCCACAAAACCCGGCCCAGGCTTTGTAGGGCCACAAAACCAAGGCCGAGTTTTGTGGGCCCTGGTTTTGTGGGGCTGTGAAACCTGATTTTTTAATAAAAATGGATTTTTTGATCCTTTTTTTGGGGGGGGCATGGGATTGTTCAAAGTTACCCAATAAAAAATAATGTATTTTTACATTTTTTTGACTTGATTAAATTTATAATTCACAAGAAATAACAATAGAATGATAATAAAACACAACCAATACATGATTAAGTGTTCTAACTACTAACAACATTGGATTAAATTGATATAATGATTATAAAATTTATCCAAAAATACAAATATAATTTTTAAACAATAATTTATTCTTGGGACTATTGAATAACTTGGAAAAATCCCATGGCTAAGAAAAGAAAAAAAAAAAGATCAAAATAACCATTTTAATAAAAACAATCGGTCTTTGTAGGGCCAAAAAACCTGGCCCAGGCTTTGTAAGGCCACAAAACCCGAGCCGGGTTTTGTGGGCTCAGGTTTTGTGGAGCCATGAAACCTGATTTTTTAATAAAAATGAATTTTTTGATCTTTTTTTTTTTTTTTGGGCCATGGAATTTTTCAAAGTTACCCAATAAAAAATAATGTATTTTTACATTTTTTGACTTGATTAAATTTATAATTCACAAGAAATAACAATGGAATGATAATAAAATACAACCAATACATGATTAAGTGTTCTAACTACTAACAACATTGGATTAAATTGATATAATGATTATAAAATTTATCCAAAAATACAAATATAATTTTTAAACAATAATTTATTTTTGGGACTATTAAATAACTTGGAAAAATCTCATGGCCAAGAAAAGAAAAAAAAAGATCAAAATAACCATTTTAATTAAAAAAAATCGGGCTTTGTGGGGCCACAAAACCTGATTTTTTTAATAAAAATAGATTTTTTTGTTTTTTTATTTTTTTTAGCCATGGGATTTTTCAAAGTTACCCATAAAAAATGATGTATTTTTACATTTTTTGGCTGAATTGAATTTATAATTCACAATAAACAACAATGGGATGATAATAAAACACAACCAATACATGATTAAGTGTTCTAACTACTAACAACATTAGATTAAATCGATATAATGATTATAAAATTTACCCAAAAATACAAGTATAATTTTTAAACGATAATTTATTTTTGGGACTATTGGATAACTTGGAAAAATCCCATGACCAAGAAAAGAAAAAAAAAGATCAAAATAACAATTTTAATAAAAAAAATTGGGCTTTGTGGGGACCCAAAACCCGGCCCACAAAACCTGATTTTTTAATAAAAATGGATTTTTTTCATCTTTTTTTTTTTATTTTGGGCCATGGGATTTTTCAAAATTACCCAATAAAAAATAATATATTTTTACATTTTTTGACTTGATTAAATTTATAATTCACAAGAAATAACAATGGGATGATAATAAAACACAACTAATACATGATTAAGTGTTCTAACTACTAACAACATTGGATTAAATTGATGTAATGATTATGAAATTTACCCAAAAATACAAGTATAAATTTTAAATAATAATTCATTTTTGGAACTATTGGAAACGTGAAAAAATCCCATGGCCAAGAAAAGAAAAAAAAAGTATCAAAAAATCCATTTTAATAAAAGAAATCAGGCTTTGTGGGGCCACAAAACTCGGGCCGGGTTTTGTGGGGCCACAAGACCTGATTTTTTAATAAAAATAATTTTTTTGATTTTTTTTTTTTTTTTTTTGCCGTGAGAGTTTTCAAAGTTACCTAATAAAAGATATGCCTTTTTATATTTTTTGGCTTAATTGAATTTATAATTCTCATTAAACAATAATGGAATGATAATAAAACACACATAACCAATACATGTTTTAAGTGTTCTAACTAATAACAACATTAGATTAAATTGATGTAATGATTATAAAATTTATCCAAAAATATAAGTAGAATTTTTTAACAGTAATTTATTTTTGGGACTATTGGATAACTTGGAAAAATTTCATGGCCAAGAAAAGAAAAAAAAATAGATCAAAAAACTATTTTAATAAAAGAAATCGGGCTATGTGGGGCCACAAAACCTGATTTTTTAATAAAAATAGATTTTTTGATTTTTTTTTTTTGGTCGATGTGATTTTTCAAAGTTACCCAATAAAAAATTATGTATTTTTATTTTTTTTTGCTTAATTGAATTTATAATTCACAATAAATAACAATGGAATGATAATAAAACACAACCAATACATAATTAAGTGTTCTAACTACTAATAATATTGGATTAAATTGATATAATAATTATAAAATTTACCCAAAAATACAAGTATAATTTTTAAACGATAATTTATTTTTGGGACTATTGGATAACTTGGAAAAATCCCATGACCAAGAAAAGAAAAAAAAAAAAAGATCAAAATAACAATTTTAATAAAAAAAATTGGGCTTTGTGAGGACCCAAAACCCGGCCCACAAAACCTGATTTTTTAATAAAAATGGATTTTTTTCATCTTTTTTTTTTTATTTTGGGCCATGGGATTTTTCAAAATTACCCAATAAAAAATAATATATTTTTACATTTTTTGACTTGATTAAATTTATAATTCACAAGAAATAACAATGGGATGATAATAAAACACAACTAATACATGATTAAGTGTTCTAACTACTAACAACATTGGATTAAATTGATGTAATGATTATGAAATTTACCCAAAAATACAAGTATAAATTTTAAATAATAATTCATTTTTGGAACTATTGGAAACGTGGAAAAATTCCATGGCCAAGAAAAGAAAAGAAAAAGTATCAAAAAATCCATTTTAATAAAAGAAATCAGGCTTTGTGGGGCCACAAAACTCGGGCCGGGTTTTGTGGGGCCACAAGACCTGATTTTTTAATAAAAATAATTTTTTTGATTTTTTTTTTTTTTTTTTTGCCGTGGGAGTTTTCAAAGTTACCTAATAAAAGATATGCCTTTTTACATTTTTTGGCTTAATTGAATTTATAATTCTCATTAAACAATAATGGAATGATAATAAAACACACATAACCAATACATGTTTTAAGTGTTCTAACTAATAACAACATTGGATTAAATTGATGTAATGATTATAAAATTTATCCAAAAATATAAGTAGAATTTTTTAACAGTAATTTATTTTTGGGACTATTGGATAACTTGGAAAAATTTCATGGCCAAGAAAAGAAAAAAAAATAGATCAAAAAACTATTTTAATAAAAGAAAAAACCTGATTTTTTAATAAAAATAGATTTTTTGATTTTTTTTTTTTGGTCGATGTGATTTTTCAAAGTTACCCAATAAAAAATTATGTATTTTTATTTTTTTTTGCTTAATTGAATTTATAATTCACAATAAATAACAATGGAATGATAATAAAACACAACCAATACATAATTAAGTGTTCTAACTACTAATAATATTGGATTAAATTGATATAATGATTATAAAATTTACCCAAAAATACAAGTATAATTTTTAAACAATAATTTATTTTTGGGACTATTGGATAATTTGGAAAAATCCCATGGCTAAGAAAAGAAAAAAAAAAGATCAAATAAATTATTTTAATAATAATTGATTAACAATTTTTTAATTATTTGATAATACATATATTTTTCAATTTTTCAAATATTTTTATTTAATCCATTTATTTATTATATATGTAATATTATTCCATATATATTTAATAATAAAAAAAATGAAGGGCGGGAACCGAGCGTGGGTTCGGGACTCTACTAGTTATTAAATTATTAAAAAAATAATTATTATTAAAAATAATAGTATTTATTTGAAAATAATAATAATTTAATAGTTTAAAATTTATTATTATAATTAAGATTTGTAATTATTATTACAATTGAAAATAATATAAAAATCATTGAATAACAATTTTTCAGTTATTTATTTAATAATACATATATATTTAAAAATTTTAATTATTATTATTTAATTAATTTTATTTATATGTAACAATACATATATATTTAATAATAAAAAAGAGATGGGGGACTTATCGTGGGTTCAAGATCCACCCAGTTATTAAATTATTAAAAAATAAGAATTAGTATTGAGAAATAATAATAATACTTTAATAGTTAAAAATTTATTATTATAATTATGAGAGGTTTCTCGGGCTTGCCTGTGGGGTAAAATAGAAATTCAACCATTTTGTTTGTTCTGTATTGAAGGTAGTTTGGTAATATATTATCTTTATTTTTATTCTTAATTTTTAATTAAAGTAGAGAGTTGAAAAGTCAAAGGTTGGGGTGAAAAGTGGTAAAGTGGCTATTTTTTGCAACTATTTGTTTGTAGGGGATAAAAACATTTTTTTGTCAAAAAGGGGCTAAAACGAATTTTCTATTTGTGGAGGGGTTATTTTTTGCAATTTCCACCACAGCATATTGTTCTACATAAAATAATAAAGATGTTAACATTGCATTGTTCACTTCACAATTTTTTGAACTTCAAAATATATTGGCCAACTAAAAGAATCTCTTCGTTGATAACCTGAAAATATATAACATGTGTTAGACGCATAAGAGTAATAGATAAAACAATAAAATAAACTAAATAATTAATTAAATAGTAACTTACACTTAGTGAACCACTGCTTTCTATAATGTCGGTTAATTCATGAAGTTTGATGTTGAGGAACTTTGAAATTGTTGACTTCTAGTTGTTTTTGGAGGTGCAAACATTTGGGATGAAGAAGCCTGATAAGAGTCCACAAAATGGATGGAAAAATCATAAGTTAGGCTAGTAAAGGCAAAATAGAGACCAAATTTCTGCAAATCATATTTTGCATGCATTTATCTTGTGACGTTAAGGTTCAAGAAAACTTAAGGTTCAACAAAACTTAAATGCAGCATATCTACCAAATTACAAACTATTCAGTCTTAAGTAATCTCTTAGTTCTCTACATGATCATAAAAGACACAAAACTAATTACAGTGAAGATTATTTAAGTTGCTAGGGGAATCACAAGATTCCAAGGAATTAGCCTAAGCTGTTTATCATGAAGCTAAAAACAGAGTAGAAAGCTTGCAAGTTTTCAACTTCTCGTTAACCCTATTGAGAACTTGTTTATCTAAGCTATAACATGCCATGCCCATCAAAAAATAATCAACTTGTTTCTAATCATTTTCTAACCAAAATTAACAAATCCACTACAACCCTTGTAATAGATCAAGTAAGCTCATGCGCCAAAGGCAGGCAACACATACGCAATGATAAATGAGCAAGTGTTCTTCAATCAATCCGATAGCAAACTTGAAAACTACAATTAGTTATTTCAGATATTGGCTCTACGCAGCAAGAGCAGAGTTGATAACATTCTCTAACATCTTGTTCTAAGGTTCAACACAAACATGTTTTGCACGTTAAGGTTCAACAAAACTTAAGCTTGCATGTGGGTTCTCTAAACAATATTCCCTCCTTCTCTCTTAACATTTAAAATAGTTGACAAAATGGAGAAGTAAGATTAGCATTTTATGTGATTGTACTACTAAACTGTCCTCAAAACATATAGAATTTATGTACCTCCTGCGACATGACATTGAGAAATCATTTGAGATGAGTGCCCTTTGTTGAGATGCAATATTCATGGTTAAAACATAACCTTAAGGTTGTAAGCTTGCATGTGGATATATGCTTCCAAGATGCATCCATTGCCAACTATTATTGTTATAATGTGCTTGTTGGGCTATACCAAATACCCCCCTACATAAATATAAAAGAAAAATATTGATTATTCACATAAATATAATAAATTTAAGAAGAGAATTAACAACAAACTTTTGCTTTATAAAAATAGGATCGCTATTTACTGTCTCTACAACACGATTATAGAGTTCAAGCCTCCAAGATTCATGATGTGGGTTGCATTCCTATTATCTGTCTTACCATCCAAAAAATATATCATGCTATTTTTCTTTGTCACATACATACATGACTGTAAATGTATATATATTAATGAAATAATACAAGTCTGGTTAACAACAGACCCATTTCTTTTGGCGATTTCTTCTTTCATGATTTGGTTTCCATTGGACCTTTCATTCTTTTGCTACATTGGCCTTTCGAGCGTCTTTTTGTTGGGTCTCTCAATTGTAGCTCATGTTGCATGTTTGATTCAGAATTATGATGTGTGTCGATCGGAATGCTCTTATTCACATCTTAATCGGAGGCTATAGCCAAAGCCTCAATCTTTTCTTCCACTTCTAGCAATAATGACTTGCTTAATGAAAAAAAATCAAGACACCTTGAACCCTTGACAATAATTCTTTGTGAAATTTGTGATAACTCACTATGATGAGCTGATAGCATTGAGACATTGTCATTTGGAATTATCTCTCCCATGGGGTCACAAATAATTTCATGTGTTGCTGCCTGTGTCCATCTTTTCAAATAGCATTGAGGAGGTAAACTTTTGAACTCTAAATGGCAAAACAACTTCAATGCATGCAAACAAATGATTCCATTGAACTCAAAGTTTCTACATGTGTATGACACTGTTTGTTCCAAGTGATTGTATGTAAGTGTGCAAATCATTTGTCAACCTTCAATCTTTTAGCCTTATAGCTACAAATAGTTCCATCATCATTATCCAATTTCAATGACAAATCAATAGTTTGCTTAATACCTTCTTGAAACCAATAAAATATTTTTATTTTTTATTTTTTTGAAGCTTCACGTTCTATAGACCAATTATAAACCAAATTAGGTGTTGTTTGTTGTGTTAAGTGTTCAGCCTCTCTTTCTTTTTCACAGCGATTATCCATAGCCCTAGAGTACATACTTACAAACTCCCAAAGAATAATTCTACCATGATTAAAATAATCTTTCAAAAACTTATTAATGCTCTCACTTCTTTGTGAAGTGGTAATGCCAGCAAAAAAGTGAGCATGACTGTACACTTGAGCCCATTTCTTTCTCAACTCATATGTTCTTTGCAACCACTCATTACCTCTTAGCCCATTATCTTCAAGCAATTTGTCCTAACTTTATTCAAATTCTTCAACTATTTTAGGATTGTAAATGCTAGCTTTAAATTATGGTGAAAATGATTTATATCCATTATTACTCAAGTTCTTTGCAACATTTTGACATAAATGCCACAAACACAATCCATGGTGTGCTTTAGGCAATACCGCATCAATAACACTTGATATAGCTGCAAACTGATCTATAAATATGCTTTTCAATTTTTTCCCTCCTATAGCCTCAAAGAAAGTAGTAAACAACCACATTATTGCATCAGTTGTTTCACCATCAAGTAGACCACATCCAAAAGTGATGTTTGCCCAAAATGGTTGATGCTGACAATTGGTGCACATAACATGTCATAATTGTTTGTCCGAAATGTTGTATCAAAACATATTGCATCACCAAATAATCCATAATCCCATCTCAATTTTGCATCACAAAAAAATGCACCACGTATCTCACCATTTTCCCGAGTTTGAAAAGAGTAAAAAAATTGTTTGTTTTCCCCTTTCTTTTGTTTGAAGTATTTAAGGAGACATTCGGCATCACCTTTCTTGAAAAATTTAGCCCGTGTTCTTTGTAATAAATTATTGCAATCAGATCTTGTGAAATTAAGGTTTTAGGCTCCACCAGCTTCTTCACACATGTAAGAGAAAATTTGTCCTTGCCTAATTCCAGATGAACGCATTTTGTTCATAAATTCAACTTGTGAAAAATCAATTTTCCTATGGGACCTCAAATAATGGGAATGCTCAGGTGGGACAGGATCATGAGTAAGCTCCAACTTGAACTCAATTAGTCTATACTTATCGTCAAGAATTCATTTAATCACAAATTTTTCCTTACAATCAAACCACTGACTATCTCTTTTTCTTTCAAGTATCTTGACTTTCTGGAAGTGCCCTCACATGAACAAACTAGTGCTTGTCTTTGGATTTGATTTTTGTTCTTGTTTGTTCTTAATATCCTCACACTAAAGCCAACATGTCTTGCATGTCTATTATAGAAGTCATATGCGTGTCAAACGTCATTCCAATTTTTGGGTCTACCTCACGATTTATATCTACTTTAAACTAATCGTTTAAACCACCACATCCTTCATCAACTATAGGAGATTTCTCATCATCACTAAAATCCAAGTCTTGATTACTCATTTCTTCACCAGAACTATTGATATTTGTAATCATATTTAGAGTTTTATTATTATCCATGTTAACCTGTAGAAATGTATAAATAACAAAACATTCATCCATAGAAAAATATTTCAATATTTTTAATTTTGTTATAAGGAGTGATTTTGTGTCTTACCTGATTCTTTAATCATTCGAGGAAGACACGTCGGAGGTGGAGGCTGATGACATGCCAGAGACAGAGAGATGTTGTTGCTAAAGGAGACGCCGAGGACCAAGGTCGATGTTGGAAGGAACACTAAAGGTGGAGGGAACGCTACAGCCCCTACCTTTTTTCTTATTTCCTGCTTCACAAAACCTAGAGTTTATGGTTTTATAACTCATCAATAAAATATTGATCAAGCAAAGATGTGAAAAAAATTCTAGACAAAGAAAAATCGATCAAAGCAAAAATCAAGGGATATAGTGTCAGAAACACAAACTTGAGAGAATCTGAGGATCGACGCTGGAAGTAGAGGCGGACAACAAGTCGGAGAAAGTGGAGGGCCGCTGCAAGGATGTTGAAGGTGGAGGGGACATCGCGACCACTGTTAGAGGGAACGAAAAAAGTTGCATGAGAGAGTAAGGGTCACAACTGGACGGACGCCGAAGATGAAAAGCCATTGTCGGAGAGAGAAAGAGTTGCATGAGAAAGCTGGAAGGACGCTCGAAATGGAAGCCTGCCTCCAAAGGGAGAGAGAGAGAGAGAGAGAGAGAGTTGCGTGAGAGAGCTAGACGGATGCCAGGGAAGGAAGCCCGCCTCCGGAGAGAGAGAGGGAGAGAGAAAGAGAGTTGCGTAAAAGAGTGAGAGAAGTAAATGAGCAGGTGCTACATTGGGCCGTGTGAAAGAGTGAGAGAATCAATTACCCATTTTCTTCCTAACCAATTTTCCAATAACACTCTCACTACCTTTAAGTTAATAAAAGTTCGCTGCAAGTACGAGGTCGTCCACCCCTATAACTCATCTTTCTACATCACCACTTAGGGTTAGAATACTGTTAATTGGGTCAACTTATCTAACTGACGGACATGAGTCCTAACTCTATCCAACATCCTATGTGTATACGGGAGACACCTTAAAACACCATTCTGATACCAATACTGTAACACCCCCTCTCCTAGAACTGCCCGATAAGAGATGTTATGGGGAATATAAAATAAACTAACTGATAATCTGAAATCTGATACAATAAATGAATATCTCAATCAATTGAAATAAAAACTCCGAGTCAACTGAAAACCATAAATTCTGTCTAAGGGACAATCCCTCAACTGAAATATAAAATAAACCTAAACTGACAGGACATTATAAACCAACAAACTCCCAGACATCTTTTATCTCAAGCGGCTCCACGTACACACACTACTGACCACTGTTGTTAGGCCCCACTTCTAGTACTCCCCTGCTAGGACTTGAAATGGTGAAGAGTACAAGGTGAGCTACAAAGCTCAGCAAGTAATAAGCTGGAAAGAATAACTGAAGCTGAATCAAAAAATATCGACACTGATAAATTACTTACTGAACTTGTATTGAGTATAATCACTATTTGTTTGCATTCACAAAAATATAATACACATATAAACTGTAAACTAAATGCAGGTATGCAACTTTGGCACATAGGCCCACCCAATCTGTAATACATACCTGACTGATCTGAATCCTGCATACATAAAAACTGTAAGCACATACTATGGGCAATAAGCCCCTAACCCCCTAGTCGTCACTAGGTGAGCAACTCATAAACTGAGCTGAAACTGATACAATGGGATCCTCTCAAACTAAACTATTTGGCGCGCATAATGCAATGCAATGCTCACATAAATGCTGACACACGATATGTAGTGCTTCATATAAAGTCATGCTCGATGCTCATATCAAAATGTATGCACGTAATCTCACGAAATAATGCTGAACATGTCATAATAAACACTAAATATGTAATCTCATCTTCAATATATTGGAATACAAAGACTCTATAAATTATATATTATGGTATAGGCATGATTAACTTGTTATATTTTGGCATAAAATTCAATATTTGGAGATATTGAATATCTTTATTTGAATAAAACTTGAATTAAAACATTACTGGAAGTTCACTTGGATTTCTAGAAAAGCCATCCGGATATTAGGGAGGATATCTGGATATGAGGAAAGACATCCGGATATGAAGAAGGCTCATCCGGATACCCCGACGCTCAAATAAGAAGCTATTCAGATATGTTGGGATATATTCGGATAGAAACTAGGACATCCGGATACGATTTAGGTCATCTAGATATCTTACTGAGGCATTCGAATATATATATCAAGAGACTTATTCAAATATAAAATTCTAACTTTGGAGAGAGGCATCTGGATACGGAATGAGGCATCCGAATATACTAGACCTATCCGGATAGAAGGAAGGGCATCCGAATATGAGCTATTCGGATGTGCGAAGAACCATCCAAATATCATACGCAAGGAACTTGGAACTCATCCAGATATGGGAAGACACATTCGGATATCTGTAATTAAATTTGACAAACATGAATGCTAACAGAGACTGAAATCTGAAACAAAACTTAATGATTCTACACCATTCTGAATAAAATCTTGGGAAAACGAATCCCAATCGATATGAAACAACTTTAAGGATGATTCAAAGATAATATTTGATTGAATCGCTATAAAAATCATGCATATATGAGAACTTGCCTCTAAAAGAAATAAAAGAGGAAGGAACTTGCAACTCAAAAAAGAAGAAGAAATAATATGACTCGAACTCCAAATGAGAAAAGGAGTAATAGAACTTGCAATTCAAAATGGATAAGGAGTAATAGAACTGGCTCATAACTTCACTGTTATACACACACACACACACACACACACACACACACACACACACATATATATACGTCTCTACTTACTGATATAAATCTAAAAACTACAACTAAAAACATGAATAATCTGAAAACAAAACTAATATGAACCTGTAATGGAAAGGATTACAGGGAAGATACTTGCCTCGATAAATCTTGATCGACTCATACAATCTCAACCAGAAATCTCCTATGCAAAGCAACTTCTGCAACTCACACACTTCTTGGCTCTCTGCTCCTCACGCGACGTGAAGAAAACTATGGCTTATGTGCCTTTATATAGAGAAAGAAATAGCCTTAGAAGCCCATCTCCTTCTTCTTTTATAATTGGGAGTCCTTATTCTTAATTAACTTGGAGACCTCAAACCTAAATCTTCTCACGTATGGATTCTCCAATTACATAATATCTCTAATTAAATAATTCCTAATAATAGGAAATTATTATTTAAAACTCTAGAATTATCTTCATGCCCTTGCACTTAATTTCCACATAGTTAAATGCCATTTAAATGTTATACTCTCAGTTAAAAATTCTAAATTACCACATTAAATATTTAATTGGCAAATTCTCTTAGCCAAAAATTAGCTAAATAATTCTCAATAATTCTAGGCCCTTCTGACGGGTTGTTACACAAAGAGCTAGATGAAGAAGCAAATGGATGAGCCGATATGCGATGGGATTGTGAGAGTTCAATCGGGAGACTGTGGAGTTTAGGTCAGATATGCAATGAAAGCAATCAGTATGCTCTTTGAGCTTAAGATATCATTTATCGTTTATTGCATTTCCATTATGTATGGTTATGTTTTGAATGCATATGGTTGTTATCACTGTGTCATGCAAGAACCAATCTGTTTTCGCTATTTATTTGTTTATAGTTTTTGAAAAAAGTTTTCAAAATCGATTTATCCTATTGCATCTGCCATTAAGCGTTTACGTGCACATCCTACAGCATATCCCTTCACGTGGGAGATATGCATTGCTCAAAGCAATTCCAATAAATGCGGTTGAGTGAACTGTCACTATCAACCAAGATTCTTCCAATAGGGTGCTTTGCAATAACAGCTGAAATCACCACGGGATCATTATGGGGAGTAATCACGTCTCCCTTGTCAGCAAGAGTAAAAATAATTGGCTCTTCATTGTCTTGTACTTCCATTATTGAATTCACCTAATAGGCTTGATGAGCATAAGCTTTCGAGAAGAAGAGGTATATATGGTTAAGGTCTTTTCGTCGGAGATAACATGAATAGCCTGATGTGTGGGTACATTATCCAGGGGAACAACCAGTCTGTCATCCCTTCTCCTTTCATTTTGTTGCTGGTTTGGTCTTTCCTATCCCCCAGGTCTTTCTTTTGTCCTCTGAGGCTCCCTATCATTCCTCTCTTCTTCCCATACCTATCTCTGCAAATGTCCTTCCGTAATGAGCATCTGAATTTGATTTTTCAACTCTTGGCATTGGTCGGTGGAATAACCGCAAGCTTTATGATATTTGTAGTATTCATCTTGATTCTTACCCATAAGACAATTAGTTGTCTTCAGAAGTCTGATAAGGCTCGACCCTTCTATGGATACTAATATGGTAGACTGGCGTTGAGTGAGCCGAGCATAGTGATTGAATTGGGGTCTGGGTTTATCCAGCCTTCACACCCTCTCATGTCACCTATTGGAGTCTTCTTGATCACTATCTTATTCTTTTCTTTTTCGCTCTCTATCTTCACTTTCCCCCATTGTTCTCATCATTTCTATATGGAGTATATACTTGTTCGCCCTACCAAACAAATCTGCCAAGGATTTTGAGGGGTCTGAAGATAGTAACTCTTGGAAGGAGGTCAATTGAGTTCCTTACAACATCGCGGATATTGCCATTTCGATGGGTATGTCACAAATTTCGAGGGTGGCATTTCAGAATTTGTCCACATATTACTAAAGGGTCTCTTTGCCTCTCTGTCGAATACTGAGGAGATGTGTCACATTTTTCTTTTTTCGACTGTTAAAGTCAACTACTCAAATGATGAGATGGATGCTTCGGGTAAATTGTTGAACTTGGTTCAAGCATGTCATGTTAAAGTCAACGAAAATGGCCAACACATAATTTCATTGTCCCAACCATGAAGTATCATCAACAATTCATAGTTCTAAATATGATCATCAGGGTCATCTTTACCAATGTATAAGGTAATTTGTGGCATCTTAAATCTTCTTGGTAATGGTTTTCCCCAGTATGTTCTCAATGAATGGGGATCTTCTTCTTGGTTGTTCTTTGGTGGATAGAACCAATTTCTTTTGTTCAATCACTTCTTCTGCCACCATTTTTATGTCGTCTCATATACTCATTGCAGTGTAATTATCAACCCTTCTATTTCTTAGCGTCGAAACCCTGGTGGGACTTTGCCTTTTTCCCATGGGTGTACTTGCTACAGCTTTCTGTTGTCTTCCCTTTCTCGGGCTTCGCCTATCACCTCCATCTCTTCAGTAGTTTGGTTCACATTTTCCATTTTGTCGTGAGGAGGTGTTAATGGCCCTGCAATAAGGGGTTTGGGGCAATTTTCTTGACGAGAAGAAGACCGAGAGTGGGAGTTAGGCGTAGCTTCCCAATAAGAATTGATTTCCTCATCTCCTTACTGAGTTTTCCTTGGTGGTGTAGTTTTTCGAAACAAAAAGTAGATTTCAAATCGGAAATAACAACAAAAAGTTATACCCCAAAGAGTACAACATAGTCAATCTGTTCGAAAATAAGAGTTTTCAAATACAAATATTCTAGAATGAAATGAATGAATTTCTGACATAAAAAAGGGGTTTAGGAATTTGAAAAAAAAAGTATACAAACTTGAATATAAAAGGAAAAAGAAATTGGCGTTCAAGGGGTGGGGGAGAGAGTACTCTAAAAAGGGGTTAAAATTGAAGTTAAAAAATAAAAAAAAATTTATAATTATAGATAAGTTTAGATCAATTTGATCACGGTTTTCATGATAACTATAATTGTAACCTTTGTTTTATGACCTTAATTGTGCCCATAACTATAATCACGTAATTATGGATTTTTATAACCATGTCCATACCAAACCAATTAATCGTATTCGTAGTTTTTTATCTATAGCCGTTTCAACAAATTACATGATTAAATAATTTTTTTAATATGAAATAAATTATTTATTAAATTAAAAAATGAACAACCAACTAACAAAAAATATATGAAATTGGAAAGTAAAATTAAAAATACACATTTAAATTAGAATTAAACTCATGATTACAGAAATTATAATTTGACTCAAGAAATTTAGGAAATGGAATGAAAATCTTAAAATAATTACATCTTTTATGGAAAATGATTTGGCTATTTTTTGGGGATATTGTTATAATATATTTTAAGGGTGTTGTTTAACTTAAAGATATTTTATAAAGGAATATATATTTAAATTATTAATTTATAGACTAATACTATATTATATGTAAAATTTAATATTATATATAATTTATTTATTGGTTAAAGTTATCGATTGGTTATAGTTATGGTTGCATTTACAATTTTAATTTTTATAAAAAGAATAATCATAATCGTAATAGGCAATTTTTTAATAGTAATTATACTTTTATCTATTTTACTCGATTTTTAACTATGTCTGTCAAATGCGATCACACAACTTTAATGAACCCACACTGATCCATATCCATAATGGAAGAGGGCCTTATCTTTTGAATTGAACACAATTTCTTATTTTTTGTTTTTTAAAAAAAAAAAGCTTCTTTATTTCCTAAAACTAATTATAAAAGAATTATTTTGACTCAAACCTTAAACTTATTACATTATTTACAAGGAAAATGTTACTGTGCCCGAATTAGTTAACATACATGATGACTAAAAAGTATCAAATGACAAATATATCATCACCTCAAACATATAACACGGGCATCGAATCAGGTTCAGGCTCGCCCGTCACATTGCTAGGCGGCAACAACCGAGCAGACATTTGAAGTCCGCCTAGTTCAAGCACCGGGCGAACTTCATCATGGATGAAGTCTGCCCGTCCAATTCGAGCGGCCTTCATCCATGATGAAGCTCGCCCGGCAGTCCTAACGAACTTCAATCAATTTTTTTGGTAAGTTTGTACATCAATCTTTTCGATACTGTAGCACGGCTCTATTTATAAAATAAATTTTGATAAAAAAAATAAAATAATAAAATAAGCCACCCTGTATGAGATCTCAAATTTAGCCAACGCTCGGTAAACCCGCTTACAAAGTGGGGAACAAAAACAATGTTGTTGAGAAGGTCAAAATGAAAAGCAATGTTGTTGTAATAATAATAATAACAATTTAACTTGTACCTACCTACCTATTCAAAATATCTACCACTCTAAAACAAACAAACAAGCAAAGTTAATTGTGGTCTTTGTGGCTTATGACAAAATCAACCAACATTGCATTGTTTGTTTCTCCAAGGAATAGAATAATGATATCAAGAAGCTGCTTTGAGGTGCCAGGTTCAAGGCTTCTTAAAAAGTGACGACGATGCATGTTGTGGCTTGTGGGTACGGGCCAGCAGCAAGTCATGTCACTTTCACTAATTAGCAAAGGCAGGCAGCTATTCTACTCTCTACTCTCTACACTGTACACTCCTCCTCCTCCTCCTCTTCTTCATTCCTCCAGCGCTTGGAGAAAGATCAACAAACATGGCTTTTTTGGGGGACCAGACCAGCCATTCTGTGGCAACAACAACTGCTGAAACATATACCCTTTTGCCAAAGTATAAAACCTTATATATACGAACAGACTGTCTCAAACACACATCAAATAAATGATCTCAGCAATATTTTGTTGACCAACCAATTGATGAACAAAAATTACGTCGCATTAGGAGGATATTTTTCTGTTTCCTTTGATTTCTAGATAGTAATGGAGATGAAGTATGATTAGGATGGAAGTGTTAAATTAAAAAAGAAGAGGGGAGGGGGGTTTATTTCATAATTGTTGATGTGTGTGTGTGTGTGTGAAGCATTTATATTTATGTGTGGACTGCCGGCTGGCTCCCCCACCACTTGCTCAACTCTTATGAAATTGATGAGCTGGCAGGCAATATCCTCACATCTCATTCCAACTATTGATTGATGTGATGTGCCCTAAACCTCCAGACTCCGGTGGGTAATTCCCCCCAAACTCCAAAGATTACTATTGTAGCTAGTGGATCAATTCCCAGACAACTTTTGAGTTTTTCTTTTTTTTATTCTTAAAAATGTAATAACCTTTTCATCCGATTAAATTATCTCGAATTAAAAAAGAGTGAAAAGGGCTTATAGTTATATACCACTTGATTGTCACATCTATGTGATAGGAGAGGAGAGGAGAGGTAGAGTGGTGAATAAACAGGTGAGGGAAGAGGGGAGCCTCCGACCGGCCGACCAGCCAAGTACTCACCAAATCATCTAATAATTGACAAATAAATGCAATTAGGCTTCCCTAATAAAAGGAGCTTGGCTTTTCCCCTTGGCCAGCTTCCAAAACACAAGATGGCTCCACTTTGACATCGCCATCATCAACCTCAACCCTCTGCGCTGTACTGCTCTTGATGCCGCCATTGTTTACCACCACTGGTACAGTAGAAGCTTCAATGGCCTGCTGATGATAGTTTGGCACCTTTGAGAGCAGAGCTCCTAGGCTGCAAGGCAAGGAAGAAAAGAGAGGCGGAATGGGCCAAATGGGTTGCACCGCCGCACCGTTTTGTGGGCTGTTGTAGCCCAGGTTCATGGATTTTGGCTGTGATTCCAGCAGGTTTCCGCCGCCGTAAAGTCTCTTTGCTCCAGTCAACTGGTGCTTTTCGTAATCAGCTCCAAATGTTGGATGTTGGATTGGGAGATATGGTCTTTGAATTGCGTAGATCCCTGGTATGCTCAGGAGGTAGCTGAATTTCCTCTGTATGCTTATCACCAGATTGAGATCTTCAACAATCTAAGATTGGAAAACAAAACAATAATCGGAACAGATTCTACAGATTGTGAATTTTATATAACCACTCGGGACTTGACGAGAAGTAACTGAGGTCCACGAGACGACTCAACATCTCGGGGCTCTCCCAGTATTACTACTAGGCTATAACTCAACTTGGGTGGTTGAATGTTATGGTTTTTTTGGGTGTAGAAGGAGACCTTGTCGAATGAGCCCAGTTGAATAATGCCTTCTCTCACGGAAATGACAGCGATTGTCTGTAAAACAGCGGGAAAAAGGCCAGTTGTTTAAGTAAGATGAAGCAAAGGAGGCTAGCTGAGACAGAGAGAGACAGACAGACAGACAGACAGAGAAGAGTTCAATTAAGTATTAACCTGGATTCCTGAATGGAACTGAATTTTCCATGCTTTTGGTTGCTGCTTTATATAATTAAGACAAGAGTTAAATTTAGAAGAAAAAGGTCTTGTTTGGTCAACGAGAAAATATTGATATTTTGTATTACATATATACCGGATCAATGGAGACGTTCCAGGCGGTGATGAAGGCGGGATCATTCTCAGTTGGGCTATCTCTAAACACCCATTTGTGGTTGTTATCGGCGGCGACTTTCCCCACAAGGCTGAACCCAAATGCTCAGCTCAGCAAAGCAACACTCAATTTGTTTAATTTAAGAAGCGATTAAGATAACAATTTACCCTTCGCCATAGCTGTAGACCTCGTGAGACATCTTGAAGAAGACATCGGCTCCGAACCTTGCCTTTATACTCTCTCCCCTTCCGGCTCTCTCGCATTCGTAAAAATCACAAAACCCATCTTCCCACACAAGAATCCTGACAACTCAGCCCGAACCAAACTCCATTGAGTAATTAATGATTCCCAAAATATGTAGATAGATACAGAGAAATATGATTAAAATTACCAGTTTCTTTTGTTGCCCTTGGCGCGATCAAGTGCACCTCCCCCATGGTCCCACCTGCAATTTCATGGAGGGATGAAGATGAACTGAATTGAGAGTTGATTTTGTAGGGCTGTATATTGGTGCATTTTCATTTTTATATAGTGCATTCTAAGTGTTGCTTACTTTGGAGGAGGGTAGTTTCTTGGGAGGATTCTCCAGAAAACAGAGTAGACCCACTTGGAGGAAGAAGAAGAAGAAGAAGAAGAAGAAGAATGGGGAGAGGATGAAGTACAGAGGCTTCTGAGAGTGTGCTGGAGGAGGCAGTTGAGCATGGGAACTCCACCTTCCATTGTCTGCTTGCGTCGCAGGGAGAGGGAGAGAGAGGAAAATAGAAACTAAAGCTAAGACTATACAGTGTTTGGTGCAGTCACAATTAATAGGAAAAGAGCTCCAAACAAAAACAACAATAATGCCACGCCCACGGGCACCCCCACATTCGAGTTTAAGACCTTCTAACCAACCACCCTAAACCCTTTTACATGGGATTGATTATTAGGCCTGTAAATGGGAGTTTTTGGGCTTGCTCTTTTGATACTTGTATGTCAATTTTTTTTCTTTTACTTCTCCCTGATATCTTGTGATGGAAACAGAAGGAGAGATATTGGATGCCCGTTCTCAGTCTTTAGGGCAGGGTTAATTAGTATTAGTGGTCGTGGGTTAGGATGTTAAAAAGCAAAAATATAGAATAAAACCAATTTAGAACACTTACCTTGATGATTCCACAAGAGCATAATCCTATTTACTATAAATTTTTGTTTCTATTTGTTGAGAATGGACCTTTTGATGGGAGAGTTTTTGTGCACCAATTCTTGTTACCATTATTATCTTGACATAGCCGTATATATAGTTGCCCAATAGTTACACATTATGATTCAAAATGGTGTGACTCTTTTCAACAGTTACATTTTATCCAAAATTATATATATATATATAATATTTTTAACAAAATGGATCCAAGTGCAGGTCAACCCATCATGGGCACTCGACTCGATCCAAATACAAACATCTCCCACTTGCACATGACAAGTAAGACCCCCATTGCGAGATTCTCTGTAATTGAAACACAAAGAACACTTTCATACTAATAAACGGATCGTGCAATCTAGCGAGCAAACCTGCACTTAGGAACTTCACTATGCATCTATTACAAATATCATAGCAACTTCAACCCTAAGTAAAATAATCAAAAAGTTAATTATTTGAACTTGCAGTCCCCTAGACTTGTCCCTTTTTATCATCATTGCAACATCTATTATCCCTCCAAGAGCATGTTAAATTATTTATGTATTCATAATCGAGTCTTACTTCTCTTAAGCAACAAGATTGGCTAGCAAATGAATACATCGAACAAATCTTTCTTTTTCACTCAAAATTTGTAATTTATACTTAGCTGCATTTCTAAACATGCTCAATAGATCGAATCATCCATAACCATAAGCAACATGTTAAGATAGCAAAACACTAAGCATAAATTTCAAATAGTAGTAAAAAGTATAAGGATACCAATATGATGTTAGTCTTATCCTCAAAAGGTCTCACACAGTGGAGAAGTAAGGATCCATTTTCCCACTACCTTTTTGGTCGAACAAGCACACATGGTATGAATCATGTGTTACAGTATTTATCATTCCTTTGATGTTTAATAAAACATTGTACAAATTTAAGTTCATCCACTTCTTATTAGCGCAGTTAGAGTGCTTCAAATACTCTCAATTAGCATGTAATTATCGAGAACTCACATCTAGCTTTCACAGGTTATTTGAATGTGGGAAATCCAAATTAGTTGTTATACATATGTTCAACCTCATCTCATTCTCTTATTGAGGTGACAATCCTAACACTATGTCTCATCTTTACTAGCTATCTTAGTGTTAAAAGGTGATTGCTTGTGTAAGCAAGCCAATCTAAAGCTTGTGTGACATCTCTTTGTCGAGCCTTAAACAAACATGTGATGTATATGCTAGGAACATGGAGACAATAGTTAATAACATAATAATTATTTACATTTATTTAAATATTACAATATATAAGCTCAACAATGTTAGATTACAAATTTTCTACATTCTACAGCAATCAAAGAGAATTTGTTGAGCCAACTTGCTCATATTAATTAGGTTTTGATAATTAATAAAAAGAGAATTTTTAATATACAAAATATAGTATTTTTAGTGATTAATAAAAGGAGTATTTTTATTAAATATATTAATTATAGTATCGAATTATGTTTAATTAATTTATAAAATATTTTTCATAACATGTGTATTACCAAAAATATAATTTTTTATTAAAAATATTTTTTATATAATTTTTAGATTAATTTATAAAATATTTTTCATAGTATATGTATTACCAAAAATATTATTTTCTATTAAAAATATATTTTTTAATTTAATTTATTAAACATTTTTTTCATAAGTGTATGTATTTTCAAAAATGTTATTTTCCACTAAAATTATTTTTCAAACTATTTTTAAATGTATAAAAAATAATTTTACAAAATTTGGACAAAAATTAATTTTCACTATTGCTACAGTACCGCTACTTCGAGACTACAGTGCCCCTCCAATGGTCAGAATTTTGACCGTTGCTACAGTGAACTTGATTGTTGCTACAGTGCTATTACAATAGTTTCTAGAATGCTTATAAATAGCTCCAAATTCATTTTAGAGAGCATTCTTTACTCATATTGCCTATCAAAGCACTCAAAAGCTCCTAAAAACTCTCAAGTTAATTTTCAAGAATTCTAAAGCTCTTAAAGATTCGTTGCACATCCACCGAAGAGCCACAAGGCAAAAGGAGAAAAAGATATCGCAAAATCGAAATTCGATCCTCTTCATTCATACTAGGGTCACCGTTTATTTATTTATTTAAATATTATTGCCTTGTATATTTTATGCTTAATTGCTTATTTGTGTCCAAATGTGAACAATTATTTGTGAACAATTAAATTATCATTGTGAATTGTATAGGTTTCCTAGAATCGTTAAAATATAGATGAATTTAGTTTTCAATATAAGTTAGGGAGAAAATCTTAGTGTTTGTGATTTTCCTAGAACCCATTGTAATCTAGGAGTGTATCTAATTTTCAATAGAACTAGTGTGAAAACCTTGGTAAGATTAGTGAAACTCCAAGAGTGGTTGAGACTTTAAAGAGTAGAGTAGAGTAGGTGTGTGTAGAGATACTGAACCACTATAAATTGTTTTGTGCCTCATTTATTTATTCTTGCTATATCTTGTGACTTGTAATTTATTAATCTCAAACTCACATATACATAGTTATAAAATCTTAGTTTGTTTAAAATTAAATAACAAGAATTTAATTAAAAGAAAATAATTTATATATTCTTAAAGAAAATAATTAATCAATGATATTTATTAAAATTAAAAAAAAATTAATCACTCAATTCACCCCCTCTCTTGAGTGGCCATACCCTAAGGGACCAATAGAATTCACATGGCGTAAGATAAATATCTCTTAGAATTGGTTTAGTCAAGGGATCAACCACCATATGATGCGTAAAGATATATTGTATAGTTACTTCTGGTTTGGCAACGATATCTCTAACGTAGTTGTACTTGGTATCAATGTGTTTGGTTCTATTATGATATTTGGGGTCTTTTGTGAAGCCAATTGCTCATTGATTATCACAATATACTCTAATGGCTCCTTCACAATCACTTTGAAATCCCAAATTCCTAAAGAATCTCCTTAACTAAGGTGCTTCTTGCACAACAACTAAACAAGCAATAAATTTAGCCTCCATAGTTGATAAGGCTATGCATGTTTGCTTCTTACTACACAAGATGGCATCTTCATTGAGTAAGAAGGCATAACCAAAGGTGGATTTTCATTAATCAAGGTCTCATCCCCAATCAATGTTTGAGTAGCCAATTCGACACAAGTTTGACCACCCGTGATGACATCAACAATAATCCATAGTGCCTTTGAGATTCCTTAGAATTCTTTTCACAGCTTTTCAATGCTCTCGCCTATGATTCGATTGATATCGACTAATTAGCCCAACAAAAAAATAGATGTTTGTAACACATCATAACATACATAAGACTTCCAAGAGCACTAGCATATGGCATAATGGACATTTCCTTTTGGTTTTGTTAGCTATTAAGACACATGCTGATATTCTGATAATGGTTTTGGTGTTTTGGTTTTGATAATGACAATCCTCAAAAATCAAAGTATAGAGCCTTGATTTAAATTCAATTTTCAAACATCTTGTATTCAAGCTAAAATCAAATTTTCATGTCAATGTGTCCTTATTCTTCCAAACAATCAAAGATTGATCATAAAACAAGTTTTGAAATCATGTTCAATTCATGAAACTTGTTTTTGAAATCAAGTTAAAAGGAAAAGCCTTTTTAAAAATCATAACTCAAAACTGTTGACATTATTCTAAGATTGTTGACAGTATCATTTGATTAAAAAGTCAAACTGTTGACAGTATTCGTGAAACTGTCGACGGTTCAAAAAGCATGCTCTCGAGATCAAACTATCGACAGCTTCTGTATAGAAACTGTCGATAGTATATAGCGTTTGGTTCAATATTTCTAACCAATTTGTCGACAGTTTTAGATAAACTATTAACAATTTTTTCGAAAAAATTTATAACAGTTAGTTTTTTAATGCATTTAATGCAGCCAAATCGACTCCAACGACTCAATTTTTGGCTTTTCTTGCCCTCAACTGTAAATACCAGGCCGGTGGACCATTTAAGGAGGTTAGAGGGATTGAATACTCAACTACCAACTGTCATGATCATTCATTGTGCTTTAAATTTTTAAATTTCTCTCATTCTCACTGTAAAGGCTTTGTGTATTTATTACTTAGTATCATTTCAAGCCTTGTATTTATATTGAGAGAACCTGTAACTAAGGGTAAACCCTTAGAAAGTCTCATATTCACTTTGTTGTTATTCCTAGCATCTTTGCTATAGGACCTACTCATTGAGTAGAAGGTTTGTATTGCCTAGCATTCTTGCTAGAGGGTCTATCTTGAAGATAGGAGGTTATTTTTCATATAGTGGATTGGTTTTTTAAAATCTTTAGTGAGGAGTTTAGGTAATGGATTAGGCTTTGATTAAGCTGAACCACTATAAATCATTGTGTTCATCTTACGTTTGTGCTCTTATTCTCGTTGTTGTTTTGGGTGCACTATCTTGATAATTCTCATTAGCATTATATCTTAATTTACAACCAAAAGAAATCTATTTTTCACTAAAATTTTAAGATACCCAATTCACCCCCCTCTTGGTGTGTGTCTTAGCACATTATTTCTATCACATGTTAGGACTCAAAGCCTCACCTTTTGACGTAGGAGTATCCACAAGCTTGCAACTACTCATATGGAAACATTCTAGAATTTTTTGGATATAATTCTCTTGTGACAAAGCCAAAAGTTCCTTTGAACGAACTCTTTTAATTTTAACTCCCAATATGTAGTCAGCTTCATCCATGTCTTTCATGTCAAAAATTTTGGACAATCATCCTTTAATGGCCATGACATACTCTTTGTCATTTCTAGGTATCAAAATATTGTCAACATAAAGAGATAAAATTGCAAATTTATCACTAAACCTTTTAATATATACATAGTGGTCCTCATCAATCATTTTGAAATCATAGGTCAATATAGGAATCTAATGTACCACTATTTAGATGACTGTTTTAGGCCATATATTGATCTTTGAAACTTGCAAACTTTACACTCTTGGCCTTTAACAACAAAACCTACAGGCTATTCCATGTAGATTTCTTCATCTAGCTCTCCATTAAAAAAATTTGTTTTAACATCCATTTGATGCAATTCTAAGTCTAAATATGCCACAATAGCTAGAATCAAGCTAATGGAGGTAAACCTAACAACAAGTGAAAAAGTTATCTTATAGTCTATACCCTCTTGTTGGGTATAACCGTTTACCACTAGACGAGCTTTGTGTCTATTATTAATGGAACCATCCACCTTACATTTTATTTTGAGAATCCAGTTATTCTCAATGGCTTTACATCCTAGTGGTAAATCAATCAAGCTCTAAACTTGAATTATCCTCATGGATTTCATTTCATCTTCCAATGCAACTTTCCACTGTTCATTGGCAAGACACTCTAGTGCCTCTTTAACTATTTAGGTTTCTCATCATCGTGAAGAGTGACAATATTGTTAGGCTGGAGGTGCTATGGCACACACCAAGAGAGGGGATGAATTGGTTATTTTAAAAACAACTTGAAAACCTTGAAATCTTTTTCAAAACAAATAAGAATATAATGAAATATTGATATATGAAACAAGTGAGGAATTGATAGGTGCTTGACAATAAAGAGAATTTAAAAAATACAAGCACACAAGAATACCAAGATATATAATGGTTCGGCTTAATCCAAGCCTACTCCACTACCTTAGCTCCTCACTAAGGATTTTCCAAACAATCCACTAAAACCCCCTACTTAAACCAAGTAGGTCCTCTAGTCCACGACTAGGAAAATTACAAAACCTCTCACTAAAATAGGCTCTCTAGCTACACAAGTTAGGAAATACAAGAAATGTAATAAAGAGAGGATCTAAGAAATAAATCTCTGAGTTACATGATCTCTCAAAATATGAAACAAGGTTTGAATGAATTAGTACAAATAAAATTAAAGCCTTGAAGAGAGAAAAATGAAGCACAGTCAATGTAAAGACAAATGAGAATAACAGTAAGCTCAAATTATTTTATTCCCGTCCATTAGTCTCTTCTTGATCTCCTTGAGTTGTATTTATAAGCATCCCAAAAAAATTACCCGAAACTAGCTATTTTGTGACCGTTGGAGAATGAGAAACTAGCCGTTGGAGACTATCAAAGACACAATTTACCAACAGACTAAAGGATTAGTCGACTATATTTTCAAATAAAACCAAGGCATAGTCGACAAACATATAAGCATAGTCAACAGATGACCAACCAAAACTAATGATAGTCGACAAACACTTCCACATAGTTGACACATCCAAAATATGAAGAAAATTTATAACATCATACACATACATAGTCGACAGAACCTGCATAATACTCAATAGAACGAAACATAGTCGATAGAAGCTTGGGCATAGCCGACAGAAGCTTAGCACATAGTCGACTATTCACAGACATAGTCGACAGAGCATAGACACATAGTCGACTATTCACTTAGAAAAACTGAACACTTAACATATCCTAACTTTGTTTCTTTTGAAAGCAAGTTAAGATTATCAAAAAGATATTTTGAATTTAAACACTCAACCTTACTTCCTATAGAGATCAAGATTGATTTTCATAACTTTGCTTCAAACTCATTCATATAGATTTAAATATTGATTTTCATAACATTTAGTCATTATCAAAACTATTTTAATTTCCAAGAGTAAAATATAAAATATAAGCCTCAATTTCAATTTGAAAACGCTTTTGAGGTGTTTTTGAACGTATACTCCTATGCAATTGATGATCATTGCTTCCACCAATCGAAATTGGCTAAGACTCAACCTTAATTCTCCTACTCAATTGAGATGATTGAAGCACAATGTGTGTGCTCCCACTATCAAGAGTAGGGCTAGGTACAACTTCTTGAGTTTCAACCAGTTGTTGATTTGTAACTACTGCTCCTTCTTCCATCTCATATAGATGATAACCTTTATCTACATCACCCTTATTAGAGAATTGATCTTCAAGGAAAGTGATATCATGGGACTCAATTTCAGTTACCTTTTCATCAAATTCCTCACCAACAAATGCATAACCTTTTGAGTGTTGAGAGTATCTAATAAAGATACATTTCTTCCCTCTTGGTCCTAATTTGCCAAATTTGTGGGAATTGTTATGAATGTATGCCATAGACCCCTAGTGATGCAACTTATTCAAATTAGGTTTTCCACTTGGGATTCAATATAACTCCACAAATTCATTTATATCTCTAGCTACGTGGTCCATGGCTCCCGAGTCTAAAGTCCACATAGGATGAGCTTCAATGAGCAATATAGTACCAAAAACAAAAATTTCATAAACAAGCTTCTATTAGAAGAAGTGAGATGAGATATTACCTTCTTAAGCTCAGTGCATTCACGAGCATAATGACTCAGGTTACCACAATTTTAGTAGGTCACTTTAGTCTTATCCTTCTTACCATTGCGCTTTGCTCTTTTGCACTTATGATACTTGTTCCTATTTTTTTATCCTTGACCAGTCTCTTTGGCTTTATCTTTGTCCTTACCATTGCCATTTTTCCTCCTACGCTTATATCCAAAAGCCCTTTGAAACTAGATTCTGCCACATATGCATGAGCATTAGGCTTAACTACCTCAAGGCACTCATTTTCCAGTTCCAAATGACGTGCAATATCAGCAAAAGTCTTGATGTTCTCATTATGGGCCATAATTCACCTTTATGTGCTCCCAATTATTAGGAAGAGACCTAATGACAGCTTGAACTTGTTTGTCTATGAGGTCGTGCTCAGCTAACTTCAATTCTATTATCATATTTGACATATCCCTCAAATGTTGTTTCATGGATTTATTAGGGACCTTGAAAGTGTCAAATTTGATGGTCAACTGCCTAAGTTTAGAGACAATGGTTTCTCTAAACTTTTCTCATAGAGTGACCCACATGGCCTTGGCAGTTTGGTACTATTGGTACTTATACACTAGGTCATCGTTCATGGAACTAATCATGATTTCTCTCATAGTGGAATCTTTCTTCTTCCAGGTATTATACACAACCATGTCATGCCTATAATGTGCATTATTGGCATATCCCTTAATAAGCTGAGGCTCATCCATGCCATTGTTAATAGCCTTCAAAGCCTCTTGCTCCTCAAGAACATAGTGCATTTTCAAGTGTCATATGTTATAGTTGTCTCCATTAGGTTTCTCACCCTTATTTAGGTCGGTTATGATGTTCTTAAAAGCTATTGTTAGTCACAAACTACAAAGAGACATATTTAATGCAATATCAATTCATGTTCATTATACACATTGATAAGTGTCTTTTATACACTTATTTTGGTCTATAAACTTAGCATTTATACATTCAATGAGCATAATTTCTACTTGATTTGGTTCTATATATGGTTATGTAGATGTGGAGCATGCGTTGAAGACAATTGGAGCAAAAAGTGATGATGATGTCGCATTTTTTGAGCTAAAATGGCAGTAAAGGCAAGGTCAAAGGTTCATTCGAAGTCGAGGATGATGATGTTGCAAAGCGCCGAAAGAATGACGTCATTGGTGAAGTGTTGGAAATCAAAGAGAAACGGCTCACGATGTTGTCACGCAAAGCATTGCGTGGTAGGATCTTGGTAAGAATTGTTTTCTGTGGCTCACGACCTTATTGCGGAAAGCATTCCGTGATAAAGCCGTGGTTGAAGAAGTATTTTGTGGCTCACGACCTTACCACAGAAAGCATTATGTGATAAGCCCATGACAAGATTTTCATTCTGTGACTCACGACCTTACCGCGGAAAGCATTCCGTGATAAGGCCGCAGTAAGGCTCTAAGCTTCGTAAAAAGGCCGTTTTGAGCCCGTTTCCTTTCAAATCAAATGGAGATGTGCTCTCTCAAGGGGCACGACTTTGAAGACCTAAAAAGCATTATATAAAGAAGGATTATTGAGAGATTTGAGAGATTTTTGAGGAGGAGAAGATGGCAAGTCTAGGAAGAAGAGGGAGATTTTCTTGAAGATCTTCGGTTTGGTTGTATTTTTCCGTTCTTTCTTCTCTCCAACATCATGAACTTTGTTTTTATTATTCTTTCATTGGTTGAAACTATGTTAGGCTAAGTACTTTGTGGCTAGGGTGATTGATGAAACCTAGTTCAATGATGGTTTAATTTAAGGTATTTGGGTTTTATTATATTCTTGTCTTTCGAGTTGATCGCTTGTTATTCTCTAATTCCGTTTTGATGCTTAGCCGCCATTAGAACGTGTTTGTGATTTATATTGCTTTCGAGAGATTCAATATAGATTAGCACTTGATAATAAACGACATAAGGTTCAATAATAAGTAGAGATACCGTTATGCCTTGTGAAATCTTATTTTGATGATCATTGTGGATAAATGCATGTTTGTATATTTGCAGATTAATTAGAGATAATTAATCTCATATGTAAGCATAGATTCGATTAACCATCGAGAGAGGCTTTTGATTAATTTAGGATCATCGATTTTTAACTTAAAGCAAGAATTATAAAACTCGATCACTGAAAGATTAAACCAATTAAAGAACTACGGTGAATTCATAAACCCTAGTGCATTAAATTTCTACATTCAAAAATCTAAAGAATTATTTTGTGTTTTCCATTTAGTGAGTTAGTTTTAGTTAATATAAAACTTGCAGTGAGTATTATTTTAATTGTGTGTGGCTATTTAAAGTTAATAGTGGTTAAAGTAGGGATCAAAAGCTAATCCTACTTGTTACGATTCCATTCACTTGCGGGAAAGAATAAGCGAACACACATCACTAGTTCGCAATTTGAAATTAAATTATTAAAAATTCTCCATATGAAATAGATTCAAAAGTTTACTAGGTTCCCAATCATCACCTATAATCAAATGTTAAATTTTCCCAAACTTAATTTAAATTGCGCTATTTCAATTCTAGATGAGAATTCTTCTTGAATCCTACCAATCTTAGAGTGCCCATATTATGAAATAACACAATCATATGAAATAAGCAAACTTCATAATATATAATATGTGCAACATATCAAAAAACAATAACATGCTTACAACGAAAGAAACATGAATTACAAATTATTTAGTTATAGAGAATCCTCCTAAGAATGGACTGCTCAAAGTTCTATCTATCCAAACATAGATCTCAAGCTAACACAATATCAAATAAACACATACAGGCCATAACCAGAATTCAAGATATAGTCAATTCACAAAATTCCGTATGTGGACACAACTCATAATTAGAAAATGTCCAGGATAGAAACCATAATTTTCTGATAAATACATAATTTATTATGATTTTTCCAAACAAAAAATAAATTAAAATTGTATTTTGCACTTTCCAACATGAGTCAAAAAATATTTTCTGAAAAATATCCCATATTATTCAATTTGAAGGCCCCTATCAATGTGTTGAATTACCCACAATGATCCCGAGACTGTAACTCAATATCATCTTCAACCTTAAGAAACCCTGAATGCAAAATCTTTTCAGATTTCATATTCAAGCAAATTCTCAATTTTGGCAACCCATAACTTTCTCTACAAATGTCCAAATAATGTGTTCTTTGAATCGTTTTAAAGTATGTTAATTATAGTTTCCAATTATATAACTATCATGGCATGAAACACAATAAACAATTCATAAAATGGTCTTAATATTACTGCCCTAACCAAGATTTTCATATATACAAAATCAACTTAGACATGCCATCTTTCAAGAGCAATGAAATTTACTTTGGGAATCATCAAAATGGCCATGATACCAATGTTAAAAAATAAAAATATAGAATAAAACCAAATTAGAACACTTACCTAGATGATTCCACAAGAGTAATGATTGATTTAACACTAAGGCTTAGTGTAAATCACTAATGGAAATACACCCTTAATCACAATCCTATCTATTGTAAGTTTTTGTTTCAATTTGCAGAGAATGGATCGACCTTTGATGGGAGAGTTTTTGTACACTAATTCTTGTTGCTGTTATTACCTTTGCATGGCCATATAAATACATATATATATATATATGTAATTGCGCAACAGTTGTACCTTATGAGTCAAAATGGTGCAATCGTTTTCAACAGTTGCATCTTATCCAATATATATATATAATATTTTTAACAAAATGGATTCTGGTCCGGGTCAACCCGTGATGGGCGGCCAACCCGATCCAAATACCAACATAGGACTTGTGTTCAAGCCCCCACTGGTTGTTATGTGTGGGTTGCTTGAGCTAATCATCGTTTTGTCAGTTGTAAAAACTTCAACTATGAATGTGGAAAAGGACTGTCCATGTCGCCATGGCATTCGACTTTACGTGAAAGCATTCTTTTCGAGCATTCACTTGCATTCCCGTCTCTAATCCATCTTCATAAGGTGTTTTGTTTCTCTTTAGTTATGAATCGATGAAGAAGATGTATACCTAGGAGCCTTCATCATCGACGCCATCACCCCTAGCCCATCAGAAGATGTCGACCGAGCCTTCTTTTGGTTCGCACAATCTTCTAAACCCAATCGATAGGGTTGGCAATGGTTCGGTTTGATTTCGGTTTTTGTCAAAATCATAACCAAACCAAACTTAAATTACTAAAACCAAAACCAAACCATTACCCATTTGGTTTTAAAAATTTAAAACCATAACCAAATCATTCGGTTTCGGTTCGGTTTCGGTTTAACCATAGTTTTTTTAGTTTAATCCATATCAACAAACAAAGACAAATAGCATTCATAAAAATTTTTGATAATTTCACAACAAACAAAGATAAATTCTAGTAAAGTTACCTTATTCTTGCATAAAGTTACAAACTTATTGGATATAAAATCACATTTCCAAACCTACAATTGTTAAGATCAATAAATTAATATGTGCATAATTAAATTGTAATTTAAACTAAAAAAATTAGTTACGAAAGTTAATACCTTCATCAACAACATTAATATATTTTTCGTAAATTGATGCATATCCATATGAAATGAATGAGCCAACTCCATCTAACAAAATTATAAATATAAAAAATAAATTAAAATAAAGAGAGATGAGGCAGAAAGCGAGAGGCAGCGAGGGTGAGAGAGAGTGAAAGTGAGGTTGAGAGAAGAAGGAGAAAAGAATAGGAGAAAGGTTTGCAAGCAAAGCAATTGGACTGGGATGGGCTAGCCTCAGGTGGGCGGAGTTGTATATAATATATATTATATATACTATATTCGGTTCGGTTCGGTTACCCACCATTCGGTTCGGTTTCGGTTCGGATTTTAGTTTGATTTTAGTGAAAACTATAACCAAACCATACCCATTGAAACAGTGTTCGGTTTTTCCCCGAATCAAACCATTACCCAGTCAAACGATTTTTAACCGCGTTGACCGATTCGATTCCTCACAGTTTCAGTTGCAATTGCCATCCCTACCAACCGATCGAGTAGGGTGTTAACCAGACTCCCATCTTGCATCATGCTACTTGTACTCATTGCAATACAGCAAGCTGTGCTGCTTTCTCAGCTGTCTTTATTTTTGTTTTGATAGGAAGCACAAAAATTAAGCTGTTGCTGTCACGGTTGCTGTTGATGGCCTCCATGCTTTAATTTTGCAGTTCGAGCAGCTAAACGTCAAGAAATGTGAGCTGGCTTTATAGCATGGACGCTGTAATTCTTTTATCAGCTTAAGGCTTAAGCTTGAAGTTCGCTTCTGTGGCTTGTAGTTGTTGTTTCATAGAGGATTAGCATATAATTAATAATGTTTAATCTCAACCCACTAATACGTATGTACTGAGTTTTCTTAAGTTCGAAGCTGTTTTAATGAGAAATAGATGGGCCAAAATGGCAACATTAATTAGTTATGAGAATTTTGTATACGAATATATATAAGAAGAAAAAGTTTAAAATTTAGGATTAAAACAGAAAATAAGATAAAAACAAAAAATGGGGACCAAAATAAGAAGAGATATAGGGAGGAGTGTGGGGGGTTTCACTGGTTGGAGTGGTCCAACTCCAACTCCCAACTCCAATAAGTTTGCATTCATATCTTATCACCTCCTTTGTCCCTTTACCCACTCATGACAGGGAACTATTGTCTCCTCCATGGCATTTCTGACACAAAATCTAATGAAACGAGCAGCCCTTCCATCTTTAGATTAACCTCCCTTAAATTATGAACATTTTTAAAACGAAGTTGAAGCCAATAGTACCTAGCTAGAACCAACCCCTTCCTTCTCTTCCATGGTATATATATATATATATATGCAGTTTTCTCTTGATCCATAAATAATAATAATCATATTAAAAGGAATATCTCAATACACCAAATTATCTGCTTTATGTAATCTTTCTAGCCACCAAATTAAAAGGTATATGCAGTTTTCTCTTGAGTCGGGGGGTCAGGTCAGGAGAAAATTATATTTGTACGTAATCTTTCTTTTGTATTTTTGTATTTGTACAAAAAGAATTATTTTCACAATTTAAACCTACCTATAATAATGTTTTTAAGTCACGACGGAGTAACTTTACCATAAATCACAAAAGCCAAAGAATCCGGATGGCATCGTGGTCTCAGACAGTCCCTCCCTTATCCGCGTCCGTCTTTAGCTCTGACTAATTTGTTCCTTTGCACAAGTACTACTGTATTGAAACTTCCATGCCATAGCACGATACCCAAACTCAGCAGACTCAACATAATAACCAACAAATAATCATATTTATTATGATCATATAATCTTGGCCATTTGTTTTATATGATCATTTGTTTATTTTCTAAGCAAAAAAGAAAAATAATATATATATATCATAAAAAGAAAGTAGTAACCATTTTATTAATCTTGGCCATCCAACTTGCAGATAACTTCATACCCCTAGATAGATATCAAGAAGACAGCTCTCCTCCACAGTTTTGCACTTGGAATCTGTGGTCTCTGGTGAACAAGATAAAAGAAATACTGGTGGTCCACCAATCTAATTTTCTTTTCTCTGGGTTGGCTCCACCTGTCCCTTCAACTTCAAGGAGAGTGTGAGAGCGTCACCATGGGACTTGTCAGGAAGTGGCCCCCTTCCATCTTTTGCTGGCGTACAATCATACATTTGTAAAATGAACTGTTTTTAGCTTCTTGTTCATCTACAACAAAATTCCATATTGGAGCAAAAGCATGATTAATGCAAATAAAAATGTTGCTACTGAGGGTATAAGCTCCGACCATAGAGTGGAGGCCATTACAATACCACATTCTTGAATTTTTGGAGGATGCTGAAGGCATGCATGTTCAGGCGTGGTTTGAGGCTAAAAGAGTTTTTTTTTTTTTTTTTTTTTTTTTTTTTAGGAATAAAAGTGTTCCTGTGAGTTTTTTTATAATGTTTTCCAAATTAAAAAAGCATTTTTATTGACACCAAAAGTCACTTTTCCTCTTTGTGAAGTAGAAGCAGAAATCTAAAGCTGCGGTTGTGAGGCAAAAGCATACGTAGGTAGAAAATAAAATTATTTTTAGATAAAGTTATCCCTAATGAACATTTAAAATTATAAACATTACGTTATAATAATAATTCATATAAAAATTGTATAGTTTTGCCACCAGAAACAATTCCCATATCTCCAAGAGAAAGATCACTAAGCAAATGGAGGTGACTGGTATATAAAATCTCCACTCACACTCCTAATTAAAGACTACCATGAAAAATGGTAACAATAATGGCAATAGAGGGTGGGTGCTGGTCCAGATGTGAAAGCCCTAGGTGAGGAGGATGCACCCTAGAGTTGGGGCAACTAAAAAGACTTGACAGCTATGAATGGAAGGACAAAACGGCATCCCGCAATTTCCTAAAAGGACATCAACGCTACAGCATGGACCCAGTGTTATCACTTTCCCTTCATTTCCTTCTCACTCACTCTCTCGCACACACAGATAAAACATTCTAAAAGTCTGGTTGGTGCACTTCCATTCCTACCTCTCATCTGTTAAGCAAAACCCCATCCTTCTTCGCTAAGTAAAGCTAAGAAGATTGCTTTGGCAGGCTTTATTTACCATTTATGGACAGCTAGGAATTACATAATTTTTGAAGGCCTAAAGGGCATTATTTTCAGAATTAAAACTCATGTATACAAAACTGTTTACACTTTATATCCTCAAGCTTTAATCCATTTGGATTCTTATGCCTTGGGCCATTAGTCTTGGCCCTCTTTGTACCAGAGTAATTGGTACATTCTCTTTTGATCCATCTACACAGCATTGCCCCATCTCATTAGCGCATACGAGGGTAACAATATGTATTTTTCCTTTCTAAAGTTATTAAAAATTTTGTACAAAACATGTCAACATACTGTTATTACAGTGACATTTCTGCAACTATAAGCAACTTCTCAGGAAATTTTCTTTCTCAATTAGATATATAGCGTAAGCCATTCTCATGGGTTTTTTCATATCATCCTCCATCTAAAAAGCAACCTGAGTAATTATTTTTGCAAGTATCAGTCATTTTCGTGGGTATTTTCATTCTCAATGAGTGATGTTTCAGCATACAAATCCAAGCTTGAATACCATTATCTATCTAAAAAGCATTTTCTCCTGCACATATAAAATTCTGCATACCAATCATCTAGGCATCAGTTTTTTTTTTTTTTTTTTTTTTTTTTTTTAGGCCGGGGGGGGGGGGGGGGGGTCGTCATATGGGCAGAGAATGTTCCAAAGAATCAAGAACACTGATTAAACTGCCAGTGACATACATGTACAAGAAATGATAGAATAAAACGCTTGAAAATGCATTAAAGAGACCTACCCAGTAAGACACCTAATTAGAATATAACAGAACATTGTAGGCAGGATGCAAAACGGTACCCTAACTTGACCTTCCATGGGAAAAGCCACACGTCCAAAAAGGAACCTAGAAACAAATAAGAAAAAGATTGCATTAGGATTTCTACAGTTGGCGTACTGCACATGGAAGTTCATGTTATCAGCATTTAAGGTCAACCAGAATCAACTAATTTTCTTTCCCAGCTCGAGGGGCAAAGTAGTTAGCCAAATATCAGGCAAACAGGAAGAACATGTGAGCTTTCTAGATAAAGCCAAAAATTTCATGCGTGCATTTAAAAGATAATCGCTTCAACACATCCTCAGAAACCCTCCCAAGCTGAAATAGTACATTCCTCATTAAATATATTTTGCTACCTAAATATGCTTCCAGTATTAAGTACTTCAATCTACCTGAAAACTTATGCTGCAACAGTGTCTGTATCATCAGTTAGAGCTACTTTCTTTCCAGCATATTTCTGGGGAAAAAGGAAACAAGAAATCAAGAAAGTCAAAAAAAAGGCTCAAATCACTTCAAAAATCTTGAAGGAATAGTTGAAGTTGCAAAAAGACTACGCAGAAAGGATTCTCATGAATAATTTCTAAACACCTGTTTGCCAACAGAAAAGGGAACATATTTGTATTTGATCATGTGCAATATCTGCCTCTTCATGGTTGAAATGAACAGTACCACCCAATAGAATAATAGAATTGGCCAAAATACAGGCACATTAAATGCGCTGAAGAATGTCAGAACAAAGGCAATGCAGAATGCTTTCATTATGGAATACCTGCACAAACAAGTAAAAAGATTGAAACTCATTCCTTTTAATAAGCCTAAAATAGAGATTATAATAATGACCAATGGGTGATTATCTGCCAAATTTGCCAATGGAGGACAAAAAGTGAAGAACAACTTCTGCACAAAATAAATTTGGAACAACCTTACTAGTACAGTTTATGATGAACCAGTCAAAAGAATGCTACGGAATCTGTACATGCATGATTAAGGAAAGGGTTTCATCAGTTAACATTAATGAATGGAAATCAAGTAAAGGAATATTGTCTTAGTGGATGAGTCAAATAAGGCATAAATATTGAGCTTTAATCGTGGAGGAACTCTTTAGAATCCAAAGGTTTTCAAGTCGAAGGGGTCAGAAACCAAAAATATGTAATGTAAGTTCAATAAGATTAGAAGCATGGATGATGTTGTGGTGGGAGTTAAAGATCAAGTTATTCCTACAAAGGATTAGTTTGGATGTTCCATTGTTTAAAAAGGAGAAGAGAAAACATTGAGGATTTCACTCATAGAACTAAGGTAGGATTGTGTGATGTATGTGGCTTTGAGATCCAAGACAGTCAGTGAGCAGAACTGTGCTCAGTTTTGGAACTATAAAACTTCTGTTTTCCTATTTTAATAGGATAGAGAATCAGTAGTAAAATGGGTGGAAATGGAATAAGCTTTCTTCAAGGGAAGCCAAAACCTCCTAAAGAACCTGGAAGACAATAAAAAATTAGAGTTTTACTCACTGTTCTCAAACTTTCCCATTTACAACTTATAAATTAGACCTACAACCATAAGCCTAAAAATAGAAACTAGTCTAAGAATTATCTGATAAACATTGCACCAGAGAGAAACAATAATGAGAAGACTAATCCACCAAGATCAAGTCAACTTATTTAAATAATCAATAAAATAGCAACAGCTTCAACCTTTTAGCTACACTTTTTCTAAATTTGAACTTCAAACCTGTGTCAGAAAGTTAGTTTCTACAGGCCCACATTGCTCTCCTTCCTTCAACAGATCGGTTAAAGTGAAGAAATACATCCAACATTTTATGAGATCATAAAATCCCTTCAAAACTATAAGAAATTTTTTCTTAGACAGTTATAAGCCCATCTTTGTTTTATGGCTCAAAATGTTGGACAATTAAGTACATGTGTAAAATATGACCATAACTAAGATAAAGATGTAACCTTGGATGTGTGACCATACAAGGAAAAATAGAATTAGAAATGTGATTATACTTTATAAGGTTGGAGTAGTTATACTAGAAGAAAAGATATGAGAGATCCAATTAAGATAATTTGCACGTGTCAAAAGAAGATTAACAAATGCATCTGTAAGAGAAGTGGATAAAATAGAAGTTCCCACCAAAGGGGTAAAAGAAGAAATTTATAGAAAAGAGGTTGAAGAATACCAAAGTAAATTTGGTAAAAAAAAACCCTTAAGACATGACAGCATATATTTCCTTTACAAAAGATATGGCCATGGATAGCATTAGTTGGGAAACTAGAATTCATGGACGCCACCTAATGGGATTAAGCTTCTATTGTCGTTGTCATTTATGTAAAGCACTATAGAATGAAAATGCTAGAATAGAAATACCAAATAATCTTAGTCATTTCTGTTAGGGGAGGGGAACTCAAGATAGTTAAGGAAAAAAAGACAATAGCCAAACACCCCAAAGGCATTTTCTTCATACTTAATGGCACAGACATCACACTTTTGTAGCAGACAATAGCCAAGCATCCCAAAGGCAACAACATCATTCTTCATACTTCATGTTAAAGACATCAAACTTTAGCAGTAAAGTAGTACGCACTGCAATTTATTGGGCACTCGGCATGTAACGTAGTACAGATGGTTCATAATTCTTAGATGTAAATTGTTTTAAAATTGTATGGTATCAACATCTTATAACAAACACTCACAACACCAACAAAAATGAAGCCTGGGAAAAGCAGAGACACTGTATCGGGGCATCTCTCAGTAATTGGGTGCTATCAAAAGAAAAATAGGAAGCAGTTAAAAATTACACACCAATAGAACATTATTTGTGTCCCCAAAAAGATTGTTTAGCCTTGAAGTTGAACATCCATTTAAGAATTTCCTAATCAAATACTCGAGATGTTCTAAGGTCAATAGATGTACTCTTCTGTTTTTCCTTAGTAAGATGGTCACTAGATGTACCAAGCAGCGAAGTATGAGCACCACAGCCTTTTGTTTCCCTTGGTCAAGGTGATTGAAAAAACACAGACCACTAAAAAAAGATCTTTTAAGAAGCTGCTAGTAAGGATGAACATGACGAGGTCTTTTTGCATTGCTTTTTTAATTTAAAATTCAAAAATATCTCTCTCATTCAAGTGGCAATTTCCTCTTCAAACCACATCATGAGATCAAACTCTTTAATCACCACCCCCAACAAAGTCTGAATTACTATCTTTATAAAATATCTTACTCAGTGGGATAGGACCTAAAGGGATGAAGAATATAACAAAAATAAGGGTACAAGAGAGACCTGTGATAACAAAATGATGGAGACAGAAGAATAAAGGGAGGAAAAGGAGAAGAAACTGAGGAAGGAGACGGGAAGAAGCATTGTGAAAGAAGCACAAAATATTGGATTCAATACTCTGAATAATGCTTTACATAATTAAGTATTAATAAACCCACAAGAAATATATGAATCTAGAGAACATAGAAAATGTAGTAGTAAAAAACAGGGCAAAATTCTCAATTCTATACAAAAGTAAAGTAGCTAAATAATCCTAACTATAAATCCTAATAAAATTCTAATTCATGATCCTATCATCCTCCCCAGCTAATAAAACTCCTCCAGATAATAAATAGAAATGCTACTCCAAAGATCCAGGATCAAAACAATAGTTAATGCCATAAAAAAAGTTGCATTGCTGGAATATTTGTGGTTCTTCCAAAATGTGCGATATCCCCAAAAGTCATGCGAAGAAATATCATCCTAAGAACTTTATCAACGAGATCTTCATATATGGAATAAGTAGAAGATATATGCATGAACTCCACCAACACAAACATGTAGATTAATCACTACCAAAGTAGGATGCTCAAGGTCAACTCACTAAGGAAACAGGCTCTCAACATTTGAAACAAGACTATCATCCATATCAAAGAGCAATTAAAATGAATATCAGACAGTGATGAAATTGTTTGGTAGCTCATAAGAAGCTTTTTGGAACAAATTGTTAAACAATCAAAATCCACCAAAACTGAACATAATTCCAAGTATCAAAGTCCAGTTTCTGATGCACACGAATAGCAAGTGACTTAGAAAGGTGCACTTCAGGCATAATATCAAGGACCAAAGAATAAACATCAAGGAGGAGTTTGGTGGGTTATCTACTCTACAATGCCTCCATATTACTAATGTACCAAACTTCATGAGGTGGCTCAAAGATCTATTCACAATCTCTCCCCTGACTAATTGAGACTCCATATGTGATGCCATGTGCCAGCCTCATCAGTAGCACAAATAACCTATAGAATCTTTCTCTCGGGGTCAAGCTTCAATTGAGCAAGTAGAGTTTCTGGTGTATACCCATAGGCCACTATCTTAAGAATACTTGTGATATCTCCACAAGGTGCAGAAGCATGCCTTGTAGTTGTAGACATGAAACGCACATCTGTTTACAAACTGTAAAGAGGTAATTGCAAAATCATAAAATCATGAATGGCAACACTATACTAACAACTAATATTATTTGAAAAAAGTACTAGAAAATAAAACCTAAATGTTATAAAATAAATAAATAAAAATTAATTCTGAAGACATAAAAACAACGATAAGGTTTGTCCTTTTCGACTAGAAAGTAAAAGATTCAAGTTGTAGAAACTACTGCTTTACAAAATAAGGACAAAAGTACATGCAAAAACAACTCTCTCCCAACCCTCTCAAAGAAAGGAGCCTCGTGCTTGGGAATGCCCTTTAATGATATAAAGAAACAAATAACAACCATGTACCAAGGGTGCATTAATTGAAAAACATATTAGTAATAAATAATTAAATGAAAAATTTAAATGAACACAGAGAACTTTGTATATTAGTTAAATAAATTTAAATAAAGAAGCAATTTAAACAAATTTGTTTAGAAAAACAAATTTAACATAACAAACAACATATCAAGTCTTTTATCCCACTATGTGGGGTTGGCTAGATGAATTTTAGTTCATCAGTCACTTAAATTTAACATATATTAATCAAAAAAGAAAGGCTAATTTTGTCCAAGTACTATATGATAATATCCAATTTAATTTTCGTTAGCCACCCTCAATCAAACTAACGATTGACTCACAATAGGTATCAAGTTGGCCCAATTTTTCACTTATCTGAAAATTTACATTATTTAGCTCCAAATTTTTGCCAAATTATTTTATTTTCCTTCTTTTTCACAATTAAGGGGAGCATGCCAAGTTCAAATTACAAAGGTATAAAACTAAACATAAATCTAGAGATGTCAATTTTAAAGGACTGAGACTCCAGACCTAGATTTGATTGGTTTAATCGGATCTAATATTAAACATAGATTCGACTGCCTAAACTCAAATCTGGATCCGATTATATATATATCATAAACAGTCACAATATCAATAATAGATTAAATATTGAATATTACATATAATATTTAATATTTTATAAATATTCAATTAAACATACAATATATTTAATAATACAATATATAATATCTGTACATATTTTTTGGTAAATAATATTTTCAAATATTAAATTTATATTTAAAATATAATATTATATATTATATATTATATATTCAATCTATTATCTATATCTAAATCATTTATGATATATGAAATCAAATTGATATCCAAATTCGGGTAATCAAATCCACGTTTAATATGTTTAATACCAAACCCAATTAAACATATCGAATTTAGGTCCTGAGTCAAAACATTTACAAGCATAAGGTATGCAAATTGGCATTGAAATTGCACACCCCCTAGGTTTAGTTTTCGGTTTGCACCCCTCTAATTTCAACTTGACATGTTCCTATTACAGAATTGTGGAAAAGAAGCCAAATAAAATAATATAGTAAAAATTTAGAGCTAAATAATGCAAATTTTCAAGCAAGTAAAAAATTGGGCTAATTTAATACTTGAACATTTGAAAAAGGGACCAACTTGATACACCTCATGAGTCAATTGTTAGTTTAACTAACGGGATCTAATGACAACAAGTACTAAGTTGACACAATTTTGAAAGTTTTAAGTACTCAACTAACCAAGGAAAAAAATATATATAGGTTCTACAATGGACATTGGCATATAGTACAGGGGCCAAATTGACCTTTTAGCCCAAAATCAACAAAGAAGTTACTATATGGAAATGACAAGTTAAAGAAAAAACATGAAGAACGTAGCAAAGAAAAAAAAAAGAGAGAGAGAAGAAACAAAAGGACAAAATTGAAGAGGGGGACAAGAAAGCAAGAGTGTGTGAGCCAAAGCACGACAAGCCTCACACGCTTGGAACTAAAAGCAACCACATAGGAGGTGTCCGTGTGCCTATGACAACATTGTTGGTGAAGCCTAGGTCACCAAAAAAAAAAGGACTCACCCCTACTCACAAGAGGTCTTTTGACACATGAACTTCCCTCGCTGTGGTCTTGCAGCGGATGACAACCCCAATAGACCTCTAGAGACCCTCTACTAGCTCATTCTCAGAAATCTACAAAGATATGACCTCATCTCAAGGAGTAGAAGAGAAGACAGCAAAATCAAAAATCAGATCGAGGAAAAAAATACCTTCCTAAAGCCTTCAAAGATGTCACTAGAGAAAAGCTTTAAGAAAAGGTCTCCCTAGCTCTAAAGGGTTTCTCTCTTCTGCTGAACGTTTTATGTTGGGATTAATGGTAGTTCTTTTTTTAAATCACTTATAAAGAGGAATAAATCTTGTGCCCAAAAAGTGCAAGTGCTTAGGTGAGTGCCTTAGTAGGCACCTCACCTCAATTGAACAGAATCACGCCTTTGTGCTGCACTCTTTTTGATGACTGTGCCATTTGCATGACACTTGTCTAGCCACAACCATCTCTACCCAAAATGTTAATTAAAAACCATGTTAGATACCTCTAAGGAACAAATAACTTTATATATCACCATTTCTTTACTATGTATGATTCAAAGGCCACAGAAGACAGAACTAATGGGAATCGAAAGAGAGTCCCCCCCCCCCCCCCCCCGGGGGTGGGGGATAGAGGGGGGGGGGGGGGGGTGCAAACACAATGGTATGCCTTGTGGCTATGGTTAAATTATTCCATATTTAGTTCATGTTTATTTGATTTAAGTGAAGTTATAACTTTTGCGTTTGAAAATCCTACTAAATGGTTAAAAACACTCTATCCAAGGCAGACATGGTGCAAAATAAGGTCTCAAAGAATTTATTTAAGTCTGCAATTAGTGGAGATAGGCATTTACTTGCATGAACTCTGCCCTATTAGTGTCAAAGCTTATTGATTGAGGTTGTTTGGACATGCATATATGAAGAAACCCATTTTGAAATGTCATATGATTACAATTTTCATAGTAGGAAAGAATGTCCTTCAAGTTCACTCTAAAACCAGCCAAAGGGGAAAATATGAGTTTCCATGCATATGAAACTTTTATCATGAACGCAAACCAAGATGACAACAAATAACTACACATGGTACATAGAAGTATCACAATGAGGATGACATCAATTTAAAAATAAATAAATAAATTATGATTACATAAATTTTTCAAAGGCTTAGGGAGGTCTTTCTTGAGTTCCCAAGCTTTGTTACATGGACTTTGATATCAGTGTGTTGTGCTGATACACATCTAAGTACCAAATCTAGCTAATTCTCATGCCAAAGACTCTAAAGCATGTGGATACAAGAAAATATGTATGCTTTGCGATGTTCTGATTTTATTCCAAGCTGTTTACAATATGAAATATAGCATTCCATGCATCATAAAGAAGTTTCATGAAAATTTATGTCGAAAACTCAAATTGTTAGACATGGTTAATAGACAGAAATAATCTACATTTGAATTTGAACTACTAGGTGATATTGTGCAGTTTAAGAATTGAACTACACAAAAGGATAGGATCATCTGTATTTGATTTTAAATTCTTTAGTGATATTGTAGAATTTAAGGATAGGATAATTATAGAATAATGGATAAATTTCTCACACCACCCCCGAGGTTTGGCTAAAATGCACTGACCACCCTTATGTTTTCAACCATATGTCACTGACCTCCCTTGAAGTAATTACCGTGCAACTCAAACCCCTAGCAATCAAATAATGGTAGTTAATTTTTTTAAAAATTCCCAAAATGCCCTCCCCTCTCTCTACTCTCTTTCTCACTCTTCTAAAATTAAAAAAAAAAAAAAAAAATTACACAATGGTTTCAATCAAAACCACAACATTTGGGTTCTAGGTTCCATGGAGGATTTTCAGGAGATATAGAGAGAGAGAGAAAGAGACAAATATGCGTGTGCATATATATAGAGAGAGAGAGAGAGAAAGTTCTATGTGATGGGGTTTCTTCCGCTGATGGGAAGACCAATCACTGACTGCCAGCGATTGGTAACTCCTTCATCGATTGTCAGCAATGGGATAGAGAGGAAGAAAGGGAGGAGAAAAGAGAGAAAAAAATATCTTAAATACAAGGACGAAATAGTCATTTAATTTGATCTATTAACTATAAGGGATGTGTATGCTATTTCCCAAAACACAGGTGGCCTGTGCATTCTAGCCAAAACTCAAGGGTGGTGTGTGAAATTTACCCTAGAATAATCATTTGTACATTTCTAAATTTCCTATAAGTCCATTGGACCATACATAATGAGGAGCTCCATCTCTTGGCAAAATAAGCCAGATATTTTACCTATTTAGAATTTATTCATGATATCAAAGCCTAAGGCTCACACCACTTTTCTTCTTCTTCTTGCCTAATCAGCACATCAAATCCAAAGAGATGCTATTTCTTTTCCCTCCCAATGGCTAGTCTTCCTAGCCTATAACGCTTTAGTCCTTTGTTAACTCTCTAAGACAAAGAACTAAACTCGTTCTTCCTCTTTGTTTGGCGTGCAATCTTTAGCTGGACCTTTAGTCCTCAAGCTTCAACCCACTCCCTCCTTTGTCCTCCAACCTTCAGCCATGTCTCGCTATCGCAGCATCGCCCCCACAATCTTCAAGTTCAAACTTTACCTTCAAGACTGCTTGTTTTTGTATGCAGCCTTCCCTTACTTTGTAAAGAAACAGTTTCCACAACTCAAACCTGTCACCTTTCAATCAGAAAGGTGCAACCTTACTGTTGTTATCAAGGCTCACCCTCTAATTATACATCTTAGGACTACATTATCTATTCATTATATCCTATAATGGGGAGCTTCATGCCTCAATAAAGCAAGTCAAAGATTTTACCTAATCAAAATTCCTTTGATGTAATCATGTCTCTTCAAAATTTGACATGGAATACATTAGTCTTGTAGAAGATATGGTCATGGTTAGAGATGATAAACAAGCTAGAATCCATGCAGCCGAACGACCAGGTGGAATTAAGGCCAGGTTGTACACATCCCATATTCTCCTAATGTTGTGTCCAAAGCTAGACTTACAGGTCCACACAACATAATTCTCAAATTTGTTACAATTAAGACAAGCACGTTTAAGAAGTATAATTTTCAAAAGCAGTAAATTGTCACAACCAAAGGGAAATTAGAGGGGCAAGATTGTAAGTAGTCCCCATTGTTGGTTAGGAGCTATTTTGTAATTCTGTTACAGCACATGGGGGCTGTTATTCTAGACTATACTTTTAGTTAGATGCTAGCTGATGCCTATAAAAGGCTACTTGTAGGAAGTGGGGGATCAAGTTGATGTTGATGAATGAATTGAAATTCTATTCTTTCTTAATTCTCCAATCTCTCTCTCAGTTCTTTTTCTCTTTTCCCCCAATTCTCTCTGTTACAGTTCTATCTCTCCCTCGAATTCTTCTCCGTTTCTCTCCCGAATTCTTTCAATTTCCTTCCTAGACCCTAGCTAAACCTTAGGGTCATGACAAAAATGAAAATGCATATATGCAAAAACATTAAGAGATATTTGACCATTACATATCATTCAATGGCCTAAACCATTATACTTCTGTTCCTCTTAAAGATTCTGCACAATAGCTGCTAGTACCAAGTTAGGATGCATTTATAGTTCACTTCATAAGCTTACAGTTTATCATAAGTACACAGAGTGACCAATTTCCTTTCCATTCTTTTTCGCCTTTTCAACCTACTAATACATGTAACTTCAAATTATGATTCGATATTGGTAATTTAACACAGGTTTCAAGTTTCCAATACCTCTAGAATAAAACTGAAAATAAGACATTGAATTTGATCATACATTTCCTGCTCAGTTGTCAAGTTCTTATGCCTACCACGTGAAATCTACAAAATTGGCCTACATTTCTCTGAGAATCTATTTTCAATTCTGATCGACAACCTACAAGTGTCATTGTTCACACATTAGGCCTAGATGTTCAAAAGTACAATCTGGGGAAATAACCTAGATGTTCAAATTGATAAAAGGGGCATCTTCCAATGGAGATGGGGGTAAGAGACAAAAAAGAGATGGGAGATTCTAAATGGAACCCCGGTTCTGACAAATCACAAGTCCTGATTTCAGCTGTGGCACATTTTTTTATGGAAGACCTAGAACTTGTCAAGGATTTCCATCCTATATAACTTAGAGCATTGCAAACATAACATCAAATTTCAAACCTAACTGTTTGCCTAACAATAACACCTCAAGCAAATAAATAAACAAACAAAATAACACCAAGCTTTAATCCCATTAGGTGGGATTGGATGCATGGATTTTAATTTTCCAATCAGTTTTATTCATAACACGTCATCTATGGTATATGATAACTAAGAATTCTCACCAAATTTTCTTTGGTATTTCTTTGCCTCCTTTGCCAAAAAACCATTCCACCCCATCCATTCTCCTCATTACTGCACCTATCGGTCTTTTTCTCGCACATCCAACCCATTTTAAATGCATCTCAAGCATGTTATATTCAATAAGTGACCTTATTACAGAATATTATTTGTAATTATATCTTTCCTTATATGTACTATGGCCACACATCCACTCCAAACCTACATTTTAACCTAATTAACAAAAAAGGACAGATAAAAACCATATTAAGTGTCCAATCAGTAGAGTTTTACTGATCAAATTATGAATTCAAATTTCAATTATTAGATTGGGACAATGCTTGTACTAATACTCAAGCATGCGTTTGGCAATTAAGAGGCTTGAGATTATCAATAAAGAACTTTCAGGAAACTGCATGTGTTGATTTGCCAGTAGGAAAGTTTTGGGGAAGGCCGATTGTCTCCAAAGATGGTAGTTGAGGAATTGACTTCTGTGGAGGTTTACTCTCTCAGAGAAAGGGTTTATGCAAGGTAATTCACCAATAACCAATTGCAGCCATTTTGGATTTAAATCTATTAATGGTGCTACAATTCAGCTTCAAGGTCATCTTTGGTGTGGACAAGCTTGGGAATTTCATTCCTTTCCTGATTTAGCTATAAGTTTAGGGCCCTCAATAAAAGACTTTATCTCAGAGGGGGATAATCGTGTTCTGAATATTGCTTTTCTACATAACCTCAATGACTAGGAGGTGAAGGAGATGGTGGATCTTCAATAAACCTAGGACAGATAAGGATACAAATACCTGAGATGGAGGATCTCAAGTTTATCTTTAAATTGATATATTTTTGCAGTGCTCTGAAAGGACATAGAGTTCCTATTTTTTCTTGGAAAAGGTTTCTGATTCAGGTTCTTGAGGTATCTTACCATCTTTACTTGATGGACAATCAGAGCATGATGTTGCTGTGTTAGCATGATGAAGAATCAGCTAAGCATGTTTTTATTCAATGTAATGTGGCCAAAACTTTTGTCCTTGACCTCTTGATATATGTTCACTATTGACTACGGTTCTCCAATATAAGTAAGGATCTTATTTTCGTTACAATGGTGGGCGTCTGCAGGTATCTCGTGGGTAGCCGCAGGGAAATTATTTAGATAGTTTCCATGCAGTAATTTTTCAGGTGGAATATGAGGGGTTTTTGTCCATGGAAAACCAAGATTAGACTTTAATAGCCCGTATCTATAATTCCCATTTTCAATCATAATTAACAGCGGACAAATATCGCTCACCTATCATTAGTTCTGCTTTAATTTTAAAGCCTGAAAAGGACAGTCAGGCACCACAAAAGTGACTAGAAAATAACCTAGTGATAGAAGGAAAGCAACACATTTCAGAAGACATGCCACCAAACCTGCACCCTGGCGAAAAATTCCAGTGGCAAAAACGTTTCCATTGCCGACACCAAATTTCCAATAAAAATTATTCCAGATCAAATATGAATCATTGCCCGCTCTTGGAGCGTGATTCACATTGACGCTAGGTTAAGAAATACCAGAGGGATTAATAAAGAAATTAAAAGGATTGAGGGGCAAAGACAACGCACCAGAACTTGAACTCGGGGAGTCGGCGGACGAAAGGGCGGAACTCGTCGGAGCCGCGCGTAGGGAGGGTGGGGCCATCGTCGTCGAGTTCCTGGATCTCGGGATCGACCTGAGGGGAGATGAAGAGGATCAATAGCTGCAGGATGTAGATGCCGAGGCCGTAGGTGACGATGTAGTAGCCCTCGATGAGGTAGACGCGGAGGGTGTAGATGAAAGCGAAGACGACGAACGCGGTCCAACGGTGGAGGACATGAGGCGTTGACTTGTCGAGAAAGTACTGGTAGCGCCGGGAGATGGCGTAGCTCCACTGCGACGGTGGGAACGACGAGGACAAGCCGTCGCCTCCGGCTCCGGCACCGCTTCCTCCGGCGGCGAGATTGATGCTCATGCTTTTTGTCTTCCTCGCCCTCCCTGGACCCTGATGCTTCGCTATTTTATATAATCGTGTACGGGATCGGATGGGAAAGAAGAGAAGCGTAACTCTTTTGTTTTTGTCGCTCCCTCCCCCTCGACTGTTATTATCCAACGGAGCAGGCGTCCTTGTCCTTGTCCTTGTCCTTGTCCTTGTCCTTTGTTGAGTTGAAGGGCCTCATCGCCTTTTCTTTGGGCCCATGGGCTGGCCCTCTACCGAGGCCCAATATGTGGCCTAGTCCTATATTATAATTCAAAATTTAAAAACCCAATCATATTTAGGTAGTGTTAAATAGCTCTTGAAATTCAAAATTTGATTGAGATAAGACCTAATCCTATTTTAGAAAAATAATTATGGATAGGGATAGAGACCAAATCTCACCAATATAAGGATAGGGGGAGAAAATGCAAAGCTATGTTAGTCATATTAATAAACTATCATTAGAATTAAAAAATTTAAAAAATTACTTTTTAAATATCAAAATACCTTAAAATTTTAAATTTATATACTATTGGCTAAAAGTGGCAGATATAAAATATATACCATTTGCTAAAACTAACAAATGTTTCTCGTTACTCTCGATATTACGTAACGACTTCTTATTAACTCTTTTTATACTTAAACAATCATTTAAGTTTTTTATTTTTTTCACATTTTATATATTATATATAAAATTTATAGTAGAAACAACCATTTGAAATTTTGAGTATTTGAAGATAAAAGTTTTAAGACATACAATCTGAAATTTACCTATCCTAATTTATCTTACAAAATTTTCAATTTATTTAAATTTGTTACATTTAAATCATATTTTATAGAATTTGAAATTTGAGTACATATTTTAAATTAAATATTTTAAATAATTTCTTTTGAAATGAACCTATACAAGTATATCTATAAATGTTTTAATTTCAATTGCTCACATGTGATACTATTTCATCTGTCATTTTTAAATTTAAAATTGTATTCTTTGGGTAAATGAATTTAAAAATTAGAACACTCTAAACTAAAAAGTTTAGATAATATAATTTTAAAATAACCCATCAAAATATATCCCATAAAAGTCTTAATTTAAAATAGTGATGTTTGAAATGATTTGATAATTATTATCCATTTTTTTGTTCATCTTTATCTGATAGTTACCGCTCTTTCTTGTTTATGTAAATATTTGAATAAACAATATTAATATATAAAAAATTTCCTAAATTAGATTGGATTTTCCATTACAATATTAATATATAAAAAAATTCTGAGTTTTTATTTTACTCAAAATTTTATCAATTAATCGAAAATTTTATTTTTATTTGAATTGTAGAAGTTATCTCCATTTTCAATTTGGTGGAAATATGTTAAAATTTTCTTTTTATTTATTTATTTTTAACTTGATTACTATGCATATTTTAATTTTATTTTTTGAAAAAAGTTGGATTAAATTTTCCAGGGTAAGATCAGTGAAAGAAAATAATTTATTTTAGTTATTTCTCTATTTTTTTTATTATAACAAATATTTGCATTTTTATTTATAATTAATTATCGTATTAGCATATTATGCTTATTTAAAAAATTGTCTGAATTTTTCATTAAAATAATGGTTAGAACAATACAATTGTACTTTTCAATTTATGTTAATTTTATAAAATACCGTTGGTTCGGTGGGCCCAATGTTAATTGTGTTCTATGGGCTGAACCTCTTCCCCATCCCTTTTCCCTTCGAAAGATTTTTTAAGTACATATGTGTCCTGTCATCCCATGATGCTCGGGTATATGTATATATATAAATTTCTCTATTTTCCAACTTTAGTTTCAAACTATTACATACCACTTATTTATTCATATAATTAAATCCAAAGTCTTTCTATATGTTGTTTTTTACACTAGGTTGGACAAAAATAAAAATGAAAAATTAATAAAATATGATATATAAATGAGAAAATAATATTTTTAAAAAAGTAAAAAATAAAAATATGAGAGAAATGCATAAATAAAAAATATAAGAGCTTTTTTATAGATATAATTTTTAATATAAAAAATTATAAAAAAAATAAGTATTAAGTAAACTTAAAGACAAGTTACTCTTATCTCTAACGCTATCATTAAGATAGTAGAGACGGATTTGCTTTCGTCTCTAACATAGTTGCATAATAGAAAGTGTTTAATATTTTTCTAATATTACAAAACAGCTCTAAAATATTTTCAAAATTACGAAAACATTCTGAATATATATATATTGTTTTCTTGGAGTTTCAAGATAGGAAATGTTTTGAAAACACCAAAATGACACAATTTTGATGTTTTCGTGCATAAGCAGTCTTGCACATCTCTTTCTTACTGTTGTTATCATAATACAATAATTAAAATTTGTTCAATTTAAAACAAATCAATAAAATCTGGTAAGGGATGAAAGAAATGAGGTTTGACATTGGGCTAATCAATGCTGATAAGAGATGGCTCGATCCGCTATCCAGAAAAGTTGGAACGATGCCTCAGTTGGTGTTCGAAGGTGTCTTCGGATGAATGGGATCTTGAAGGGTCTTTAGTGCTCGGTGGACCTAGAGGGGTCTTCGATTATGGAAGGCTTGAAAGATTGTATCAAGTCCCGAAGGGGTCTTCGAGTAGGTTGGGACTCGAAGGGTCTTTAGTTGTGGTTACGGGTCTTCTATTCCAGGAAAGCTATGCGTGTCTAAGAGAGGTGCCTTGAATTCCTTAAGGTGTCCTTGGAAGGTTATTTGGGGTCTGCAGCATAGGAAGAGTCAGAAGGCACACAGGGATCTTTCCCACGGGGCCCTCCCACGCCTAAGTCAAAAGATGCAAAATGGGGTAGTTACATGTTATGCTTCGAGGACTTTAGAAAAGGCATGAGGCTTCAAAAGGAGTTGAAGGTGGGTGGATTTGGGTTGTTGGATCTCACTTAGGTCTGAGTCTTCAAGGATTAGATTTGGGTCCCAAAGGTATAGGACCAAGGGCTATTTATAGCAGGTTGAGGATTGGGACACGTGGCATAGTAGGACACGTGTCACGCATGTACAAAGACATGAGCCTCCAGGTCCCTAGGTAAGATCAAATGATTGAAAGACACCCTTCAAGTTGCAGAAGCCCCAAAGAGGTGGATTAAGATTTGTGGAGGCCTTCGAATAAGGTCCCTCTTAAGGGTTTTCGAGGGCCTTTCAAGTGAGGTACCCCCAAAAAGGCTTTGGGGGGTCTTCAGGAATGGCTAGCCCTTCCAATGCCTTCAGAAGGCACCTTCTGTCTTCGACCTTCAATTTCTCGAATGGTGGTGCTACAATAATGACTCTCCATTCTTTCTTTTTGGCTAAAAGTCGAAGGGAAAAGTATGAATCTTGTTTTTTGGAATTTTGTTCCCAGAGATAAGTGTGTAAATTTGCTAGTTTTGGGGGAAGGGGGGTTATTTTTAGTATTTTATGTTGTTTAGGGCCATCAGAAGTTCCGAATGGGTCTTCTAGGTCACACGTGTGTAATTATGACACAACCGTTCGAATTTCGAAGACTCGGCTATAAATACTAGTGGTCCCTTGTGGGCCATATCTTCCCTCATTTTTTCACTCGAAGACCTTGCACCCAAAGCTTCCTTCTGAAAAGTCTTTCGTGTTTCCAGATCTACCCACTTATTCACTGAAGACTTTTTCCTATTTAACATATGAGTGCTAGAGCTTATCTTATCTTGTATGTGGATGGCATTCTCCTTATGAGGAACGATGTTGGCATGTTGATGTCGACTAAGGTTTAGTTATCCTGTAAATTCTCCATGAAAGATTTTGGAGATGTGACCTTCATTTTCGGAATTCGCATTTATAGAGATAGAGTAAGAAGATAGATAAGTCTCTTCCAAAACCAATACATAAATAAAATGCTAAAGAAGTTTAGCATGAAGAACTCTAAGAAAGGGCTAATACCCGTTCAACATGGAGTTCCACTCTCTAGAATAATGTCTCCACAAACTTCGAAAGAGAGGTAGCGCATGGAGAAAGTTCCTTATGCTTCGACGATAGGGAGCCTCATGTACGTTATGCTATGTACGAGGTCTGATATTGCCTATGCGGTGAGTGTCACTAGCAGATATTAGTCTAACCTAGGTGATGAGCACTGGATGACCGTGAAATATATCAAGAAATACCTACGAAAGACTAGGGATATGGTTTTGTTCTATGGAATAGGTGATCTCCCAGTTGACAGGTTCATAGATTCAGACTTTCAGTCTGACGCGGATGATAGGAAATTCGCGTTTAGCTGGAAAGATTCCAAGCAGGATAAAACTATGGATTCTACTATAGAGGCAAAATATGTGGTAACATGTGATGCAGCCAAAAAGGTTGTTTGGATGATGAAGTTCATTTCTGAACTTGGTGTGGCTCCAACTGTTGAGTTGCCTATACCTTCGTATTACGACAACAACATGGCCATTGCACAGGTTAAGAACTTAGGTCTCACTAGAAGTCCAAACATATTAAACGTCGTTTCAACCTGATCCGAGAGATTATAGCTCGTGATGATGTGCAACTACAGAAGATGGCATCATCAAAGAATGTTGCTCACCCACTGACTAAGGCTTTGACACAGGCTCAATTCGATCACCATCTTCAGAATATGGGCATTGGATTCCATGCATTGATTTGGTAGTCGTTGCTTGTAAATTATCATTAACACAAGTAAGAATGAGTGAAAGGGTCATATCTTCATTCATGTAATGCATATGTGTGGCACTGTTGATTGTTCTTTATAATATCTTTGTTGCCCAGAAAAACACTCAAGATGGGGGTGAATTAGGTTTTTGAAAAATATTTAATTTTTTGCTCTAATTAAAAATTCTTTTTGTAGTGATCTTTTTGTTGAGTTTTTTCAATAGATACAACAGAAAATAAAACAATCAACCACACAAACACAAGAAATTTTTTATAGAAATTCAGCTCTTTAAAGAGCCTAATCCTTTCTCCCAAGCACAAAGCTTGAGGTTCCACTATAGAGAGTAAAATAACACTAGCTTTTGGTATGAAGCTAGAACCAATGGAAAATCCCTTGCCTAAGCAAGACAACACATTAGCATCTAACCAGCAATAACCCCTCACACAACAAGTGAGTAAAATAAACAAACTTACAACCAATTTGAGCCAAACTAAAAACAAGCAACCAGATCTTTCCCAATAGTAAATCTTCAACACTTGGACTTGCACTCTTGTTTTCAAAGCTCTTTAAAGTTTGTTCTCTCAATCATAAACTACGACATCATCCAAGACTTACCTTATATTTATATTAGGAGCTTCAAGAGCACTAGCTATTACACATGAGGGGACGAGAAGTTTTGAAATTTAAAAATAAAATCAGCTTTTCAGCCCTTTATTTTGTCTTTTCAGCAGCTGTTGGAATGAAATCATCAGAAAATAATTTGTACAACAGGTCAAAGAGTTAGTAAGAGGGGACAATCTGCAGCATAATTAACCATAATCTTTAAGGAGACAAAGAATGGCAAAGATGTTAGAACAAAAACATAACTAAAAAAGAGCAAACTAAAAAGCAACTTTATCAAAAAAGGCATTTACCTTTTAAACATGAAAATCAAACCCAAAAAAATGAAGTACGAGGGTAAATAGTGGTATAAAAAGAAACAACTTGGCGTGCACCGAGTAAGAGATACAAAGAATCAAAATAGCAGAGTTGACCATTGAACTTCGGTCGATTGAAGACATCACTTCGGTCGACCTAAGTTATCCGGAAGGCTGAAGACCCAACTTCAGTCAAAGGATAGGTTGATCTAAGATTAAAGTCTAACTTTTTGGTCGATTGAAGATAATACCTTAGTCAACCTAAGTTATCCAGCATCCTTAGGCACAAGATTAGTCGATTCATAGGTCAACTTAAGATGTGGGCCAAACTTTTTGGCCAACTTCAATCGACCTAAAATTGATTTCGATCGACCTAAGTTACACAGAAATGAACCCAAACAAACTGCCAAACTTCGGTCGACTTATCTGAAGCATCGGTCGACCAAAGATGCTTATGTACGAAAGATAGAGATTTTAAGAACATAAGGATACGTTAAATAGGTATAAATAAATGAGAAATCCTTTTTGTTATCATCAAAATCATTTTTTCTACTCTTGAGCTTAACAATCTTCATTCATATCTCTCAATCTCATATTTATGAATAAGTCCCTAGACTTCCTACTCTCAACGGGTTGAGACTGTGTGACTTGGATATTTAGTCCAGGATTTCTTAGAGGTATTCTCAGTCCTTAAACTTATCAGAAAGGGACTATGATATGTCAATTAGTGGACTGATACTTGGGCTACTACCATTATTTAGCATGGAGATGCTAATGGGATGGGGTGGTAAGTCACACGCCACATTACATTCAGATACATATAGTAGACATGTGAGTGGGTGTTGGAGAACATCCACTAAATGTGACATGTGTGACATATCACATGGTTTGAGAATTAATGATCTATCATTAGCCCTCGATTGTGTATTTAGTCCTTAGACCAGAGGTGAAATAGTGTTCTGTGCACTAGTGTCAGGGATTTGTCGTTGAGCAGAACCATCTGGTGTAAGAGGTGGGAATGCTCTCTGTACGGTCTTTGTACAACAGTGTATGGAGACAGATATTCACTTATGGGATCCATTGAACTCCATGGGATGGAGTTGTACATCCTGCATGGTCTTTCTTGGTGGTGATTGGAAACTTAATAGCCAGGGTGAGCGTGAGATTAGAAAGAGTTCCAACGTTGGATTGACTCCGACATGCTACATTGATCACACCTGTTTAGATCAGACCTAGTTACCGAGTCCTGTAAGTTTAATCAATCCATGACTCTTACTCGGTTAGGATGTTGGACAATGGAAGGACTATAGTGCATGGTAATCGAGGAGCCTTAATAGGTTCATATGAAGTTTAACTTCATTGCTATTAGGATCGTCTTGAGTCCTGGCTAAAGGATACTGAAGATCTTTCGAGGTTCTTTAAGGATATGGAGAGATCCTCTTAGTAGGTCGATGGGGATTGACCAATGTCAAGAAATTAATGGGTCGTGATTACTACATGGTTTTGAATCGAGAAAGTCACACATATATTTAGTAATGTCCAAGATTAGTGATCCATTGCTCTTAGTGTGTTCCTCGTCACTATTGGTCAGTGATTTTGGTTGCTTAAATGTGTTGGACACATTGATCTAAGGTTTATGGGGGGCTGTTATTTTTTAGCAGGGACTTTGTTTGCATTATTGAATAGTGAAAGGCTATTACTTGTTAATAGTAGGGTTTATGTGTAGGTTAGACGAAGTAGGTGGACGGGGCTGCTTCGATTGACCAGAATTGGAACGTTAGTTTCGAAAATGGAAGAAACTTCGGTCGACTAAACATCTACTGCATTGTCTCATCAGTGCATTTAATGCACTAATGATTTGCATGATGAGAAAGCATGGGATGACGGGAAAGACGTGCAAGGGAAGCTGATTGAGGGTTTTTGAATTGAGATGAGGGTAGAGAAGGATAGACTTTTGAGTTAGCCATTCTCCTCTTGCTCTCTTCTTCTTCTTCTTTTTCTTCTTCTCTCTCGTTCTTGCTTGCTATTTCTTCTTCTTGTCCTTCATTGTTGCTGTTGCCATTTCCTTGTTCTTACTCCAAAAGGTTGGCTAGTATAGCTCCCTTTCTTGTTCTCTAGTAGATCAGGTGATGGATATCCAAGGTGCAACCAAGGGGAATTGTGAGCTTCGGATCATCTCATTTGAGAGGGTCCTAGCACAGCTCCATAGGAGGGTTCTAAAGGCGTCTCAGGCGTGGATCGATTTAGTCATTCACACGTGAGGAGGCGAAGTGGTCACCCAAGGTAGCAATTTTTTTTGTGGGAGCTCATTCGAAAGGCAAGAAAGAGAAACATCGGTTGGGACAATCGGCATCAGTTTTGACATTAGCATCTACAGAAAAGGTATGACTGATAAAACCCCCTATGGCATGGTTTTATCTTTGATACCTAGGACTAAAAGTTGAGAAACTCTCCGCATAAGCTCCGTTCATTTTAATGGTTTGACCCTAAGAGTTTCTCCTTAGAAGTCCACAAGGGTAATTGACTACAATTAACTAAACCTAGATTCACATGGCAAACAGGTTCAACTCCAACGACAAGCGGAGGACCGAGTGTGTGTTCTTAACTCTAGCCTCAATTAGCATGCTCATTATGATTTCAAAATCCTCGTCACTTCTTGATTTGAGCCTGGCTTTCCCTATGCTCAAATTGGGGAGCTAGTAACAAAAAGGATTTTTTTCGAGATTATTAACTATTATACAACAGTTCATCTATAGAATCGAGTTATATCGCTACTAAACATCGTCGTCCCATCTTAACCCCAACCTATGTGGTTAGTAGATTCAAGGAGAGTACATATAGATCACGAATTATAAGGGCTTATTGAAGTGGAGAATGCACGAGAGTGATCTAAGGCTCATTATCCGAGAAATTGAAACGTGAAAGCATGAAATAGATCGAAGTACAAAATAAGCAAGAACGACCTTAAAGCTTAAAACACTTAAAGGCTTGCCATAACACAGTCTACTCTTCCACCAGAGAAAGTCAAATGAAAGAGTGGGGATAATTGATATGCCATGGTATAAAAAAATAGCAAAATAAAAATTAATAATAAACAAGTGAACCTAGATCAATCGGGTTAACCCAACAACAAAAAGACGCAAGACAACTCAAGGCCACATGATACATAAAAATGGTCCTATGAGGCACCCCAATGCCCCCAAGGCAATCGTAAGAGACACCCCCATGGCTTCCACAACTGCGAGGAGGCCCTGTGGCCCATTTGATAATGGAGAAGAGGCCCCGTGGCTGAGGAGGCCTACTGGCACCCCCACAGTTGTAAGGAGGCCCTGCCACTCATGAGGCTGCAAAAAACCCTTGCGACTCCCACAATAAAGAGAAGGCTCAGCAACCCATAAGGCCTTGGAAGACCTCTGCGGCCAAAGAGGCCTACGGGCACCCCCGCAGCCCATGAGGTAACAGAAAACCCTCATGGCTGAGGAGACCTACTGGTAGCTCAGGTGGCTAAGTGGTTGTAGGAGACTCCTGCAAAACTAATTATCCACACTGTGCACTAACCGTGACTATGATTGTTGTAAGCTAGTCACAGCCTTAAAGGTGACTTCGCTACCAAGGTATTTCCCCAAATATGCTGAGGGGTCCTATGTAACGTGCGAAAGAGGATAACTTTGACATTCAAAAATCTCTCCAAAGATTATGTGAAAATGATAAACAATTATCCATAAAGAATTCTAATTTTAAAAGGATTACGAAATGCAGGAATAAACGTCATCTATAAGAATCTGAATTCTAACAGGATTTCAAAAAGTCAAGATAAACGTTATCTATAAGAATCCTAATCTTGGATTACTCCATACTCCTTTATAAATAGGTAGACACTCATTCCAAAAAGAGATACATCTCTGATATTGGTAAAAACTATACTCTACAGATTTCATCATCTCCAGTGTCTGATTTAAGCATCAGAGTGTTTGTGTGGGGATTTTCTTGCACCCTTTGATTGTTTCTTTCCTTGTAGACTCGGGTGCCAAACGATGATATTCTCAATCAAATAAATTTATTATTATATCTTGACAACAACACTTATATTTTTGTTCGTATACTTTCATCTGACCACCCAAACTTTTCATTATTTCGATTACACTCATACATCTACATTTTCGAATCAATTTACTCCATATACTTTTATGTATATAAAACAAAAAAAAAATGTAAAATGAGATAACAAAGTATACGTCACACCTTGTTCACATCAAAATATAAGAGTTAAATTGATTCGAAAATGCAAGTTTATGAGTATAATCGAAATAACAAAAAAAATTGAATTATCATGAAAAAAAACATAAAAATACAAGAATAAAAAAGTAAATTTGGCTTCTGCCTTGTTATCATTCATTTATATATACATATAAAGATATATATATATATATGTATGCCCTTTCCTTCACCAAAATGCCATACTTTTTTTGAAAATTATTAATTTGAGAGTTTTTTAATGCATAAAACAAGATTCTCTTTCGAAGATGGATGATTAATAAGATTGGTTTAAATTTGCATCTAGATAATTCAAGTCATAGGACAATAAAGATAAATTTATTGTAATCAACCCAAGCCTCAATGAGTATAGTGATGATATTTGACTTATTAGATTAATTGCCACGGGATGGACTAATTAGGCTAAGTGAAAATGTAAGTTTTAGTGTATTAAGAGTTTGGGATTAAGATAGTTTATTTCTTTTCTGTAAGTTACTATTTACGGTTGTTCATCCGTCACTTTAGATATAAGCAATTTATTAAACCATTTTAAATTTGTCTATTTAATGTTAATCCTATGTAAGCATGTGACAAAATTTATTTATATTGTCTTATTTCCTAATGTTTCATATGAAGGATTCAAATGCAATGGACACTCCCATTCATAAGCAAACTTAATTGCCCAAAAAAATGTACACGACAAATGAAAGTGAAAAAATAAAGAATTTTGAGATATATCAAATGAACAAAAAATTATAAACGGACACATAAAATTAAGGCTAAAAGGTCAATTTACCCTATGTATATTATATTGCTATGGATAGTAGAATTTACCCTATATATTATATGGCTATGGTAATTTGTGGGCTATTTAGGTGTGTTCAATGAAATTTACACAATATATACTTAAAATATCACTAAGAATACCATAAATTACTATAGTAATGTATATTCATGTTATTATTTTTATTAAATGTCACAATAGTAAAAAACTTTTGATTAGAATTCTATAAACAGTTATTTAAATAAAAGCCTCAACTCACTTTTTGGTAAAAAAAAACTTTTAACTTATCCAAAAATTAGAACTCTTTAATAAATATATTTTGATATCATTGCATCATATATACTTTACAAACTTCCCATAAGTTAATCTTTTAAAAATATTAATAAATTTAAACTTAAACTCTAGTGACACACACCTACTAAACACTCACTATGAGATTAAATGTTTTAGAAAACTCGATTTCTATCTTGCTAAAAGTCTAATAAAAATGAGAAATTTACCAAGTTGTCACACTTGTGATAATAACTTAATAATATTTAATTAAACACAAAATGAGAAAGTCAACGGTCATCGTTTGACAGCTTCAGCATTGACTTTGGGCAAGTGTAATTGTAAGAATCAAACTCCAACCCACTCACTACAGCTCTCTGCACATGCCGCCACATATAATACTGTCAGACTTTCTAGCAAGTTGCTCCCTCCATATACCATATCTTAATCCAACTAGGCCTTAGTTTCTATTCCAAGGATTCCAAGTCAACCCTCCATTACTCCAAACAACTTTCTCATATATATGTATATAATATATATTGTTCCACAACTCGGCACTCACACACATATATATATATAGCATTCACGTTTTAACATCTTTGACAGCCAGAGCTCCTATCATGGCAGGTGCACCCATTTCAACCGCCGCGCCAGTTCAAGGCCAACAGCCTGCTCCTGCGCCGCCAAGGTATGCTCCCCCACCGCCACAACCATACGCAGCCCCACAACCACAAGCACAACCATATGCAGCGCCACCACCACAACCCCAAGCACAACCGTATGCACCACCGCAACCCCAACAATATGCAGCACCACCGCCACAACCGCAAGCACAACCATATGCAGCACCGCCACCACAACCATATGCACCGCCACAACCGCAACCCCAGCCCCAACTCCAACCATATGCAGCACCGCCACCACAACCATATGCACCGCCACAACCGCAACCCCAGCCCCAACCCCAACCATATGCTCCGGCACAATCACAACCACAACCGTACGCGCCACCAAGTACCGCCACTCTTTCAAGTGTCCTGCCATACGGCGGTGGCCCACCGCCGGCGCCGGCTCCAGCTACTTACCCTCCTGCATCTACCGCCTACTCCGCGCAGCCTCCTTATACGACAAATCCTCCAAGTTCGGCACCTCAATCTCCTTACCCAACGTATCCTGCTTCCTTCTCAACTCCTCAGTCAGCCTTCCCTTCAGCTCCAGCGGCACCGTTACCTTATCCGGCCGCTCCTAATGCGGTGGCGTATCCGCAGCCATACTACAGTGCTGCAGCCCAGCCACCCTCTGCCCCGGCAGGCTACCCACCAGGTGCGTTTATAATTAAATAATAACTCTTAACATTGAAAATGTGATTATTAATAAAATATATGACTATATATGAATGCAGGTGCCTACGCACCTCCTCCGTATTAAGATCTACGGTTCCACGAAAATCTGAGCAATCTGTCGTTGAAGCGGAGAAGACGTACGAAAGAATTCACCGGCAATAATTAATTCATCTCTGAGATTTCTCCATCCCCTTTGTTTTTCTTTGAATTTCTGCCTAGAAGAAAAGAAACATGTGTTTGTTGTTTGGATGTTATAATTTACTTAATTTGTTTTGGCTGCAGATCAACCTTGATCACTTAAGCTTTGTAATTCTTGCAATGACACTTCTTCTCTTTTATTCAAGACTCCCAACGAATTTCCTGCCAAATGATGCTACATATTCATCTAGCAATTGAAAAGAAAAAAAAAAAAAAAACTTATCAACTTATTTATCTGGAACTTTTGTCCATTTTAATTTAATCCTATTTTGACAATAACTTCAATTTATGCATAATATTTTAAGATTTGTTGCAATTGTATTTTAATTTGGTATGCCACGTGACTCTGCTCACGTGACAAGATGAGGTCTGATTCATTCACTACAAAAAAAATCGAATTTTAGAGGTGAATTTTTTCCCATCATTTTGCGACAGTTAAAACTGCCGCAAAGTGATTTTGTAGCAATTTTAAAAATTGTCGCAAATACAACCATTGAGAGGCATTTTGTAGCGATTTTCAGCAACTGCTAGAGTAATTGCTGCAAAATTATATTTTTTGCAACGGTTTATTAACCGCCGCAAAATATATTATTTCTCGACGATTAATAACATTTAGTGACAGTTTTAAATTTCAATATAAATTAGTAGTGATTTTAGTGGTGGTTTTAAAACCGCTGCTACATTTTAATATAAAATTCAACCCCGGCGTGACTTTAACGATGGTTTTGAAATCGTCACTAAATTTGAATATTAGTATTGATTTTAACGACAATTTTAAAACAATTGCTAAATTTGAATACAAACATTGACTTTAGTGACGGTTTTAAAACTGTCACTAAATTTCAATATAAAATTCAATCAAGTCGTGACTTTAGCGGCTAAATTTCAATATTAGTATTGATTTTAGCGACAATTTTAAAACCGTCTTTAAATTTCAATATAAAATTTAATCCCGCCATGACTTTAGCGGCGATTTCAAAATCGTAGCTAAATTTAAGTATTAGTATTGATTTTAGCAGTGGTTTCAGAACTGCAGCTAAATTTCAATATAAGCATTAACTTTAGCGACAGTTTCAATACTGCTGCTAAATTTCAATACAAGCATTGATTTTAGTGGCGATTTTGAAATTGTCGCTAAAAGCATAGCAAATTTTTTTTTTTTTTTTTATCACCAAAACTAAGAACCTATAATTTATAACTTGTAAACCTAATCCAAACACACAATATCTCAACCTGTTTAATCATCAAATCATAAATATCCAACTCACAAATAACTTAATTAAATCTGTAATCTATAGACCAAATTCACAAATACAATATCTCAATCTATTAGCAAACAATAAATATCTAATCCAACTTAAATATTCAAATATTTAACATATCAAAGTCCAATCAAAATGGACTTACATATCTAAATAAAATTTAAAAATTTTAATTTTCAAGTAGTTCAAATATTTGAACAATATATCAACTTTGTTGGTGTGAAGGTTACTGTCTTACGAATGTCATGACTAGATATAGAAAAGGGCCTCGCCGCTAGTGACACTTGTCTAGTATGCGCATCTCATGCCTAAAATAATTAAAATTGTATTAGATATATACAAAAGTCGAAAACATACTTTGAAGAGTATTTGTGGAGATAAACATTGTAACACTCATTCTCTTAGAACTGCTCGAGAAGAGGTGCTACAGGAAAAATAAATATAACAAACTAAAACTCACCATAATAACTAAAACTGGAATCATCAATAACTCAACTGATCAACCATAACTGAAAAATCTCAATCAAACTATAACATAACTCTGATCCATGAGATGATCATCATAAACTGAAAATAAAGCCACCGGCTAAGATAATCCCTTAATTGAAATATAAATACTCCTAATTGACAAAACTCAACAAAACTCCCAGACATTTTTTATTCTTGAGCGGCTCCATGTACACACACTGTTGACCATTATTGCTAGGCCCCATATCCGGTACTCCCCTGCTAGGATCTGGAATGGTGAAGAGTACAAGGTGAGTTACAAAACTCAACAAGTAATAAACTGAAAGAATAACTGAAGCTGAATCGAAGAATATCGATACTCATGTATTACTAACTGTCATTGTACTGAGGGATATAATAATCAGTGTAAGGTTGCATTTACATGATGTAATACACATAAACTGTAAAGTAAATGCAGGTATACAACTTTGGCTCATAGGCTCACACAATTGTAATACATACAAGACTGATCTGAATCCTAAAAACATAAAAGTTGTAAGCACATACTATGAGCAATATGCCCCTAGCCCCCTAGTCATCACCAGGCAGGCAACACATAAATTGAACTGAAACTGAAACTAATGGGATCCTCGCGGATAAGCCGCCTAGCGCGCATACTGAATGCAATGTCCATACACATACTAACACACGATATGAAGTGCTCCATATAAAGTCATGCTCAATAGTCATACCAAGATGTATGCACATTATATCACGAAATAATGCTGAACATATCATGATAATTGCTAGACATGTTATATGATCTTCATCGATTATATTGGAATATAATGATTCAAGAGTTATGGGCATGCCAAACTTATTGTAAATGTCATAAGATTCCAACATTTGAGGATATTTAATCTTTATTTAGCTAACGTTATGGGTAATTTCTGAACCACTTCTTATGGACTGGACTCTACTGAGTAGGTCGACCCAACCTCTCGAAGCCCAAGGAGCCTAAGGCCAATGACACTTCAGCAAGGTTGTAGATCGTTGAAACCCGAGCTCTAATAGCGAGAGTAAACGAGCTCCCAGCAAGGCCTTTAGCTCGCTGGCAAATCTGATCAGCTCGTAGCACAAAAAGACCGCGTAATAATCGGAGGCAATGTCCTCTTTCCTTATCTAAAGCAAACCAAATCCTTGAATATGAGGAATCTATTCATGATTTTGTGGAACTGATAAGGACATATTATCCCAATAATATTGTCCTTCCATATTTAGAAGTTATTCAAATGGTAAACACCCCACTCTATAAATAGGGGTCAAAAAACCATTGTATGAGTATGATACATACTGTTACTCTGTCGAAATTATTAGAGAACAGTCATGGAGTAGGCATCATTCTGGTCGAACTATGTAAAAACTCTCTTACGTATCATTTGTTATTTGTGTTATTTGTTTATTCTCTTTGCATTCGTGTTTATTTTATCAGTGCGGGCCGATGAATCATGGTTGACCAATTCTGAACGTCAACATTTTGGCATTAGAAGGAGGGCCCGCTTTGATCGATACCAATGGCAAGAGGAAGAAACATAAGGAGTTCTGAAGTAGTGGTCAATGAACTCGATGATCTTGTTAGCCAACCGCTAGAAGTTTTGCCAGTCGGGGGCGCAGTCGTAACCGCTGCGACTGCTCCTGTACCCCCATTGGTGGGAGCCGCCTCAGGCATCCCCGCATGGGTTCCTTTCCAGTCTGTGACCCCTGTTCCAAGGATTGAGGCGATTCAGGCCTGGTAATAGTGTCAGGAAGCTTTGGAGAATACAATCATGCAGCTCGCCGATGCACTTAGGGCGTTAGCCCAAATGCATGTTTAAGTTGCGTAAAATAGGTGTAGGTCGCACCACTCAGGGGTGTCCTGCAGCTTTGGGGTGAAAGACCTATTCCAGATGAGAGAGAAGCTAGAGGAACGTCGTGACAGACTGGATCTGTGCATTCCTCTAACTCATGATCTAAGAGATCGGATGAGCGACGATCTCGGGGAAAAGAACTGGAGGCGCACCCCACAAATCTGAGGGCGAGAGAAAATCATTATGGAGATCACCGTGAAAAGGTTCATGAAGGGAGTTGGTGACGTGGGGATCCACTTTTAGGGGAGAGCTAGGCTAGGATCAGCCCAGGTCGCACCACATACCGCAACTCACCAGATCCTGGGAATAGGAGACGACATATGCCGCGAGATCGCTATTCACTAAAGCGAGGTAGTAGATGGGAGAGATAGTCTTCCCCCAGACGATATGTGGATCAAAACCCAACTGTGGAGGAATTACTGCAAATAGTCCAACAATTGGAGGTGCGTCATGGAGCACAGGATTGAAGGGGAGACCGCGATAAGAAGACCCTGTTCTTCAGGGAAATCGAATTAGAGCCTCTCACTCATAGATTCAAGGTCCCCAACATCCCTAAATACAATGGAGATGGCAACCCATATGACCATCTAAATGGTTTCAACGTCAAAATAGACTTGCAGACCTCTAGCTCATTGGTGAAATGTCGAGTATTTCCCGCGACCCTGGAAGACATACCTCGGACATGGTTAAGAAGTCTCCATCCTCGTAGTATCTGTAGCTGAGAGGAGTGTCAGAGGAGGTTCATCAACTAGTACAGATCACTCTGGAAGCAACTCGCTCCGACATGTCACCTCGCTACGGTCTTCCAACGATCCAGCGAATCCTTGAAGGACTACATAGAAAGGTTCAGGAGCGAGGTCAATAACGATGAGAACCCATCAAACGAGAGTATTTTGACTGCAATAGTGGCCCACTTTTAGATAGTCCCGCTAGCATAAGATATCTGAAATGAGGTCATCACAAAGATGATATAGAACAATAACATTCAACATCATAAATATTATCCTTAGATAAAATCAGTGAAACCTAACATAAGGGTTTACAACATCATCAATTTACATTATCTTGACACCATAGCCTACACAAAATGTAAACAAGGACACTAATGGAATTTAAAAAAATAAAATCTCCTCACAACATGCCCTCATCAAAATCATTAACATGGACCGTCTAACTTAGGATGTCTCTGTACACCTTTAAACATGGGCTCTAGCCTCACTAGACTCGCCCTCAATCACAACTTTACCTTTTCTTGGAATGACATGAGAGTACAACAAGGTGAGCCACAAGACTTAGCAAGTATATATATATATATAAAGCATGGAGATATAGAATCAAAGGTATAGATAACTAAGATAAAGTAAACAACAATTCTATGAAAAGATATTAGTAAAACACAACTCATAAGTTTTCCATTTACAACCATTTCCCATACCATGATTATTATACATACCATGTATTCATTTCCACGCTCATGCATATGCATCAATAGTAAGGAATTTTTCACATATTTCTCATGACTCCCACAATCACCATATCCATATATGAATATATATATATCATGAAAATACATCAACAATCAATAACAAATTGAGCCTTGCATACCGGGTTAATGACCGTCTCACCCGCATTAGGTGCTCATAGGATATCATTTTCTCACTCGCGGACATAGTAGACACACAAAATAATAAGTACGCAAAGCTAAAAATCATATTATACATCACACATGAAATCCCATGATCATGCCAACCATGTAACCATGTACATATCATGACAATTTCTCGACATGATTATCATGCATACTTGCTTGATTCAAGTGCATACTATCTCACAAATTTCATATTTAAGCAAGGTTTATCGAGCTTTTACGGGTTCAAAACGTAACCAATTAATTCCAAGAATATGCCGAGACAAAGCTTATAAGGTTGAGATTATGGAACAAAAATCAAATTTTAATTTGGATAGCACCACATGAAGTTATGTTCCAAAAATTAAAGCATTTTTTAATTTAAATAGAAATCCCAGATTTTAAATGGGTATTTCACAAGGAATTTACAAGATTAATACTTGTCTAATTAATCCAAATTCTATATCAAAACGAATCTTATCGAGTCTAGTTTACAACGTAAAAAGAAGATCTCGAATCAGATGTAACCATAGAAAGTTATGGCTTGAAATGTACAACATGAGCATATGGAGCTCACGGTCCTATCACAAAATGCATTCCATTGTAGGAAATGCTTGCTGGAGCTCACAGTTTTGATGTAACAAGCATGCCGTGGTATGACCTGAAAACGCCATTTCTTGCAATATTCATCAAAATTCTTGCACTAATATACACGTTAACAATAAAATTGTCATTCCTTTGAAAAGATGAGGTGAATCAAGCACCAAATGAAAACTTCAACAAGACCCATTAATCTTTAAGAATTTCACAAAGTATTTGTAAATAAAAAAAAAGACCCATTTTTAACAAAAATGATATTTTTAGCCATGGAGAAAACAAGATATACTCAAAATGAAGGGAAATAAGCAAAGAACTTGTATACAAAAGAGAGAGAGAGAGAAGAAATCTTGCATAATGAGAGAGATGCAAGGAGAACTTGTCGCCCTTTTTTTGATGGAAATAAACCAAGGAGAAAAAGCTTCCCTCAAGTCTAGGAGTCCACTTTTGAAGCTCCAAGCCAATAGATCAAGGAAATGGAAATAAAGAAGAAGAAGAAGAAGAAGACTTCTCGAAAGGGGAAGGGAGAGAGAGAATATAATGATTGAGAGACAAATGAGAGAAAAATGGGAAAAAGAGAAAGCCATATGTCTCTCACCAAATGACCCTTTTGCCCTTCACTTGCACACACAACCACAATTATTCTCATGCCCCACTTGGACATTTCATATTTCTCATTTCTTTTTCCATTTTCTTTATCAAACCCATTTACACAATTTTCCATTTACCCTTATCTTTTTCACACCCAACATAAGGACCTCAAGCCCTTTCTTAACATTTCACAATTCATTTCATTTCCCTATAATTTAAAACATCATTACAAATGGGCTTAAGCCCAACCTATTAATTCAACTCTTATTAATTAGGCCCAACTCACATAAGACCAAAGAGTTTATTTTCTTATTTGGCCCATTTAACACCCAAGAATTTCGTGAGGTTTTAAGTATAATTTTAATTGGGGTGTAAGTGAAATTTTTCAAAAGTTTTGAGGCTATAGTGTAATTTTTACAGTTTTGAATAACCGAATCAACTGTAGGGAGTGCCCAGAAACTTAGATATCAAAGAAAAATGATATATTATTAATGAGCTTCTCAAGGCATGATTTTTAATGCTGAAAGAAATCGGATTAGAGACAATTTTTGGTACAGTTATGGTTCAGGTTGAAAAATTGAATTACCGTAAAGGACTTTTGAAAAGTCAACAGAACCCTTAAATGAGTCAAATCTTCCATGAGGAACAACCTTTAAGTGGCTTTGGGTTAAAACAAAAAGATTTACGGCCAAATCGTTCATTCGAACCTAAGTGTAATTTCTTAAAATTGACCAATGGAGGTCAAAATGATGTTATTTCTGAATTCTCAGGGATGAAATGAAAAGCTTATAACTTGTGGACCATAATGGAATTTTTGGAAAATCAAGGGGCTTCTTAGAAAAGGCTAAAAAGTAATTTCAAAAGTTGAGAGGGCCAAACTAAAATTTTTGAAAGATTAATAGTGCCAGCCGTGGGCCACACCTCTCCCATCGCTTATTTCGACTATGGGAGACTCGAGGAGGGTGCTTAGGGGGTCTGCAAGGCTAGGCTAAGCCATTATGGCTGGCCTTTGGCTGAGAATCGGCCATGAGGGTGGTTGATTTGACAAAAATTAGCCGTGAGGTCACCAAAAAAATTAAAGATTTGGTGGGTCAAATCACAGTTAGAGCAAGACATGGTGAGGCCATTAAATGATTGTGATGATAATGGAGGCCAAATATTTGACATGAATAGACGTTTAGAGGCTTGAAAACGAGTATAAATAGGGGCCGAGGGTTCTTACAACTTTCAAACTCAAATTGCTCTCATTTTGGGTTGAATCGAGGGCTAGGGATAAGGGATTTTGTTAATTGCAAATTGCAAAGCTTTTCTAGAATGTTTGGTAGGTTTTCGTGTAGTTTTGGTGAGGTTTCGAAGCTTCGTCGGAAACCTAGGCTGTAGCTTTGGCCTAGAGTTTAAACGACTGGTTGGGATATCTCCGGTCATTATTTCAAGCATCAAGGCATACCACTGTGATCGACTAAGGGTGTAGAGCAAACCAGGAGCAAAAACTAGCATCGTCGGTGTACCGGAGCTGGAGAAGACGACTGGCGAGTGAAGCACACGTGCCATCCTTCACTCTCAGTTCACGCGTAGGGCGAGTGGCCAATGGGTATTTTTTTAATATTTTTCTAAAATTATTTTATGATTTATGGTGTTGAAAATTTTGGGAAAATGTTTGAGGAGACATTTATTTTGGAATTTTCAAGGAAAAAATAGGAAGGAAATAGGTGAAAATTATGGAAAAATTAGAAAAAAAAAAATGAATGTCTATGTTTCTTTGAATAAATATGATGTCTAGGGTGCTTTGAGGCTCGAGGTTGAGTAATTGTGCACTTTTTTAAACTTGGCACGAAAATCGAAGCTGTGCATGCTTTTCGAAGTGTACTAAATTTTTATTCGAGGTGAGTGGTTCTACCCTAAATACTTGGTTTTGATTATACCTAAACTTGATATGATTACATGCAAAGGGCTTTCGTTGCAAATGAACGGTTTAACATGTGATGGTTGTTTTAATGTAGGAGGTTCGTTCCAAAATTTTTTATGCATGTGTATTGAATTTTGTACGATAAATTATGTACATGAAATGTTCTTTTATATAATGCATCGAATCATGGCATGTGGCATTGACATGTTTTTGTGTTGTCCATGTGGGATGTCAACCTGAGATGTTGCTCGGATAGTATAGTCGTAATTCCTCATGGGTGTTTGTCAGAATAACGTACAGAGATATCCTGTGCCGGGATGACTACCTGGGGTTCCATGCCGAGCAGGTTTGTCAGGGAAGTTGCACTAGGGTAACTGGTTATTCATATGGAATGTTTCACTTGAGTGATAGCACTAAGGAAGTGTGCCAAGAAAAAATGCCCACTTGTGACGAGGGTTGAGAGTGGACACCACTCCGGATCGGCTTAAGTGGCGAGGCTGCGAGTGGACACCACCTCAGGTACCTTTGACCGACAACATTGTTTCCGAGGTGGACGTAGATTCCCAAGGATAATGTTAATCATCTTGTGGCTAGGGTTTTGTGTTACCATGATTCGATATGCTTTTGTGTGGAAACGTAATCCTTGACATGATTGTGGGGTGATCCCCGGGTTCTTGAATTGATGTTGACCATTTCGTGTTAGAAGTGGTAACGATGGTTTTTCGTTATGTCAGGGATAGGCGTTGATGTTGCCCTCTTAAGCTATGACTGTATTGTGCTAATGTGTCGATGTGGTTGGGTTGCCTTTAGAGAGATTGCATGTTCCTCGGTTAGGGTTAAGTGTATTGTGGGATTCTCTTGGACAGGGACATGTCGAGGATATATCAATTTGTTTCATGGTCTTACATATATTCATGAAATTATTTTGAACTCTCACTTAGATGGTTCAATATCTAATTTGGATTTGTCCTTAGAATATTCAAATCATCAAATGTTCCAGGTGAAAGTATCGATGCCAAAGGGAAATGAATTGCTGAGGAGTGATAGTTATTTGTAGATGGTTCGTAGCATGTCTTTTGGTTTATGATGTACTTTATTTTGATAATGTTATGTTAAACGGTGGTACAACTTTCATGTTATAAATAAATGGTTTCAGTTATGTTCCGATTGAGGTTTCGATCTAACTTTCGCATTTATGATAATGTTACATGTCTTAGTTTATCGATTCTAAGTTTGATATATTGAGAAGGTACAACGAGATTGTTGAGAATTGATTTATGTATATTGAATTGGATGTATTATATTGAAAAAAAAATATTCCCAAAATCATAAATTATTTAACGCCCGAGAAAAGTGGGGTGTTACAGTCCAACCCATTACTTTTGAATTTAACTAAATCCACAACCCACATGGCTTAGGTCCAATCCATTAGAAATGGGTTTTATTTAAATTTTTAGCTATCCCAAGCCTTTGGGATTTCATATTAGCCTAACCCTATTCATTAAACTCAACCCATTTTATTAAATTTTCAATCCCTTAAATTTCTTTATAATGCCAATTTATATACCCCAAAATAAAATAAAAATATCAATAATGCCATCCAATAACGGATCGTTACATGAACAACCTCCATCAATGCATAGAGAGAAAGGGGATACGGAAGATAAACCTAATAAGTTCACCCAACGATGAATGCATGTTTATATAATGAATGCAAATTTGTAGATTTGCGAGTGATAAAGAGTAGATGTCCTTGTCGTCACCGTAACAATGACTAGCCTTGACCACTACAAATCTAGGAGCGAGAAAGAAATAGAGGAAAGAGAGATAAGACAAACAATCATAATGGACAGATGCCCTTGTTATTGCCACAATTGTGAAGTGCCCTTATTGTTGTATACAGAAAAAGAAAGAAACAAAAGAGATGAAAAAAGGAAAAAAATAATAAAAAGAAAAAATATTTAAATATAAAGATATTTTGATCACTTTTTAAAATTTAATAATGATTGATTATCAATAAAAAAAATTACAGTTGACATTAAAAATAATTTTTAAAATTACTCTAAAGCTAAATTTTTTCATAATTTAAAATTAGATGAAAACTTGTAAATACCAATAACACGATACACATCCAGAGGAACATGCAACCCCCTCGAGGCCTAAATTTATGTGCAAGGCTTGCCATCACTTCTTTAATTTCTGGGAAATTTGGAAAAATAGGACTTTCAGTACTAAACTTTGGAAAAATTAGACATTTTGAAAATCTTTGCAAAACTAGGACTTTTAAAAATTGATTGGATAAAAATGCTCCCACTTTATATCAATAGTATATATCGGTGTAGGAAGATATGTTGGTTACAAAGTATCGGTCAAGTACCCATATCATATAATCAATACCCCATATCCATGCAGAGTAAACCCTAAACCCTAAGCATCGGTTACCTTATATCGGTGGACTATAACATATATACTCCATCGATATATGTTAACCTATCAGCATTTAATATCTACATCGGTTTGTAATAGATCTTGGCAGAACAGATGCCCATAAACTAATATCATTTCTTAACGTTCTTTATGTTTTCCCTCCTATTAATTCATTTTATCGCAAACCTTAACTCGATTTTTGGTTTTATTTCAAATCAATCATTGTTAACTTTGTCAAAACATGACAAAATAACGAAAAATTTGTTCTAACCTTATTTGTTGTTTTCTTCTCGCTCTTGTTCTTTGTCGTTTTCGCTTTCTTCTCAAACGATATATGACTTGAGCGAGCTATTTTCAGTAATAAGAAATGAGGAAATGACAGGATTAGAAAGCAAAAATTTGAAAAAAAATGAGATAACGAAAGCAATAAGGCAAGTTCTACGCAATGAACAATTAGAGACATAAAGAATGTAAATAAACTAGAGTAAAGACATGGAAACGTACGAAGGTATTGGTATCAGACAAATGGCATTTTTGTCTAATAGAAAATGAAACATCCTATCAGTGCAAACACTAGGAACAAAAAAAAAAAAAAAAATTAAAAGAAAAAGGTATCATTGCAGTATTAATATAAATTATTTGGAAAACAATATCGGTGCAGACATATTACCTATATAAATGATGTATACCGATGAAAACTTATTCAAAGGATACCGGTCAAAACCTATCAGTTGATAATCGATACAACAGAACTGATATCGGTTACATTGTAATTTATACAAAGATATCGATTATATAAATGAAGTATTTACCATAATAGTAGATGCAAAGGATATAGGGTAAAACATATTGGTTTATAATCGATACAACAAAATCGATATTTCTATTAAGTTTTTATTTACATTACAATATATACAGAGATATCGGTTATATAAACGAAGTATTTACTATGATAGCAGATGCAAAAGATATCGGTCAAAGCCATAAAACTTATATTATGTTTGGAAATATTAACTTTCTGTTTATATTACAATTTATACAGAAATATCAATTATATAAACAAACCTTAGCATCAATCTCATCTCATCGATTAGTTTGTAGAGCCAGCAACCGCATCCTCTATTACCTTATCAAGCAGCATTGTTTGTTGTTTCTTTCTGAATCTTTTATGACGCAACAATTTCTCCATCTTTCTCTATCACAATAATTTCTAGACCTTTTTCGTCCTTGATCTCTTGTTCTGCTACAAGAACTTCTCCATCTTTCTTGTCTTCATTCTCTTCTCCTACAACTATTTTTTCATCTTCCTCGTCTCTTTGCCTCTTTTGTCACAATTATTATAATTTCATCTTATTTCATATCTTTTAGCGAAATCACGTGTTTCTTACAATACAACCACATGTTTCTTACCCTTCTTATGAATATTCAACACAACTCATATTATAAACTAAATAGAAATTTCTGACACAACTCATATTAGAAACTAAATAAAAATTTCTTTTAGAGCGGCGAATTTTTGTTCAATCAATTTTCAAAAGTCTTACTTTGCATAGAGTTTCAAAGTGTGCTATTTTTCCAAAGTTCAGTACCGTAAGTCCTATTTTTCCAAATTCCCCGTTTCTTTATCACATTCATAGAGATTCGATTCGCCAATCTCGACTTTCTTCAATCGTATTGTTCTGAGAACGGGAGAGATGAAGTTCATGGGGATGGACTTTAGCTGCGCGTTGGGATCACTGAGCCACGGTGAGTTTCCCGACAAGGATTGTCTTCTTCCGCTCGTATCGAAGCTCCTTGGCTACTGCATCGTCGCCGCTTCCACCACCGTCAAACTCCCTCAGGTACTGTTGATTCTTAGCAGGCGCTCCATTCACCGAACCTGAACTTTTCTCTCTTGATCGTTGCTGATTTTTTCTTTAACTGGAATTTCATTATTTGTCGGTTTAACTTGTTCCTAAATTTCCTTGTCTTGTGTATGGTTCGAAAATCCGGGAAATTGTAAATTTTTTATTCGGGGTTTGGCCCGTTTCACGCTGTAAAAATTTGAAGTGTTTTTTAGTTAATCGCCTTCTGCAGAATACAATACTATAATTCTCTTTATCCAGTAAAAGGAATATAATTTCATTAGCATTATTCCACTGTTTTGGGATACTGTAATTCGATCCATAGTTCATTGTTTTGGGTGGCCTCTTTTGTTAATATCCAAGTCCATGACTTCTTGTCCTTTCTACTGAGGAAGTCATGAAAATATCTTAGTTGGACTGTCTCCTCAGTCGTTAGATTCTTGATTTCATATTGAGAATTTGTTGCCAACTTAGCCATATTTTTTGGCTTAATCAACATTATTATTTTTAATATTGTCTTTACGACCAATATTTGGCATGCTCGGTAGGATGAAATTTAACTTAGAGTGGCACAAATGGTTCAGGAAATTGCAAGTTATGATGCAACTTCGACTTTGTAATCTTCCAAAAATGGCTAGAGAAGTGCAAAACTACTTTAATGGACAAACATGGTTGTTGGGCTGACAAAATAATGGCTTTAGTTTAACATATGGTAGCTTATCTTGAGAAGCCCTAAGACCATGTAAGATATTGCTTAAGTAATGGCTAATTTATTTGTTCTTTCCACATATAACCATGGTTGAGAACCAATGGAGTTGCAGGAATCACATTGCCCCCATGCCCGGGAGGAGGGGGGATGCCTTTTGCCAAATATATGAGTGAAAATTAACCCATTTTGTACCATGTATGATAAAATAGAAAATGACAAAGTAAATTGAGTTTTGGGGCATGGTTTTTGGCCAAACATGGCTGGAAATTCTATGCAGCCAGTTCCTATATAGAATTATCAACGGAAAGTAAGAAATAAAGTGAATTTTTTCCCTGCAGGGGCAGGGTGGGTGGGGGGAAGTATGATTTGAATATTGACCAAAGTAATAGCAAGAAAAGTTTGCATCTCAAAAAGAAAGAGAATCATGTCGACATTTTATGGGGTGTTCTCAGTTCCTTCTTCTTCTTCTTTTTTTTTTTTTTTCCTCAAAGGCAATGCAGAAAATGGTACATCACATTTTAGGTTGGTGAATATTAGGCTTGAATGAGATATTAAGTGCTAGTAGCATATACCCCAAAAGAGCCAAATCACATGGTAGACGATTATGAGCACCACCTATTTCACAACCCTAATGGCAGAAAGGCCAAAAATATTGTTTTGAAGGCATGATTTGAAGCCCTACGTGCTTGGAGATCATGAACAGTCCAGTCCCCAACCAAATATGATTGATAGGCCAAAGATAGTGAAATATGCTGGGAAGGCGGGCAGGGCAATGATTTTGAGCTTCAAGAACAACAGCCTTTCCTTAAATGTGAATTTTTGGGCATTGTTAACTTTGCCAAAAGTTTCAACTTCTTAATGCCATTTGATTTTATGATTTCTGGAACCCAAAGTTAAAATCCACGCTGGGTTTCTGGTTCTTGCCTACATGTTTAGTTCTAGAGGTTAGTAAAATAACCTGTTTTTAGAATCATTTTGTTCATTTTATACACTAAGGGGGCGTTTGTTAATCAAGATATGAGGTGAAAAAGTCAAGGTATGGGATGCATCCCAGACTTTTATCCTTTCCAACATGTTTGTTAAGTTTATCTGATTATTTTTGAAAAAATCATTAATGACCTCTTATCTTGATCTTTCAAGATATGCTTATCTCTCCCCCCTCCCCCTCAAGATAAGCATATCTTGGTCTTTATAGATAAGAAAAAAATGACATTTGTATCCTTTAGTGTATTTTAAAAAATTTAACAAACAGTTTAATAAAAATATTGGAATGCTTCCCAACTTTATTTTGACCATTCCATATCTTAGTCCGAAAACTATTCCGGACTTATCTTGATACTCGCTTATCTTGCTCATTTTAACAAACACGACCTAAATGTATGGATCTGACAAACATTTCATGGCCATCACTATGCCATCAATTTTGTGCCATTAATTAAGAATTTTGATTTTATTCTTATAGTTGAAAGACTACACATGACATTGAACATCTGTAGTTAAAGGTTGATTACATGTGTTGAGAGTATAATAATAGTATAAAAGATAAAATTAATCTTCTATCTAACAGTTTAAACTTCTAGATCACATGGTGGTTAAGATTCAACATGGTATCAGAACAAACAAAGGACCTGAGTTCAAACCTCACTGCTAACCCAATATTTAAATTGTTACACGTGGTTGGACTAGTTATCAATGAAGCCTGGCCACACATAAGGGGGTGTGTTGAAAGTAAAATAATAGTATAAAAAATAAAGTTAACTCTTTATCTATTAAGTTAAGCTTTTAGATCAGATGGTGATTAACAATTTAATAATATGAAAATTAATGAATTAGTTATGCCTATTGTTCCACTGTAGGTTGCTAGTTCTAAAGCATCAGAACATGTTGAAGCCATAGTTCCACACATTTTCTTCATGTAAAATAGATAGAAAGGCAAATGAATTACTGCTGGGCATGTGTAGTTAAGAAAATTCCTTATTGCATTAAGCTTGAAGAAGTAAGTTGTGTTTTCATGTTGTAATGGTTAGTTTCACAATATCAATTATGTGATGGAACATGATCATATCAATTATCTTTATTCACTGCCATCTCATGGAAATTTTTCATATGAAGATGGTGTTAGAACTTTATCTTACCATTCCCTCCCTAGAGGGTTATGTTAGGAAGCATATCTAGCATAAATTTTTCCACATTAATCTGTTGCACGGATTTGTATTGTTAATGTGACTTTTAGAAGTCAATTAACATTATAAATGATGTGCCATTGACTCTAACGTGGTTAGGATGAGATGCAGTTGATGATGATTAATGACGAGGCTTGAAAAAGTAGGTTTTTCTTTAGATGTATCTGCTGATGTGAAGTATTGGGCTGGGGAGCTGTTGAAATATTGGGTAAATAATGTCCTTCTACAAGTGCTTTCATTTCAGGATTGACTCACAAAATAAATTCTAGCTTTTATCTGCCAAGTTCCAGCAAGATGGAGAGGCCAAAGGAGAAAAAACCTACAAATAGGTTTATAATCAGTTATTCAAAATATTAAATAAATTAATTCATGGACAGTATTTGAAAAATAAACAAGTTAATTACTTTCAACTTGCTCTGTCAAATGTGCTATCTCCATTTTGAAACAACCATTTGCCATCAAGCAAGCATTTCCTCAGCTTACTTGTGTAGATTAAAACTAAAAGGTGGTTTGCATATTAAAATAGTATTAGCCCTTGTTACAGACGCACAGAGATGGAATGGTGGTTGCAAGTTGCCAAGAACTATGTGAATGCACATCTATTGCTCTAATGTTGCAAATTGGATTATATTAATGCTCTTATAATGTTAATAGGTGAAAATTTACCTTCTTACACAAAGTTTCAAATTGGAGTATGTTAAAGTTCTGAATTGAACCTGTGGCAAGAAGTATTCATTTCATTTTTGAATCGTTAAAGTCATATACTTGGTTTGCATGCCACTTGGTTGTTCCACGGTAAATTCAAAATTACAAGGTTTGTAACTGTCCCACTCCCTGGTAGGAAACTACAGCAACTAGCCAGGATTCCAATGCGTGATAAAAAGGATGGAGGAGGCCATCCAAGTTCTGGGGCCTGATGGAACCCTTTATTTTCTTCACATACAAAATGTGGTGGTTAAATGTATTACAATATTTTGTACTGATAGTAGTATTGACCCAAGTTTTGACGCTAATCAACATCTTTGAATATTTCCTAAAATGGTAAGGGTTTAAAATGGATTGCAGTGTCCCACTAAATAAGATCAGAACATAAGAATAAAGTTTTTGGAGAGAAGTACTTGCTTGAAATTTAGCAACTATTTTTCTTCTTTCTATGGATAGTTAACATTCATACCCTTAAACAAGAAAGGCTAAGTACAATTCTACCTCTCTCAGGGAAGGAGGGAGGTTTTTTTATTTTTGCAGAATTTATGCTGGTGGGAGTAGTTATTCAGTATAGTTTGTGTTTTGTCTCTCAGAGGTGCCCTTCTGTTGCTTTTGCTTTTGTTTTGCTTGGGTCTCTGTAGTGAGGTTGGTGATTTTACCTTCCTTTGGGGGTGATATGTTCAGAATTGTGGCCTCTGGGGGAAGGTTCAATCAGTATGTTTCTGGTATCTTCAGGTTGTAGTTTTATCCATTATTAATAAAATTCACACTTCTTTAAAAAAAACTAAATAAATAAATGATTGGTGTAATTGGATATTGAAAGCAAAATATCCAAGGAATTTGGTTCCATGCTGCATTTGGCATATACACAAAAAAATAAATAATTCTCCATTCCAGTCTTTGCTATAGGTTCTTTCAAGGAATTTGGTTCTTGCACCTAGGGCATTCCAGCATGGTAAATTTTTGTTTGAAACCATATTTTGTCTTTTGTAGTATATTCCATTTGATGCTTCTTCTTTGCTTTTGCAGATACTAAAAATTCTGAAACACCAAAGTGTCAGGGGGCTTAGTGTTGTAGCCTTTGAGCTTGAAGTAATAGGTTATACCATTGCGTTGGCATATTGTCTTCACAAGGGGCTTCCATTCTCAGCTTATGGGGAGTTGGCATTTCTTTTGATCCAAGGTAGATTCTGGAGCACCAAGCCATATTTGCTTTGACTACTGATTTGTAATATTGATTTGGAAGGCACTGAATATGTAGGGCAAGCTGCCGCTTTAGTTTCAGAAATTAAATTGTTAAACCCATTTCAATTTGTACCTGGTGATTAGTTGGAAACTGAACTTCAAATAAATACAACAATATAGTTCTTTTTTATTATTATAAATGCAACTGTCTTGTTAATATCAGTAGACGGGAATTGGAAGGAAACAGTTGCGAAGGAAAACTTTGTGTAATTTGGTAGTTATGCTGATCTTATGTTTAATATTTTTCTGTAAATAGCAGTAAGCTACTGCTACTCTCCATTTTCTGTACTAGTTTGACCCTAAGATTGTCTTTTTTTATTTCAAAATGTGCCTGGTCTCAAGAGGATATTTAGAAGAAACAAAAAAAAAAAAAAAAAAAAACATGGAAAGAAAAGAGGAAAGCGTGACTAGGAACACTGAGCAGGACTCAGTGTATGAATTAGATGGTGCGTCCCTAATACCAGTATTTAAGAATTTTTCCATCCCAAAGCCCATTGAGTCTGCAAATTTGAGATCTGAATTATCTGCCCCTGTAGGCTAAGGCTTGGGTTATGTCTTTTATGCCATGTTGCTAGGGTGGCATTAATATCGGGACAGTGGGGGTTGCAGGTCCCAGATTAGGATATGCTGCTTTACTGGGACTCAGTTTTGAGATAAAGTTGGGCAATGGATTCAAATTACCTTAACTAGGCCAACAAAAGGAATTCAGATTGCCTAGATTGGATCTTTTTCTTCAAGTTATGCATTGTGGATACAATTATACAAACAAGTAATAATTTAATATCTTAACACATGCAACTCAGTTCTACCATTTTCCTAACAAATTTGTTGATACATATTGTATATTATGTATTTTTTGTGTACTAACTTGTAACACATGCATTCTTAATAGTTCTAGAAGTTGCCAAACTGGTGATTAAGCCCCATTCTGTTTAAACTGCACTAAAATTTGATATTCTATATTTATAAGTTAAACCTGTTACAATGCTTATTGATTGTGTAGGTTGCCGGGTCAATTTGAAGTGTTAGGCAATTTATTGCCACCTAAATTCTATCATTTTATGTTGTGTTACTGAACTGTTAAAATGATCTGATATACATCTATTTCAATTTTTGTTGCAGCTATAATTTTAGTTGCCATTATCTATTATTATTCGCAACCTGTGGGAACCATGACATGGGTCAGAGCGTTGTTGTATCCTACTTGCTTAATGGAGCACATCACCATTGGCAATGTTCTAAGATTCCTATCATGAAATTGTAATTAACATCTCCTGTTTATTGCTAGCTTTCATTCTGCAGGAGTAAGCATAATCTGCGCTTCCTTACTAATGTTATTCCAGTTATTGTACTGTGGCACCCACCGTCTTAGCTGGTCAAATTGATCCCATTCTCTTTGAAGCTCTTTATGTGAGTGGCAATGCTTGTTTAAACCATACTGCAATTAAAAATTTTATGCTTCCTTCCCATTATTCAATCCTAGTCTTTTTATACCATGGGATTTCCCCTAATATAAGCATATTTTAACATTAGATATATTTATTTCTTCAGTAAAGTTGGAATTTCCTGCATGTTAATACTTGTCCTGTGTGGAAATAAACGTTGCAGGCATCTCAGCATGCAATATTTATCTTCGCTAGGGTCCCACAAATTTGGGAGAACTATACTGTAAGTTTGTCACTAATTTACCTTCTTATATTTCTTTCTTTTCCATATCTTCCTTTCGGGGCAGAAGAGAATATACGTACTTTTTGAGGCCTCAGATGGTCATTACTCATTATTCAACTTAAAATACCTCCTCCGCATTTCAAATTGAAATATTTTTAATTATGTAAGCTAGATCCTGCGTTATGAATAGATTCAATCATTCAGGAAACCTAATGGAGCTGCTTCTCTATTCTATAAAGGAAATATCAGTCTTATTTTTCTTGCATGCTGAATGATTTTTTAATATTGAAATCAAAAGCCACCATCTATCCAACTCCTTTGACACTCTGGTCACTAGAATTCTAATAGTTATATTGCAATACCCTGAGATTTTTCAGAATCAAATATGATGTAATGCTTGAGACAAAAGTTTATTTTTTGAGATAGGGGCAAAGTCGTAATTATGAAATTTTGGGTACAAGTGCAATTGACCAAAAATCTTGGGAATTAGTATAAAAGATATGAACTTCAAAATATCTTTAGATTTCAGACTTCAATCAAATGTAGATTTGGTTCGTTTTAAAGTCCAAGTCCAAGTCTTTGTTTAAAGTTAAGTCTTCTCAAAGTTTTCCCTAAGTCTTCTCCAAGTCTTTTGCTTAGCCTCCAAAGTCTCCAAACCTTATTCTTAAGGACACGTGGCAAACAACCATTGGATTACTTGGAAGTTAAGTTAAGGTCTCATGATGATAGAACAAGTGGCACAAAGTGATTAGCCATAATTTGGAAGATAATTATGAGTCATGATGAGGGTCCTTGGGTGGCAAGACACGTGGTGAAATATGATTGGCCGAAGGTGTTTATAAAAGGAGACTTTGGGTTGTAGAATTGAACGTTCAAGAATTCAAGGGAAACTTTGGGGGAATTTTAGTGGGATTGAGAGAGAAGAAAGTAAGGATTTTAGAGAGATTTTCTAAAGAAAAGAGGGGGAGGTTTTGCCGGAATCAAAGTAGAAACAACCTCACCGGAAAGTTCAGAGTTCATACCAAAACTACCGAAAAATAGCGAGGTAAGTCCGGTCTAAGCTTATATTCCTATAGAGAGGAAAGAAAGGAAGTCATTCTTTTAAGAAATATTGTTTAATTAGGTTAGAACAATCCTATGTAAAAATATTTAAAGTCTGGTTTATGAAAATACATGTTTTCTACAGAAAACCCATTCCCGTAGACGGTGAATAGTGTTCCAACAAGGTAAACCTTAAAGGTGAGTGGTTCTTGTGCATGTTTCTTGCTTTCCCTTGATCACTCTTGGTTTCACTTGTGGATGGTTTGTTGCTTACGCCTTATGTTCCCTTTGTTTCGAGCATATCCTTTTCTACTTTGTTGCATCGGGTTTGGCCATGACAGCTTTCATGCGTGGCTTGTGGCTTGCATATCATATCCCTTCCGCTTTGTCATACATCTTGTCATTTGGTGGTTGTGGCTAGTTGGTGGCTTGTCATGGGTGAACTACCACAGGGGCTGACCATGTGGGCTTGTGTAAGGGGGCTACCTCGAGCTTGTGTAAGGGGGATAAGGGGTTCATACATGGCAAGTAAGGAGGATATCTTGTGCCTGTGTATGGGGGCAGAGAGGTTACATCTCATGTTTTATTGCTTTTGAGCAAATTTTGCCTATTTTATATGCATATCGGCATTTGTATTTGTGGCTAGTTGTTGGGACATCACAGGCGATCTCGTGCTCTTGCGGTGAGCCTGTTTTTTTGGGAGATTTCGTTCTTATTTCTGCATGTCTCCTGGCAAAGCTACATATTGCTCTTGCATGCATAGTTTCTTTCCTAGTACCACTCACTTAGATGTAATAATCTAACTTGGGTGTTTCATACCCATGGGATATTCAACGTCCCAGGTATGTCAGCGTGTTAGGTACCTGGAGATAAGCATGAGAAAAGGGCTACGAGGAGGCTGAAGTTTAGTTTAACTTCCTGTTACTCATGTACTATGGATCTTATGTAATCTTTGGGTTGTTTTGAGAGTTGTGTATCGCAGTTGTACAAACAGGGGTTACGTAGGGCTTGTATTTACTTATTATGTTGTTAAAGTTGTAAGTCGTGATTGCTATGTACTGTGATCGTGGTAAGAGATATTCGATGATTTTTGGAAGTTATGCATTACGGTGTACTCATATTAGAGGTTTTATTGTTGGAAATCCTTTTTATCTAGCTTTAGCTAGCTATCAGGTTCGATCATTCGCTTCCGTTGGTGAGGATTTCCATAACGCCCTTGTGGGATATTAGCTTGTATTTAGTTTCATTGTATATCTGAAAAGTGGGGCGTTACGTATATTCTCTCGCCCACATTTGCTAATGTGGGAAACTATATGTTATTTCTTTTATCTTTGGGCATTCTTAGTAGTAGCTATGTTATTTGCAGGTAGGATTGTTCTAATACATTGTTGTCACGACCCTAGGGGCATTAATGTAATTGAGTGTCACACCCTAGGGTTGAGCTAGGGTATGAAAAGGAAATTAAGAAGATTAAGTGTAACACCCCCTCTCCTAGAACTGTCCGAGAAGAGATGCTACGGGAAAAATAAAATAAACTAACTGACAAACTGAAATCTGATACCAACTGAACATCTCAATCAACTGAAATAAAATTTTGAGTCAACATCAATTGAAAACCATAAACTACATCTAAGGGGGAAAATCTCTAAACTGGAATATAAAATAAACCTAAACTGATAAAAACACCAACTAATAAACTCCCAGACATCTTTGGTCTTGAGCGGCTCCACGTACACACACTACCGGACACTGCTGCTAGGTCCCACATCTGGTACTCCCCCACTAGGATCTGGAATGGTGAAGAATACAAGGTGAGCTACAAAGCTCAGCAAGTAATAAACTGAAGAGAATAACTGAAGCTGAATCGAAGAATATCGATACTGATAAAAATACTTACTGAACTTGTACTGAGAGATATAATAATCACTGGATGACATTTATAAGATATAATGCACATAAACTGTAACTAAATGCAGGTATGCAACTTTGGCATGTAGGCCCACATAACTGTAATACATACTTGACTGATTTGAGTCCTGCAAACATAAAAACCGTAAGCACATACTGTGGGCAATATGCCCCTAGCCCCCTGGTCGACAACATGTGAGTGACTCATAACTGAGATATAACTAAACTGATACTAGTGGGATCCCCGCGGACAAGCCGCCTGGCGCGCATAATGCAATGTTTATATAAGTGCTGGCACACGATATGTAGTGCTCCATATAAAGTCATGCTCAATGTTCATACAAATGTGTATGCACATAATCTCACAAAACAATGCTGATCATGTCATAATTAACTACTAAACATGGTATATGATTTTTTTTACCAGCCATATTGAGATACAAATATTCTAAAATTTCTGAGTATAAGCATGGCATATTGGATCTTTATCATATCTTGGCATAAAAATTCAATATTTGAATTATTGAATATTTATATTAAATTTAAGACTTGCATTAAGAATTTATTGGAAGCCATTCGGATGCCATATGATACTATTTGGATGATTGAGGAAGTATAAGGAAACAATTCGAATAAAACAGCAGCCCATTCGAATGAAAAAAAAGGACTACAGCAAGCTCATTCGAATGACAGAGGCTCATTCGAATGATAGATGATATATAACAAAGGCTATTCAGATCTGATCAAGGACTCATTCGAATGACTCACAAATTCATTCGAATGAATTTTGACAACTTCCAACTTTTGAACTGGCAAAAAGCGACTCATTCGAATGCAACAGTACCCTCATTGGAATGAATTCATGGGGTACTCACGGGTCATTCGAATGACAGAGAGACTTATTCGAATGCTAGACTATACAAAGCAACAACTTATTCAAATTTTCAAGGGCTCATTCGAATGACAAGAAAACTCATTCGAATGACAGTCTCAAAACCTCAAAAATACATATGAATGATACGATAACACATGACTTATTCGAATGACAAAGGACTCATTCGAATGACTGATACATTATAAGGGAAAAACTTACGATAACACTGAAAACTCATTCAGATACCACTGAACTCATTCGAATGACAATGAGGCTCATTTGAATGACTGGAAACTTATACAAAACGAAGCTTACGATATCAGAGACCATCTCTCGAATCAAAACTTAGCATCACTACACCATTCCGAAAGAAATATTGGGAGAACAATCCCAATTGATATAAAATAATATCAAGATGCATTAAATCAATCGCTTATGAAAGAAAACGCTGTAAAGGATTATGCATAGCTTAACATAACTCACTGGGTAATAATATATCGCATGAGAATATATATATATATACTTGAACATACCATCTGATTAAACTGGGAACCCAAAACAAAGAGTCTTGGTATTCTAAGATCACTGCTAATATGATTTGAAGATCATATTTAAAAGATTCACTATAAAGAATCCCACATAACTTCCTCATGCACTCACTGCTCTACGCATATATATATATATATACACATTGGAATTGATATAAATCTGAGAACTCAAAGAAGCGCTGGAATAAACTGAGAACGAACTAACTTGAATCTGTAATGAAAGGAATTACAGATAGGATACTTGCCTTATGCTAACTCTGATCGGATCGAGCGATTGCAATGGAGAATCTAAACACTACAATGCTTCTCAAACTCTCTGTTCTTCACAGACTTCTTCTTTTTACGCGGCGTGAGAAAATTGTGACTTATGAAACTATATATATACACTGATCTAAGAAGTCCCTAATGCCATAACTCATTCTCCTATTATAACCAGGAGACTTCACCAACCCAAAACCTTCTCACGCTCGGATACCTTAATCCCTTAAGAATAATAACTCTAATTAATTAATTAAATTCTAATCACAAATTGCTAAATGACTCTCATGTCCTTGCATTTAATTTCCACAATAAGTAAATATAATTAAATGCTATTTCCTCAATTACAATCTCTAAATTACAACAACAACAACATATCCAGCCTTTATCCCACTATGTGGGGTCAGCTACATGAATTCTAGACTTCCATGTATTTCTGTCTTTTGTCATATCCTCATTTAGATCCATATATTTCATATCAAATTTTAATCTCTCTCAAAGTCTTCTTGGGTCTACCTCTACCTCTTTTTGTGACTAATTGTTCCATTTCATCAACTCTCCTCACATGAGCGTCTCTTAGTCTCCTTCTCACATGACCAAACCATCTTAGTCTAGTCTCTCTCATCTTCTCCTCGATTGGCACTACTCCTACCTTATTACGAATAACTTCATTTCTAATTTTATTCTTTCTTGTATGTCCGCACATCCATCTTAACATCCTCATCTCCGCTACACTCGTCTTTTGCTCATGCTAGTATTTGACTGTCCAACATTCTGAGCCATACAGCAAGACTGGTCTTATAGCTGTCCTATAAAATTTTTCTTTCAATTTTAATGGGATTTTACCATCACATAACACCCCTGATGCATTTCTCTATTTTAGCCAACCTGCCTTAATTCTATGTGCGACATCCTCGTGGATTTCTCCATCTTTTTGAATCACGGATCCCAAATATCGAAAATGGTCTTTTCTTTGTAAGATTTGGTCTTCTAATTTTATTATAACATCATCCGCTCTTGCATTTTTACTAAATTTGCATTCCATATATTCTGTTTTCTTTCTACTTAATTTAAATCCCTTAGATTCTAGATTGTTTCTCCACAACTCAAGCTTAGTGTTCACTCCTTCTAAATTGACACATTAAAATTTAATTGGCAAATTCTCTCAATTAAACCTCAAAAATTAATTAAATAATTCTAAATAAATGCTGGGCCCTCTAACGGGTCATTACATTAAGAGATTGAGAGAGCATAATTTGGAGGGAGAGTTTAGATGGAAGAGAGGGAAACAACAAGAAAGAGGGAGAATGTTCAAGAGAAAGGGAGAGAAAGATAATAGAAAGTGGGAGAGAGATAACAAAGAATATTCAATTCATTTCTCAACATCCTTCCCCATTCTCTAGTTGTGGCTTATATATAGCCTAACAGCCTCTCGCATGCACCCATGTGCAGTACAAATGGTAAGCATAACTGCCTATAGCTAAGGACAAATATCTATAACAAAAAGGAAAAGAAAATTACAATTACTGCCTTTGGAAATTGACATTAAGCTGCAAGTATATTGTTGTAATTTTGTTAGATGCGCATAGGTGTTGTTAGGTGCACATGGTTGTTGTTATTCTAGAATGTGCTTTTAGTTATGATAGCTAGGCCAAGCCTATAAAAAGGCTACTTGTAAGAGGATGGAAGGCATGGTGAATGATAATTGAGTCTTTTCCCTCTAATATTTTGTTCTCTCCCTCTCTCTCAAACCCTCTGTACTTCCCAAATTCTTGCTATTCTCCCTCGTTAGTCTAACTTTCCCTCCCATTCTCTCTCAATTCTTGAATTCTACCCTAAATAGCCTATGTCAGATCTTGGGATTGTCACTAGAAGCACCATGGTTACAGACATTTTGATTTCTTTTTATTACTGTAAAATTTTTTCTATTTCTTTTACTGCTGTAACTCCACAGTTATGAGTTTGTTAAGCTTAGAGGGTACCCACGTGTAAGGGCTAGAATAGGACAAAAGAGGTTGTTACAACTGAAGAGGGAATAGAATCTGCTGTGGCAGCGTCTAGCCTCTTAACGGATTGTATATACTCCCCAAGACCCTCTTGGAGGGGATTATCAATTATCAAAGAGAATTATGAGATTCTTCCTCAACCTTCTCTTGTCTTTCTTTCTTCTATTTGTTCTTACTTTGCTTTTACCCTAATTCATACTAAATTAGGAGAGCGACCATTGTGCGGCTTGGCCGTGACAATTTGGTATCGGAGCTCGATCTTGGCCAGAGTTCTTTTGGGTGGTGGTATGATGGCAGAAGGAACCTGTATGAAGAACTTTGAGTCGCAGCTATAGCAAGTTAGCTCGACCATGACTAAGTTCCAGAACAAGGTGGACCAATTGGAGCTTGGGTCTGACTGGAACCACGAGGCGATCACGACAGTAGATTGCAAGGTGGAAGGTTTAATCGGGGGCTTGGAAAGAAGATTGGACGAAGCTCTCTCTCAAAGAGGATATCACGTAGATGAGATAGGATATGGGAGCACAACTACAACAATTCATGGTGATGTTTACTTGCTAGAATTCGATAAGAATTGCTCCTGATTTTCGTCCTAGGGATAGAACAGAGCCTATTTTACAGAACAATAGGATGAATTAGATGAATGGGACCTCTGAAATTAAGGTCGAACTTGAAGAAGAAGTAGAAGCGATGATGGACAGAGGGCGTGAGGTACATGGCAATCCTCATCACTCGGGGTTCCCCATGCCCTTGATGGAGATCCCTGTGTTTGAGGGGACTAACCCCCATTGGTGGTTGAGGAAATACGAAAGGATGTTTGACTGGTATAACATACTTAAGGGTAGACGAGTGACCTTAGTTGCAACATACTTTGACGATGTGGTTGACGCTTGGTTTTGAGGGTGGACCCGAGTGAGGGAGACTTATACGTGGGAGGAATTTTTTGATAAATTTTTTGAGCGATTTAGGGAGAGGAGTATGTCTGATGTTATAGAGGAGTTTAACAAGCTGAGGCAGGTGGGAGAAGTAAGGACCTACCAAAGGAGGTTCGAGGAACTGAGGTCCTTAATGATTAATCACAACCCTCATCTCTCGGAGGCCTACTTCGTATCCAGTTTCTTGAGTGGCCTTAGTGATGATTTAAGGCCTATGGTGAAAATGATCAAGCCCCAAATTGTAGAGCAGGCAACAGAGAGTGCCCGATTGCAAGAGGTGGTAGTGGGAGCTTTGATGAGGAAGCAAAGGCAACAACAAAAGGCTATGATAATGGGGACCTTTAATCAAGGGGGAAAGGCTACAACCGTGCATTGATTAAGGGGAACATAGGGGTGAAGAATTTGGGGAGATCAAGCTCGGGGGGAAGACCCATTGAGCATAGGAGACAGCCTGGTTTGTGCTTCAAGTGTGGGGATAAATATTATCCCGGACACCAATGCAAGCGTCAACTGTTATTGTTAGAAGGAGATATTGGAGAAAGGTTAAAAGAAGAATAAGAGATTGAAGAGTGCGGGTAGTTAGGAGAAGAAGATAAGGGAGAGATATCACTACATGCCTTGAAGGGGGTAACTAATAACAAGATCATCAAGATCAAGGTAGAGGGGAAGGTGAAGGACTGTAGTCTTATGATCTTGATTGATAGTGGGAGCACTCATAGCTTCCTAAATGAAGGCACAACTAAGATGTTGAAATGTCCACTCATGGGAACCCAACCCTTGAGTGTGATAGTGGCTAATGGGAGTAGGTTGCTAAGCAAGTCAGCTTGTAATGGCTTCTTTTGGGAGATGCAGGGGGAGGAGTTTGAGGCTGATCTCAGGCTTCTGCAATTGGGAGGTTGTGCTGTGGTACTAGGGGGTTGACTAGATGAAAGGGGTGAGCCCCATAAGCTTTGACTTTAACCAGATGGAGGTTTCTTTTGAGAATGGAGGAAGAAAGATGACTCTCACAGGGGGAAAGGAGACTGGGACATGTAAAATGATCACTGGGAAGAGATTGCAGAGGGTCTTTAAGAAAAAATTGTGCTAACTGACACAATTGTTCTCGATTGTGGGAGTGGAGGAGGGACCTAACAAGGCGGTGCGTGGAGAATTTTACTTAACGGTTAGCATTGATCAAGGAAAGCTTGACCAGGTACAATCACTGCACCTTAGTAATAAATTGCTGATATAATTTAGGGACCTCCTTGTTGAACCTGCCACCCTTCCCCCTCCCCGAGTATTAGACCATGCTATTAATCTCAAACCCAATGCTAAACCTATCAACATTAGGTCTTACCGTTATTCCCCAATTCAAAAAACAGAGATTGAAAAGATGGTGAGGGAAATGCTAAGCCAATCTTTCATAAGACCTAGCTAAAGTCCTTTTGTTTCCCAATCCTATTAGTTAAGAAAAAGGATGGATCATGGCGTTTTTGTGTGGATTATCACCAACTTAACGCCTTAACCGTCAAAGACAAATTTCCCATACCTCTTGTGGAAGATCTAATAGATGAATTACACAATGCCAAATTCTTTTCCAAGCTTGACCTCTGCTGAGGTTGCCACCAAATTAGGATGAAGCCCTAGGATATTCATAAAACTGCCTTTAGAACCCACCATGGGCACTTTGAATTCTTGGTGATGCCCTTCGGGATCACCAATGCCTCAACCACTTTTTAGTCCCTCATGAATTGAATTTTTGAACCTTATCTAAGAAAATTCTGTCATGACCCTAGGGTTTAGCTAGGGTCTAGGAAGGAATTTGGATAAGAGTTGGAAGAAGATAGAGCAAAGAAGAGGGCAAGGAAGAACAGAACAAAATTGAGGGGGAGAGAGAGAAGTCGTGGGAGAGTATTGAGAGAGGGAATTGAGATTCAAATCATTCATTAAAAACCCCTTTCTCTAACTACTCAAGCCTATTTATAGGCTTACAATTGAAAATGCTAACAACAACTGAAAATATAACTAATAAGGAAAACACGACATGTATTACTAATATATCCTTGGGGTCATGACAATCCCCACCCCTTCAAACAATTCTTGTCCCTAAGAATTGGCTGCTGTTAACCCTTTATTCAGCCAATTCTAGCCTTAATAATTTGTTTTCTTCTTCGCCTTTTCTTGTTCTTATCTCTCACTTTTCTTTTCTTTTGTCTTGCCCTGTCTTTTCCTCTGAAAACAACAGTATCATGATTCGCTGCAGCACCTGTTCTAGCCATCCACCCATTCCTTGTTGCTCTCAAAATTAATTCCATTTGACCTATCACACCTTCCACCATAATCTCTCTAACTGTACATAGTAAGTCAAATTGCTTTGCAGGCCAAAATTTGGTTCGATGCTGCTGCTTTCCAATGGAAATGAGAACTATCAAAGCAGCAAAAGTCTCGTTTCCTTCCACAAAGAATTTCCCCACCATCTTCCCAATGTCTTCTTTCTCTTTAGTAGAGGTATCCTCAATTGGGGTATCTTTAACTTCCAGTAGATTTTTCTGGAAGTAACCACTTCCAGCAGATTTTTCTCTCAATGGAACCTTGATAGCTTCTTTAACAATTACCATTACTTCCTTGGTAGCCTGAATTGCCTGATCCAATTTAGGTTTTTCCTCATTCTTTGCAGCTACCGTCCTTATCCTTAGGTCTTTATTAGCCTCATACTTTTCATCAGCTGCAAGGACACTATCACCATCGCCATCCTTCCCTTCTAGTGCTGATACATCAACCTCCAGCAGATATGAACAGTGATCCCCACCTATAGCATTGTCCAATCTCTCTTCCTTGCTAAAATCTTTAGTTACAATTGGCCGGTCCAACTCCAATTTTTCCTCTGATTCATGCTTGGCATGATTTGCAGCCTTAGAAGCTTCTTCAATCAGTTGTCTGCCCTTAATATAACTGTTAGGCTGCAACTCTTGCTTTCTAAAAATGGCTTCTAAGGCGAGTTCCTGCAGCCTTGCTCTCTTGGCTACCTCTTTCACAATTGTCAGCATCATTATCCTGATCATTGACCTTAGTTTGTCCTTCAAACCACTAACAAATCTTGATACAAAATAGTGCTCCGTCAAAGCTGGTTGATTACTCCACAATAGGGATCTTAACTCCTCAAATCTATCCCAATAATCTGTCACCGATCCCTCCTGACTTAATTTGTTAAACTCCTCAGTCACCTTAATCATGTTATTTTTCATTCCAAATTAGTCATGTAAATTTCTAGCAAGATCAGTCCACCTGATCTCCCCTTCCCTAGACATTGGAGTATGATTGGCAGTGTGGGAAGATGAACATCTTACCTGATTTCCAGTTTCAAGGCCAGTAGTTCCTCGGCCTCTTGCAAGCCATAGGTCATAGGAAGGGTGCCTTGACCAGGCAAAATTGGATCAGCTATTGCTCGGGGAGGAAAATTCGGTGATAGCCGGAATTGAGGTAGCGAAGACAGCTTGTAAAACATGTTGTTGATCCGCTGAGCATGTTGATCCATCATCTCCCGATGCCTCTCCAAGTCACTCTGCACTCTTTCTCGAGAGGCAGCTAGATCCTTCCTCATGTTTTCTCTGCTGGCTGTATTATCCTTCAGGCCATGGGTCATCGCCTCCTGCATTACCTTGGATTCTTTAGCTTCAGAATTCAACCTCTTAAAATGATCAACAACCTCTAAAAATCGACCTTCCATAGCTCGTTATTTTGTACAATCTTCCCTAATCTCTGATTCAGTTACAACCTCCAAAGTTCAGTTGTTGTTGAACAGCCTCCAAAACAATTGCCGAGTCCACCTCAAACAATATGCTAGCTCTGAATAGTTTCAGACAACTTGTTCTAAGCAGCTTCAGAAACCTGCCAGGCAACTTCCGAACCCGACACTTCCCCTTCGCTATTACTTTCGCAGTGCAACACTGAAACCAAACTTATGTTGCACACTTACTTCCAAAAATCGCTGATCTAAATAGCTTCGATCAGCTTTCAAGAAATGGCAGGCTTATGCCGTTCGCCAGAGAATTTTGGTCTCAATCGATGTCCGCCTGAGTTCTAGCCAACTAACAATCGACTTCCCTCTGAGTTCGCGTTCAAAATTCAAGCCGTCGACTCTTAGTTTCGCCAACCGCAGCTTCCTTCTCGTCTCAACCTCACTTTAGCAATCGAGGATCGAATTTGTGTGGCCTTCAAGTTCACCTACTCGTAGCTTCCAACTTCACCATAATTCCGTCACTGGAACCTCACGAAGCAGCCTCGATCAGCCCTATCCTGATTCACTTAACTCACAAGTAGCAACGAAGATCTGCATTTCCTCTCCCGACCGCTATTGCCTTTCGCCTCAATCACATGCAACGAGTTTGCTAGAATCAAACTGATTTAAGGCTAGCCCCAGCGGAGTCGGCACCCAATCACTGTCCAACGTCTTACCTTTGAAGGCAACTTTCGCTGTGTAACTCCTCCTTACCTAATTTGATTTCGTCACTGAGAGCAATAGCCTATGGCCGCATGCAAATTACGGTCCTCCTGTTCCGCGTTCGATTCACAGCGGATTCAAGATTGCTCGGACTCGACTGCGATCGTTGTAGCCTCCGATCGCTCCAATCTGCTTCTCTTCGATGCCTTAATCTCCGTTCAAATCGCTGCTCGATCAATTGCCAGAAGTCACTTACACTCTGGCCAGTTCGATCCACTTCCACGCAAGTGGTGTCTTTCGATTTGCCCCTGCTCACCTCGATCAATACTCGTAGCAGTCTCTTGAGAACTGATTCTCTTTGTTGATTTTCTGAATTAACTTCGCGGAATTGCTACTCTGATGCGGACCAGCTATTAGAAAGTGTTGGAATCACATTCGAAAATCACCTGGTCTACTTTTGCTTCAAAAGTCGAACTAGAATGGCTAGAATTCACTGCCGATAATTGTCGAAATTACTCAACAGAGAAAATCGCCGAGGACGATAGCTCTGATACCAAATGTCATGACCCTAGGGTTTAGCTAGGGTCTAGGAAGGAATTTGGATAAGAGTTGGAAGAAGATAGAGCAAAGAAGAGGGCAAGGAAGAACATAATAGAATTGAGGGGGGGAGAGAGAAGCTGTGGGAGAGTATTGAGAGAGGGAATTGAGATTCAAATCATTCATTAAAAACCCCTTCCTCTAACTACTCAAGCCTATTTATAGGCTTACAATTGAAAATGCTAACAACAAAAAATACAACTAATAAGAAAACACGACATGTATTACTAATATATCCTCGGGGTTCCTTGGGGTCATGACAAATTCATACTCGTATTTTTTAATGACATCCTTATCCATAACTGAACCTTGGATCAACACTTAACTCACCTAAGAACCACCTTTGAGGTCCTTAGATCTAACCAACTCTTTATCAAAAGGTCTAAGTGTGCCTTTGGTCAAGATCAGGTGGAGTATTTGGGTCACTTAATATCAAGAGAGGGAGTTAGAATAGACCCAAGGAAGGTGGAATCCATGTTGGCTTGGCCCAAGCCAACTACAGTAAGGGCCTTGAGGGGGTTTCTTGGGCTTACCGGATACTATCGCCGGTTTGTGAAGGGGTATGGTGTCATGTAAGCCTCTAATGGATCTCCTAAAGAAAGGGAGTTTCAACTGGGGACAAGAGGCTGATGAAGCTTTTGAGAGATTGAAGGGAGCTATGAGTAGAGTGCCTGTCTTGGGGTTGCTGAATTTCAACAAACCCTTTGTATTGGAGACGGATGCATGTGGGGTAGGATTGGTGCAGTGTTGATGCAGGAAGGTAGGCCATTGGTATTCCTAAGCAAGCCTTGAGCCTAAGACACCTGGGGCTTAGCATATACGAGAAGAAATTTCTAGCAGTGTTGATGGCTGTTGAGAAATGGTGACACTATTTAGGAGGAAGGTTCATAATCAAGACGGATCACGAGAGTTTGAAATTTCTGTTATATTAGAAATTACAAACTCAATTGCAAAAGAAGGGAATGGCCAAGTTGATAGGTTTAGATTACTCTATACAGTACAAAAGGGATAGGGAAAATGTGGTAGCTAATGCACTCTCAAGGTGCCACGAGGAGGAGAGTGTTGCAGTCATAACCACTATAATTCTTGAGTGGTGCCAAGAAGTGATAAACAGTTATGAAGGAGATGAAAAGGTGAAGGGAATATTGGAAAGGTTGGTTGTGGGACCTAAGGAAACTGATGGGTACACATTGGTGGAAGGAATGTTGAGGTATAAGGGCAGGATTGTGATTGGTAGCAATGAAGATCTCAAGAGGAAAATTTTACAGGCCCTGCATAAGTTGCCATTGGGGGGACACTTTGGGATTCAAAATACTTACCTTCAGGTGAGGCAACTATTCCATTGGCCCAACCTTAATGCAGAAGTAAAGGAGTTTGTGCTAGCTTGTGACACCTGTGGGAGGTGTAAGTATGAAAATGTGGCCTACCCTAGCCTCTGACAACCCTTATCGGTACCTGATCAAGTTTGGACTAGTGTGTCTATGGACTTTATCGAGGGGTTACCTAAGTCAAAAGGGAAGGACAACTTACTGGTAGTTGTTGATAGGTTAACGAAATTTTCCCATTTTATAAGGCTTGCCCATCCCTATGCAGCCCAAGAGGTGGCTAGGGTATTTATGGATCAAGTGGTGGCATTGCATGGGATTCCTAAGTCTATAATTTTAGATCGTGATAAGATCTTCACAAGCCTTTTATGGCAAGAACTTATGAAGCCATTGGGGACCAAGTTGAATATGTCCACAGCTTATCATCCTCAATCGGATGGGTAAACTGAGAGGGTGAATCGGAGCTTGGAAACTTATTTAAGATGTGTCTATATCATGCAACCTAAAAGCTGGCCTAGGTGGCTTTCCTTAGCCCAATGGTGGTATAACTCTAACCACCATACCTCCATGAAAATGTCCCCATTTGAGGCTCTATTTAGGTACAAGCCTCCCATTTTGCCAACAATAGGGGAGTACACTATTGTAGCTTCAGTCGAGGAGTACTTGTAGCAGAGGAGAACGGTATTGCAATAGCAGAAGCAGGAGTTGGCGTCAGCTCAGAATAGAGTGAAGCAATTTGCAGATCAGAAGAGGAGTGATAGGGAGTTTACAATAGGGGATAAGGTATATCTAAGGCTGAGGTACCCCCATTTGAAATCTATCACCTGAGGGCCAGTGTCAAACTCAGTCCCAGGTATTTTGGGGCATTTCCTATAATGACTAAGGTTGGGAAGGTAACTTATCGTTTGCAACTCCCTGAGGAATCCCACATTCACCTGGTGTTCCATGTTTCCCTCTTGAAGAGGTCAGTAGGCATAGAGCAGGTGAACCCGGCATTGCCCTCACTTCCTAAGGAGATAGTTAGGGTGGAAGAGCCGGGGGCTATACTAGATAGAAGGGTGGTTTACAGTCAGGGGGTCCCACTCATCCAAGTCTTGGTAAAGTGGAAGAATGGATCAGCAGGAAGCAACACTTGGGAGTATCTGCCAATTTATTCAAACAATTCCCAAGATCTTCCAGTCTCCTTAGCATTTCTTGAGGACAAGAAATTTGTTAAGGGAGGGGGAATTGCCACGAGAAGCACCATGGTTACATACATTTTGATTTCTTTTTATTGCTGTAAAATTTTTGCTATTTCTTATACTGTTGTAACTCTACGGTTATGAGTTTGTTAAGCTTAGAGAGTACCCACGTGAAAGGGCTAGAATAGGACAAAAAGGGTTGTTACAACTGAAGAGGGAATAGAATCTGCTATGACAGTGTCTACCCTCCTAACGGATTGTATATATTCCCCAAGACTCTCTTGGAGGGGATTATCGATTATCATAGAGAATTATGAGAATTCTTCCTCAACCTTCTCTTGTCTCTCTTTCTCTCTTCTCTCTCCCTCTCTTTCTCTTCTCTCTTTTCTTACTTTGCTTCTACCCTTACCGCATCTTCCTAATTCATACCGAATTAGGAGAGCGACCATTGTGCGGCTTGGCCATGACACGGATTTGCAATTTCCTTGGTTTATTTTAATTAAAATGAAATTTTATATATTGTCTTAACTTGTGGTTATTATTGGCTATTGGAATTATTTGTATTGGCATAGTACATACAAAGGCTTGTTTGACCCTAGTTCACCAATGGTTACCAACAGTTAGGAGCCAGTCACAAACTCCGTTTTGGGTTGTGTCAAAGTGGTATTAGAGCCAATCCAAGACTACTAAAGGGTGTGGGTCAAGAAAGACAGTATTTGATACTTACCTGGGTTAGATTAAGATAGGAGTTCTAGTGTAGCAAGGATACTAAGAATGAAGGGAGTGGAGTTTGTCATGGACCAATCCCATATCAGTAGTCTATTGGAGAAGTCTTGGGTATATTGCTATTCTTGGTCCCATGAACTCAAGTACCACCTTCAACCAATACTTTTGCTGAAGATCTGTGGTGTTAGACTAAGCTTAAATTAGGTAGTGATACCTTAGAATTGAATTTTTTCAAATTTGATCTGGTCAAAAACCGTATAGATAGAATGTATATTAAAAATATAAGTGTGGATGATGTTATTGCAAGCCTTAAAAGATCAAGTTATTCTGAAAAATGATCTGATTAAATAAATTGGATTAATTGTTCAAAAAGGACAGATTATTGGGAATGTTACTCACAGAATCAAAGTTGTAGAATTTGATTGATACATGCAGTTTGGGGGCTTGACGATCTCTTTTTCTCATCCATACCTGTTCTATTGAACAAAATTTTAGGTCCATTCGTATTCCAAATGAACCAAATTTGTAGAATACCCATTGGGTTGTGTTAAATTGTTAACTATCACCATCTCGTCTAAAACCTTAAACCTATAGATAGAGGGTTAGCATAATCTTTTATATTTTAATTTTTGCTATCAATATGCCCGGTTACATGTGGCCAAAATTCACTGTATAACTGGTTCAAACATATGCAACTATTTAAATATTAGGTTAGTAGTGAGATTTGAACTCCACCTTTTCCTACTTTAGTACTATATTAAATTGTTTACTACCACCATCTCATTTAGAAACTTAAGTTTGTGGATAGAGAGTTAACGTTATCTTTTATATTATTGTTTTTACTCCCAATAGGTTAGATAAAGATTGCCATCCTTAAATCTAGGAAAAATTGTTATATAAGATAAGTGCATCCAACATTTTTTTTTCCTAGTAGGCAATCACAAGAGAACAAGAAAACAAAATAAAACAAACTAAACCAAAAGAGTGTCCAACATCTTATGCAATTGTATACTCCTTTAAAGTAAAGTTTTATCCAATGGATAGAAAACCGTTGTTGTGTGGCTTACATTTCTAGGTAGTTTAAGCATCAACATGTGCAAAATATTAGTTGAAATGCAAAAAGGAAGATGGATGCATGGCTATACAACAAAAGACAAAATAAGAAACAAGAGCATACTTTATAGCATATGTAATGAGGTTGGATTGGAATCTATAGAAGATAACATATGGGGACCATGATTATGATAGTTTGGACACGTGAAATGCCAATGGACATGCCTATAAGGTGAGTGGAAGAAATGGGGGAATTTTCCAGCCAAAGAGGGAGAGGAAGGCCATATGAAACTTGGTGGTTAGGATTTAGTGGCCTAATCGAGGATATGGCCATGGATTTATTGGCTGGAAGTCTAGAATTCAATGTATCAGACCATGCCTTGTGAAGATTGAGGTTTGTGATTGTTGTTGTATATGATCAGTATTGTTCAAGTTTATCTTGAAATATTTTGTTTTTATTTGGGTTTATTTTAGTCTTTGTGGTCATAGATTAGTATATCAGATAGGATTAGTTTCAAAGAGTTTTAATTGGTTTAGGAGTTTTATCAAGCTTATAGATATGGTTGTGTTATTGAATAACAAGTTCTTGTCCAATCTAGAAGCTTGTTTTAATCTTCAACCTTATTTGTTTGTACATCTGACTGATTGCTATTTGCTCCATCAGTCTGTAACCTAAAAGCAAATTATTTCTACCTCAAATGAAAAATATGTAGTAAGTTATAGCTTATTAGATATACTTAATTACAAATTTATTGATATATTTAGTTTTGAACACTGAACTCTGAAATATGGAAAAAGAAAAGAACTTAGATAAGTAATAGTTATTAATTCAAATAAATTCTTGATATATATGAAAAAGAATTTATATGCTACAGGAATTATTAAGAAACTCATCAATGTGGCAAGCTTTTTGGGATATGCTATGTCACTATAAATAGGCTATAGAAGATGAAATAGGTAGAGAAAGCCTGGAGCATTTTGGAGGAGACTTCAGATAGAGAAATCAAACTGAGCGAAGCAGAGCACTATGTCCTTAACTCACTGGTTTTTTACCTATTTATCAATGATAGATTCTAAACACCTTCCCACAAAAGATGAGATGTTGTTTTATCATGAAAATCTATAGAACGGTTAGAGAAAGTTCTAAAATACCAGGTGGCATTCTGGGTTGGTTTTCTAATGTGAGAAGATCATCTCAGAGACCTTGCTTCTTTCTCTGAGACCAGTCATTAACCGTAGACCCTTTAATGGAGGGATAATCCTCATGACAAGCTTTCTACCTTCTGTCACCAAATCACAAGACACCTCGCAAAGCCTCAAGTATGAAGTCACTTTGGACTTTGGAGCCCCTTCTCAAGAATTTCAAAGTGAGAAATAGTTGGAATAGGATAAAGCATTGTGTATCGGTTTGTCATGTGGAGTGACTACATGAATACTTGAAATCACTCTCAGATGGATCATTAACCTAGTCCTTTTAACATAAGGATAATATTCACGACTAGCCTCCAGTCTCCACCAAATTACAAGACCGCTAGGTAGCCAGCCCTAAGAAGTTTGACGCTGTCCTTCTAGGATTCTATGGTGGGAGATGGTTAGATGAGGATGAGGCCAAGTAACCTTGGGTGACAACTAAGATATATTACATGTAATACTCTTGTTTGGAGATGTATAAATTTTTTATTATATATAGGAATTATGTACATGAAATAAGGAGAAGATTTAATTGGAATAGATTCAAATGGAAAGAACTGAAGGGGATATCTTAGTAAATATTAGTAGGGTAATATATAGTAAGTATAGTTTGACACATGTATGTTTAGTTTTTAAAAAAATCAAAGATTTTAAAAACTAGATAGACTTTTTGATTTAACCCTTAATAGCCTCATAATAAATTGTTATTTGTATAGATATAGATTATATAAATCATGTTTCCATGTTGTACATGTCATAGTTATCAAAAGCGTACCTAGGCTTAAGGTTCAGCTAAGGGTGCCTCAATTTTTAAGGCACATGCCTCACCTTGAGGAGCAAGGGCACGCCTTTTGCACGTACATCATAATTTTTTTTTTTTTTTTGAAGGACTTGTTAAAATCTAACTAGTAATAACTAGGAACAAAATTAAAAGAAATTTGAGAAAACAACAAAAACACCCTATTAGCTATATAATAAATGTGCGCCTTGCATCCAAAAGGCTCGTGCCTGCCTATGCCTTGTGCATTGCACCTAGGCTCCAATCACTTTTGCACCTTAATATGCCTTGAGCCTTTGACAACTATGGTATGGGTTGGTTTCACAATATCAACTATGTAATAGAGCACGACCATATCAATTATCTTTATTCACCACCATCTCATAAAATTATTCCATGTAGAACTTTATCTCATCATTTCTTCACTAAAGGGTTGCATTAGGAAGGGCATCTGGTATATTTTGCCACAATTTTCTTTTGCATTAATTTTATTGCCAATGTAACTTGTAAAGAAGTCAATTGACAATGTGGTGCCACTAACCCTAACTTGGTTAGGATAAGGCGTAGATGATGATGATGACAGATGTAGATTACATATTTATGAGTTCTATTTTTGAAACTTCTTTCATCTTTCTCCTACTTATGAAATTTATCCATTAATTCTTATTCTCGTTTGCTTAATTTCCATGCTAATTATATCCATCATGTTATGGGTCCTATTCTTTTTTTCATGAACATGGCATCACTTTGTCTAGAACCTTAAGCACTTATTTAATGATTGCTTGCATCACATAATATCATCAATACCAATCTCAAGAAATTTGTAGAAAGGCGACAGGCACCCATGCATAAGGATATTTTCAGTTACTGCCAATAAACCAAACCCTTGTCCTCTCCCTCTTTCCCCCAGTGAACATGCAGTCCTGCCTTGCACGTACCCAGTGAAAATAGATAAGCAAGGATGCTTTTGCACTAGCACCCATCTTACAATCACCTGTATGGACAAGCATTCAGGGTGCTCTCCTGCCATTGCATCTATTGGTGTGAACCCATGGTTCAAAATCAGTATTGCTACTTCATTTTGGATGTTTGGTGATGTTCAGTTGTCACATTTTGGTGTATATATATATATATATAGCTGGCTATGTATTCTTTCTTTTAAGCAGCAAGTTTGGTTATTTCTTAGTGTTTCTTCAGAGTATTGATGGATTCTTATTACCTTGTTCTTATATTGAGAATAATTTCATTTTTTATACAGAACAAAAGTACGGGGGAGCTGAGCTTTTTAACCAGTTTAATGAATTTTGGAGGTTCAATGGGTGAGTTTCTATTTTGCACCTAGGTAGGCTATATTATTTGTTTGGCATAAGCAATGAATTGCTCATGTTGTTTCCTGCAGTGAGAGTTTTTACCAGCATCCAGGAAAAAGCTCCAACAAGTGGTATCCTTTCTCATGTTTATATTAGAGACTTAGTTTTCATGTTACTGAAATCTCTAACAGATCATGCTGAGAATGATAATCATCTGAAGTGTGGAACTTTGGAAGATGCCCACTTGATTTTCTAAGCCAACACTTAACGTACTGATCCTAAACCTATTTTTTGGTTGATTAAGTTAATGGAAAATGCTTTTAATTTGGAAACCATCACATTTTCCATCTAACTACCTCAGTGTAAAGCCAAAAATGTACAGATGATGATCAAAGGTGCTAGGGGAAGGGTTATTGGCTAAAAACCTTACATTTGACTTAGTTTGTATGTACTTACCCCTAAACTTGAACGTCCATCAACTACTAATCTTGGCAGGCTGAGCTTTGCCACTGCAGCAAGCAAGATCCTATTAAGTTCGTTCAATATTTTCTGGACCAGAAAATGGTACTAGGTAGCTAGAATTTATGTGACAAGTGGGCACGATAATATGGATGAAGAGAATGACTAAGGTCATAGATTGCATACACTACTAGATAATGACCCTAGAAATTGACTCTAGAAAAGCAGAGGATTTAGGCTCCATCAAATTGAGTGGCATTGTGGAAAAGGCTATTAGGTTCCTGGTCATAACTTGATTTAGGCTCCATTTTTTTCGATGTTATTTTACATTGAAAAATTGTTTTACACAAAGAATTCTTATATTTCTTTTTGAGGTTAGATTTCATGTGAAAATATTTTCCAAATTAGCTATGTGCATACATATATATATATATGTATTGTATGTGTTTATATATATGAATGTATATGTGTATATATGTTTGTATATTTATATATAGATATACATATTTACATATATACATATATGTAAACGTGTTTTGAGGTAAGGAATGATAATCTATTAGTGTTGGTGTGAATAGGAAAATGACTTGTAGATTTTGAATTGGTAAGTCATTTTCCCCCTTTTGGTGTCAAACATTTTGCAAATTTGAGTCATCCAAACACCAGAAAATAGGTAAAACATTTTCTTGGAGCTCTAGGGCTGTTTAGTCGTGAAAAATTATTTATAGTTTCTTGTCTCCAATTTTCTATAAAATCTCTAATTTTCATTTTCTATAAAAAATTTGAAAAACACGTTCAAATGTTAAAAATAAAGAAACTAATTTCCAATCTAGAAAATTAGAACATATGTTTAAAAAAAAGAGAAATGTTTTAATTTATTTTGTGTAACTTGTGTAAGAGAAGGAGATAAAGATGATTTGTGAAAACTTTTTGAAAAATCGTGTTTTCCAAATTAACAAGGAAAACTTAGAAAACTTATTTTTAGTAGTTTTCCAAATTTAGTTCAATTTTGAGAAATGGCATTTTCTAAATCTCCATTTCTCATTTGAGAAATTTATGTATTTGAACAAGTTTTCTAGTTTTTATTTTTATTTTTTGTGGTCTTTTGTTGAGTAATTTTCTGGAAAATTGGAATTGTTTTTCACAATTAAACAGCCCCTTAGTGTGCTTTTCTTCCCTTTTTGGCATTCCATAAACAATCAGACATGCGGAGGGGAGCTTCAGAAGAAACAAACAATGTGGCATAGCGGAAAAAGCTAGTTAGTTTTTGATCTGGTGTTGACTGTGCTTATTCATTTGTGGTTGCGCATGCTTCCTCGTCTTTCTATGATACGTATGTATGTGCATAATATGTATCGATTTGTTATCCTTGATTTGTTCAAAGTTGTTTTGGGATATGTGATCGGTATTATGACAAACGGCACCATCTTGAGTCAAATAATCATTTACCGGAAGCCACGGCTAGAGAAAGAGAAGAAGAATTGAGTAGTAGAAGCCACAAGCTAGAAAGACACAGGCTTCAAGTCATGCATGCTCCAAGTGGTTCTCGTCATACTTATAGCTTAGATGATGATCATATTCTTGAAGAAAAAAGATCCAGATTTTCAGCCCGTATTTAGATTCTCTATGTTTATACGTCGCATTTTCTGAAGTTCTTGTACGTTGATGCTCATAATCATAAAGAAGGCAAGCATAGTATAGTATTTTGTGGTATCGTATCATCATAATCCCATGAGATACATACATATATGTGTGTATATATATATATGTTGCCAAAATTTCAATTTAGTGGGTTGTCTCTGTTCTATTAATGTGGCTTCAGCACACTGTTAGACTTTTTCTTCCCGCAAGTGTACGGAATCGTAACAAGTAATATAATGATGAATCAAGTATCGTTCCCACGAAGATTGGTTTTTTGGTCCCTACTTTAACCACTATTAACTTTAATAAGCCACACACAATTCAAAGAATACTCAATGGAAGTTTTATATAAATTAAAACTAACTCACCAAAGGAAAAACACAAAATAATTCTTTAGGTTTTAAATATGAAAATCTAATGCGCTAGGGTTCATGAATCCACCGTAGTTCTATATTTGGTTTAATCTCTCAGTGATTGAGTTTTATAATTCTTGCTTTGAGCTGAAAATCGATGATTCTAAGTTAATCAAAAGCCTCTCTCGATGGTCAATCGAATCTATGCTCACATATGAGATTAATTATCTCTAATTAATCTACAAATATAAAAACATGCATTTATCCACAATGATCATCAAAATAAGATTTTACAAGGCATAACAGTATCTCTACCTATTATCGAACCTTATGTCATTTATTATCAAGTGCTAATCTATATTGAATCTCTCGAAAACAATATAAATCACAAACACGTTCTAATGGCGGCCAAGCATCAAAACGGAATTAGTGCATAATAAACGATCAATTCAAAAGACAAGAATAAAATAAAATTCAAGTACTTTTAATTAAACCATCATTGAACTAGGTTTCATTAATCACCCTAGCCACAAAGTACTTAGCCTAACATAGTTTCAACCAACGAAAAAGTAATAAAAACGGAGTTCGTGATGTTGCAAAGAATAAAGAACAGAAAAATAAAACCAAAATCGAAGATCTTCAAGAAAATCTCCTCTTTTTGCCTCAACTTGCCGTCTTCTCCTCCTTCCAAAAACTCCTTCATCTCCCAAAAATAAGCCTTTATATAGCCCTTTTTAGGTTATCAAAGTCCTTCACCTTGAAGGAGTCTATTTCCCTTTTATTTGGATTAAAACGGGCTTAAAACGGCCTTGTCACGAAGCTTTGAACCCTACCGCGGTATGCTTGTTGTTGCAGACCCGTGAGCTCTAGAAAATAATTCCTAAAGCTGTCCTACAGCGGTATGCATACCGCTGTAAGACCGTGAGCTCCAGAAACTAAGTCTTATAGCGATGCTACAGCGGTATGCATACCGCTATAAGCTCGCTAGCCTTTTTTTTTTGGCCTCTTGCTTTATCATCTTCAACTTCTTGTTTTCGATACTCTTTTGCTTCTTTTTAATTCGAAACCCGACCATGCCTCCAAACTTCATTTCACTCCCATCATGCACCAAAAATCACTCTTTTTGCTCCATGTCCGCTTTAACACATGCTCCACATCTACATAACCATATATAGAACCAAATCAAGTAGAAATCATGCTCATTGAATGTATAAATGCTAAGTTTATAGACCAAAATAAGTGTATAAAAGACACTTATCACACACTTTACCCATTTAGTCGATCGGTGAAACTAACTGTATTATAAAATGATTGAAATCCTAGAAGAATTCAGGGCAAGCTGATGGCAGCAGCCAGAGCATCTCTTTGAACTTTAATGAGATGAAATTAGAGGGAACACAACTGCAAATGTATAAGGGAAGGGATGGCATGGCAGTGGGTTAGGTTTAAGGGTAAATTGCATTAACTTTATTCGAAGTCCCCATTCGAGACCTAATAACCCATTTGTCCACCCTCATCTACCCAAGGGCTCATATGCCCGTTTTAAACCCCTAACTACCCATTCACTAATACACACTATAAGATATAAATTAAAATTTTAATCACACTACAAATATATGTACGTACATACATAAACACATGTACGTCTAATATGCATACATATGTAAATATATATAGGTATATGTATGTTTATGTGATGTATATGCATACATATACGTATAATACCTATACATATAAATATAATAAGTACATGTAAAACATGTGGCGTCCCCACTCTTGGAAATCCTGTCATTAAGGGGAAAACGGAGAGGGAGTAACCAAAAGTATTAGAACATATATAACTCAATTAAAACCATACATAACTTTTTTCATTAAGTAGCGGAAGCCAAGATAATTATTTACAAAACCATCAATTTAACATACTCTTTAGGGCTTATTACCCATCCATACATCTCAAGAAGGACAACAAAAATTTGAATACAAATTAAACTATTTCTTTTGCACGCAAACATCCCCCAAAAACCTTTGAGTCAGAAGAGTTTTGTATACAAATCTACTCAAAGGATCAAGTTTCATTGGGCTCACCCTCATCCTTAGCTTTTCCTTTACCTGAAATGATGTAAAAACAAGTATGAGCCACAAAATTCAGCAAGTATAATTTAAAATAAACTTGAAGAATTAAGAATTAAAACAAGATAGAGTCGCTTATAATATTAAATGCACCCATGCCATACTTCATCATATCATATAAACTTGTACCTTAAATACATGCATATGTGCCCACATAAACATGACCGTAACCTTTGGATTGAAGTCATTCCACACACTAGTTTTCATCAGGCGAGCATGATGAGCCGAAGCTCTCTCGCATCAGGCCAATGCCTATTGAGCTTAAGGGTACCCTTGCGAACATAGTTTGCCGCGCAAAATAATAATCACATAGAAATTATTATGCATAAACACATAGGCACTTTGTAAACATATATAAGTTCATGAAGGATCGTAAAAAATGCACACTTCATACTTGCAGATAGATTTTTACCCCCCCCGAAAGACGAACAATCAATATCAAGATCAATGAATGAACATAATAATAGTTAACATGATGATTAGGGGCAGTATATAAGTAATATAGGGTGTATTGGTCGACAATAGGGGTGGAATGGTCTATAGATTTTTGCCAATGGTCAACAGCCTTAGCCCAATCGGTCGACAACATTGACAAGATTGGTCAGCTGCCAGTGCTCAACAATATGAACAACAAGAATGAAAGACAATATACATGCAAGATACATCAAAATCTTGCATGAAACTAAACCCTAGTCAAGAAAAGAATCATTCTCTTTGAATTATAGGGTGAATTAGAACCCTATTGAAGCTTTCATCAAGATTCATCAAGCATCTCAAAAATAACAAGAAGATTTACAAGATGGAATAGGCAAGACCTACTTATCTGAAAATAAGATTTTCAAGAACAAACTCTCCAAGATGAAAGGAGCAAGTGCATCTAAATTGAAAAGAAAATTGGAACTTGCATTTGAAGAGAAAGAAGTATAAGAACTTGCCTTGAGGATGGCTGAACTGAAAAAGGAAGAAAGCAACAGTATAGGGTCAGTGGAATGAAAAGCAAACGCGCTGGAACTGCAGTCCTCACCCTTTTTGAAGCTTCAAAACATAGGGAGAGAAGAAGAGAAAAGGAGAGAAAGAGATGAAAGAAAAAGGGAAGATGAAGCTTGCACGCCAAGCTCTCCCCAAAATTTGCCAAGTGTTCCCCCTTTTCTCTTTTCTTTTCCTTTTATACATACATACATACATACATATATATATATAATAACCTATTTATATAAATATCAATATAATATAGCATATAACATATATATATATCTATATATATACACAACAACCCCTTTCTAATTTTTTCCATTTTCAATTTTGACTTTTCAACTTAACTTAAAATTCCTTATGCTTTGAGTTTTCAACCTCAATCCACTCCTTTGCTTTGACTATTCTACATCATTATAACTTTGTCCTCTTTGACTTTTCAAACATGACATATGATCAAAATATAAGAAAATATGATATACGATACACAAGATTAACAACAACACGTCTTAAACTTGCTAACAGGTCGTTACAATTCCTCCCCCCTTAACAGAATTTGGTCCCTTAAATTTTTACTTGATTAATCAATCAACTATGGGAAGGAACGCTTCATTTCTTCTTCTAGCTCCCAGGTGGCTTCATTCGGATTATAAAGTTGCCACTGGACCTTTACACATGGAATGGATCTGTTCCTTAGCACATTCTCCTTCCGCTCCAGAATCCCCATAGGCAACTCCTCATAAGATGCATTTTTTTTGATCTCTAGGGTATGATAATTGATGACATATTGAGGATCTGACACATACTTCTGTAACATAGATACATGAAAAACATTATGAATATTGGCTAGCTACAAAGGCAACGCCAACCAGTAGGCTAAGGATCCCACTCACTCTTAGATCTCGAAAGGCTCAACATAACGTGGACTGAGCTTCCTTGTGACCCCAAATCTGCGTACACCATTCATAGGCATTAGTCTCAACAATACATGGTCTCTGACGGCAAACTCTAGATTCCGCCGCCGCCTATCAACATAACTTTTCTATCTATCTTGAGCCATCTTCATTCGAGCCTTAATAGTTCAAATTTTCTTAGATGTCTGCTCAATAATCTCTGGCCCCAGTAGTGTTCTATCTCCAACCTCCTCCTAGCAAATAGGTGATCTACAAGGTCTTCCATATAGTGCCTCATAAGGTGGCTTTCGAATGCTGGAGTGGTAACTATTATTGTAAGCGAATTCCACTAATGACAAATGATCATCCCAGCTGCCTTGAAAATCTAGCACGCATGCCCATAACATATCCTCTAGAGTCTGAATAGTTTGCTTTGTCTGCCCGTTAGTCTGCGGATGAAATGCAGTATTGAATTTCAACTTAGTCCCTAAGGCATCGTGCAAAGCATTCCAAAAATGTAAAGTAAACCTGGGATCATGATTTGATACAATGCTGGTTAGGATTCCATGCCACGAAAATTGGCACCATAGATTTTGATACATGTTTGTCATACCTGGGTGGATGGTGTAATGTGCTTTATGAACCTCAGATAAAATTTCTTATCTCTTCATTCTTTAGCACACAAATCCACCCATGATAAAGCAATAGACCATCACCCCTTCGACTATACGCCAAAGAATCAAAATTTTCACATTAGCTAAGATTTTGGCGAGTTTCACATCATTAAGCTGCTGGACTCGAATCCGATCATCCAAATCTGATTGCACCTTCATGTAGGCACAAAACACTACATGTCTTTCCTCAGAAAGAGAGATAGATAAATCACTCACCTGCTGCAGCAACAACCATTCCTGCACCATCATAGCTATAATTGATGCTCCACGACGACTCAAAGCATTGACCACTACGTTGGCTTTCTTGGGGTGATATAAGATCTCATAATCATAATCTTTAAACAACTCCATCCATCGCCATTGCCTCATATTCAACTCTTTTTGGGAGAAAATGTATTTTAAGCTCTTATGGTCGGTGTAGATCTCCACCTTCTCAACATATAGGTAATGTCTCCAAATCTTCAGTGCAAACACAATTGTAGCTAATTCCAAATCATGTGTCGGATAGTTCATTTCATGTTTTTTCAGTTGCTTAGAAGCATAATCATTCACATGGCCATCCTGTATCAACACACAACCCAATCCTGTACGAGAAGCATTGCTGTATATTATGAATTTCTCCCCATTCCTAGGGACAGCTAAAATAGGAGCAGTAGTCAGCTTCTACTTCAATTCCTGGAAACAATTTTCACATGCTTTATTCCACTCAAACTTTACTCCCTTCCTCGTTAACTTAGTCATGGGTGAAGATAGACGAGCAAAGCCTTCTATAAATATCTGGTAATAGCCAGCAAATCCAAGAAAACTTTGGATCTCGGTCACTATAGTAAGCCTCGCCCAATCAACTATGGCCTGGATCTTTTCAGGGTCAACTGAAATACCCTCTCCTGACACTATGTGCCTAAGGAACCCCACTTGTTTCTGCTAGAATTCGCACTTATTGAATTTTGCATACAATTGTTTTTCCCTAAGTCTACAAAACTGTCTTGATATGTGCCTTATGCTCCTCTAGACTTGGCGAGTAAATCAAGATATCATCAATGAATACAATAATAAAGCAATCCAAATACTGCCTGAGGACTTGTTTCATCAAGTCCATGAAAATTGCTAGGGCATTTGTCAACTCGTAAGGCATGACTACAAACTCAGGATGTCCATAACGGGTACAAAAAGATGTCTTCTGAACATCCTTTTCCTTGAATCGCACTTGGTGGTAGCCAGACTTCAAATCAATCTTAGAAAAGAGTGAAGCTCCACGAAGTTGATCCAATAAATCATCCACGTACAGAAGTGGATACTTGTTCTTCAATGTCACTTGGTTTATTTAGCGGTAGTCAATGCATAGTCTCATTGATGCATCATTCTTCCGCACAAATAGTATCAGAGCACCCCAAGGTGATGCAATGGGACAGGTAAATCCTTTATCAATTAACTTTTGTAACTAAGTCTTTAACTTTTTAATTAATTTGGGGCCATCTTATAGGGAGCTTTAGAAATAGGTTGGGTGCCTGGTGTTAATTATTAATTGAAAACTCAATCTCTCTTGGAGGCGGCAACCCTAGTAATTCTTTCAGAAACACATTAGGAAAATCCCGAACCACTGAAATCTCCAACAACTCTGTCTTGCTCCCCATGCCAGTTATCACAAAAGTGAGGTACGCCTCACATCCGTGGCGTATCAACCATTCGGCCTTCATTACCAAAATCATTGGAGTCGAACTCATCGGCTTAATATCTCAATACACAATAATTGGCTATTGGGGTAGTTCAAAATGGATCACCTTTCATCGACAATAGACCTTGGCATAATGTTGAGACAACTAGTCCATGCCCAAGATAAGGTCAAAGTCCTTTATATCAAGCGCCACTAAGTCGCCAGATAGTTCCTTGTTGTGCACCTTAATTTTGTAATCTTTGAACACTTCACTACCCATCAATACCATATTCCCCGGCATAGTCACAATTAAATAATATGACAATAAAGTTCTAGGGATGGGTACATGACATACAACTGAGGTGCAATAAAAGAATGAGTGGAACATGTATCAAAGAGCACACGAACATCAATACCATATAGGGAGATAATACCTAGAATAGTGTTGTTCCCTCTCTCTACATTCGCTACTGTCGAGGCAAATACTTGTCCCTACACACAAGGTCTATCAGTGGTAGCAGGGTGCTGCATTTGAGGCAATGCTAAATGGTGAGCTTCTCTTTGCATCCTGGGCATTGCGGGCCTTTGATTAGATTTTTAACCCTGCCCTCCTAGCCTCTGCCCTCCATATTGGGGTGGCTGTGGACAACTATTAGCCTTGTGGCCCTTTCGTCCACACTAAAAACAAATCACCTCCTTGGTAGATGTCACATTTGGATTCTGAGGACAGTCCTTTTGGATATGCCCCACCTGACAGTAGATATAGCAACCCCCTATTGCAAAACAACAGGGTTCTTTATGCTTTTTCCTATAGATATTGCATGGAAAAATTCCCCCTATATTTTTAGCTGGGCCTGCCTCCCACCTTCTTTTCCTATCATTGTGGTGGCCCTGAGAGGTACCTATTCTTGTTGAAGTTTCTTACCCAATCTTCAATTCATTCTCGTCTCTCTCAATTGCATAGGTTTTTGCACTACTGTGGGGTAATCTGTAATCCTAGCACCAGCTAATGCATGCTGGATATCCACATATAGGCCTCTTTAAAATTTTGCGGCCTTATTCGCCCATGTGGACACTAACTCCGGAGCAAACCAAGCCTAAGAAATAAACTCAGCTTCATATTGAGCCACGGTCTTGCTGCCTTGCACTAACTCAATAAACTTGTAGGTCTTTTGCTCTCGGATCCACTCGAGAAAATAGTTCTTATTGAATACCTTTTGGAACTCAGCCTATGATGGTTCCCTGCCAATGTACCTTTGCCTGACGGTCTCCCACTATCTCTCCGCATCTTCCTTGAATAAGAAGGTAGTTAGATGCACCCTTTGTGCATCATTACACCCCATAGAATGACGGTGCTTCTCCATTGATAACATCCAATTTTTTGTAGTTGAAACATCTACCATTCCATAAAATTTGGGAGGTCAAAGTGTTAGTGTTGTTCCATAGAATTTCCAAGCCAGGACATTATGCGCTTAGGGGTATTTTCATCATTAAGCCCAAGGCGAGCGAGCCCCAAAAAAGGTCCCGAGCTTGGACATGTTTTCTAATAAGAAATTGTGGTCAAATAGCCAAAGAACCAATATAGGGGCCAAAGTGAAAATAACCAAACTTAGGGGAGGGGTGAAAATGTAATAAAAGAGAAGTTCAAGGGTGTATAAAAAAGAAGAAGACAAAAGGAGCAAGGGGGAGACCAGCAGCGGCTCACTTGTAGCGCTCTCTACAAGTTTTCTCCAAGAGAGACTTTTCTTTCTTGGAGAGGATTCGTGGTGGCAACGACCTCTTCTTGGCAAGCCCAAGTTATCTCGGAGAGCTTTATTTTCTCTTGGCGAGGGTTTTCAAAAAGGCAATACATCCTCTCGGAGGCTATGGAAATTCTCTCAGGAATGGCCGCGCGCCTCTCGGCGGCCTCAACCCTGCTATTGGCAAGGCAGTCGAAGCCTCTTGGAGAGAGCTTTCTCTCCGCAGCAATCTCTTGAAAAGAAGTCGCACGTTTCTCAGCCATGGTTGCAGTCTCTCTCTCTCTCTCTCGACGATGGTGTCATCTCTCGACAAATTTTCCTCTTTCAGAGGCCCTGTTTCCTCTTGGAGAACGCTGCATCATAGTCGTATTGACTTAAGCATTGGAGGGCATACGTGGGTGAGGAATCCCCACGTGCCTTCTAACTTGTTCCTGTGAGCATAGATATGCCCCAGGCACACAAGAGGCTAGTCCTGAGCGATACCGAAGATGTCCCCAGGAGATCATTAGGATGTCAGGGACCGGAGCTACCCAACACCTATCTTCACCAACGGACTCCTGCCAGCTATCGACCTTGCTCTACCTAGGCTCCAGCTTTCCCTCACTACAAATTCTATTTTTGTAGTTTCCAGGCTACAACAGTTAGTATAGGTGCTCTAGACCCAATCAGATTGGGTATGTTGTACATTGACAATTGTAATCATATTTATAATTGAATAAAGAGTTATTTAATTTCACAAGAAGTCGTTCTATTAGTTTTCTTGTTATTATTGTAATAATCGGATGATACTAGATAGAAGTCCATATGATGTACACTGTGATTAATCTATAAAGATGTGAGATGATGCATCATAGTTTGTAAACATCATTAAATGTCCCAAATCATAGCAATGTCAAGAATGGACATTAGCAATTGCAGTAAGACTTGTATGTGCTATGTTTTTACTTTCTAATAGTATTGGGGGTCTCACAACCATAGGCATGGGGATGCCTAGACAAGTACATAGGTGACCAATGTTGGAGAACATGTCACTGGACATGACTCACTATGAGAATCCATTTTGGTTATATGTTGATGGAATTCTCATATGAGATGGGTGTAACTAATCCTTGGACCTGAGGTTGTCACGGTCATCTCATAAGAATATCGGTATGCTTTGACATCGTTACGATTGGCTTAGACAAAAGCTGCACATGGGCGATTGTTGGGTATATCATGAGGCTTATGGAGATGGATGCATAATCAAGATAGGACTCGCCTATTTCTTGATTGAGGATGATGTATTTGAGGCACCTTCGATGGATATTCACTTTAAATCCATGGCCATGGTGAAAAAGATCAATAATGAGTTATCAATTCACTTTCCATTGAGTGAAGATATTCGGAGGATTGAAGAAAACTCATGTGATCGTAATTAAGTAACACACCGCCAGACTTGAGATCACAAAAGATACATTGACGAGAGGATCGAATTTCACGGTAACCATGCTCATGAAAGGTTGTTTATGGATTATGAATCATTCTGAATAATTGGGTAGGTATGATACCTTGTTAGAGGCCAATTTTATCTTATGTGTCAGTACTAACACATTGCCAACACATTCGGAAGCCTAATGAGTTATACACAAAAAGTACGATCCTTGACTTAAACTAGGAGAGTAGACGTATGGTTAAGTGGGACACTTCGGTAAGAAGTTGTGCCATTGTAGGTTCTCACGGAGAAAGAACAAATAGACGTAATAACATTGATTTGACGAGAGGTCGTCATAAAAGAAAGAGTTTCCTAAAATAACAATTGATTAAATTAGGAAGGAGTTTCTAATTTAATAATTTCCTATATTTGTTGGAGTGACAAATAGGAAATAATATATATATATATATTTGGACTTAAATTAATATTTGGATTGAATAGAGTATTTTGGTCAAATATTAAATTAAGTATTATATTTGGGTTAAATTAGATTTGGATGAAATATTTTATTTAAACTTATAATTGGATTTGGGCCATTTAATTAAGTTCCTAGTTAGACTAGGATAAAATTATTTAATTAATTACTAGTTGGACTAGTAAAAGGCCAACCCAACCCATATCCATTAGGGTTTAGCAAACCCTAGGAAGCTTTGCTCATCTATAAATACCCCTTTAGGGGCTTCCCAAAAGATGTGTGGTTTTTGTGTGTTGTTATTTCTCAAGAGTTGAGAAAAAGGTTGCCATTCATTCTTTCCCTTTTTTCCTTTCCGCATTGATTTGAAATGGGGAGGTTCTTTCCGTCCATACACAAGCCATGAAAAGGAGAAGGAGCTAGCACTCCCATTCCGCTCCCGTCTCCAAAGGACGCATGCCGTGTATCACAATTTTGATACTAGACACTTGGACGACTTGAATCCATGAACGACTCAAAAATATAAAGGTTGGATTGATTTTATTATGTAAGTGAATGTTTTTATTTCGACGTTGATCCAATCGTCGGGATTGGGGTAAAGTGAAATTTTTTTGAACTATATTATTTGCTCTGTAGTGATCTTGATTTACTTTCATGAAAGGCCATAAAATTCTTTAACAACTAACTCCATGCATTTCCATCCGCTCCTTGAGCCGTAGGATTAGAGGTCTAACCATCGTTGTTCCCAGTGGGATCACCATCAGTTTCTTGTTGTGCTTGGTTTTGCCTCAATTGATTGGCAGTGAGCATATCTACTGCTTGCAATATTCTTGCTAGAGTCCCTCGCATCTCAGTCACCTCTTTCTTCAAATCCCTACTAGACTCTCCAGTGCATTTGGTGCAAGTGCAGGAATAGCCTAACCACATCCTCGTCCTTGAGTCAGCGGTCTCCCTTAGTGAGTAGTCATTTCTTGTAAAATCGAAACATTTAGAATATGAATCCTTATTTAAACTTACATCTGAATATTACATACCTTAACTCTACCCAACATTTCTATGTGTATAGAGACTCATTCCAACCTGGCTCTGATACCAAGATGAGACACCCCCACTATTGGTGATCCCGTCATTAGGGGAAAATGGAGAGGGAGTCACCAAAAGTATTGGCACAGATATAACTCAATTAAAAGCACATATAACTTTTCTCATTAAGCAACAAAAGCCAAGATAATTATTTACAACACCATCAATTTGACATACTCTTTAAGGCTTACCCACCCATACATCTCTAGAAGGATAACAAAAATTTGAATACAAAATTAAACTATTTCTTCAACATGCAAACATCCCCCAAAGATCTTTGAGTCAAGAGAGCTTTGTACACAAATCTACCCAAAGGATCAAGCTTCATTGGGCTCACCCTTATCCCTAGCCTTTTGTTTACCTGGAATGATGCAAAAGCAAGTATGAGACACAAGGCTCAGCAAGTATAATTTAAAATGGACTTAAAGCATTAAGAATTAAAGCAAGATGGAGTCATTATATAATATTAAATACACCCATGCCATACTTTATCATATCATATAAACTTGTACCTTGAATACATGCATATGTGCCCACATAAACATGACCATAACCTTTGGACCGAAGTCCTTCCACGCACTAGTTTTCACCAGACGAGCATGATGAGTCAAAGCTCCCTCGCGTTAGGCCAATGTCTGCAGAGCTTAAGGGTACCCTTGTGAACATAGTCCTATTAGTGTTAGTGCCATAATGTTAGACTTAGATGGCATTTGACATTTATATTTATGGGACTAATGAGTTAGTTTGGTCTAACCAAAATTTGTTTGGGAGCTGTTTTGAACAAGGAGTTGCTACCATCGGGAGCATTTCAACCTCTTCATCAGCCTTCAAGAGTTGAAAGGTATACCTACTAAAACCTTTATGGTATGGTTTAGTTGAATAGCATATGGACATTGAAACGAGTGTTGCAAGGGAATTTTTGGTTTATGTTTCCACTGCCATTTCACTGTGATGGTTTACGTTTTGATGATGAAAAACATCATTTGATTTTGATCCCCAAGTCATGAGTCAAGTTTATGATTTTTAACCAAAATCAATTTCAAGTAGTGCGTTGTTAAAATGAAAACCAAATGATTTATGATTTTCTATATTAATTGGAGATTTGAAAAGTCAAGTATTTAGTCTTAAAAGAATCTCCTAAAATGATTTTCAAAATAACTTTGAAGTTGTTGGTCAACATAGAGCTAAAATTGTTCTAAGGCAAAAGACCAACTAGAACATAAATGTGTTTGATGAAAAGCCAATCTTAAATATGAAAAATCATTTATGTTAATCTCATATTTCAAAATAAGTTTTTCATATTTTGAAACATGCATGAAAGGTTTTGGCTCAAAATTTAAATGTCTGAAAAATCCTTTAGTTTATGCATCATGTTTCGAAACTCCTTTCTGATAAGGTTTCAATATTTTTTTAAGCCTGGAATGTTAGCACCTTATAAGGAGACATATAAGAAAATATTTTTTTTTTAGAAAACTAACTCCGGGTATTTCAATAACTAACATTCATTAGTAATAAAATGATTTTTAACGAATTTTTCAAGAAATAGAAAGTGTATATTTTAGAGGTGGTAAAATCGCAAAATCCTAAGTTTGTACTAAAACCCAAATTCTACTTTTTTATTATTATGGATTTTGATTTTCTAGATATTTTTATTGAATCCAAATGGGGAGTACTTTCTTATTTACATTTATCTATTAAAGTAAATGGAAGGTAAAATATAAATAAAATAAAATGTGGACATTTACTTTGCAAATAAAATGTTGTGGATTATATCATCAAAGCAAGCAGTGAATTTTTATCTTCGCAAACTGTCAACAGTTTGTTTCAAGATGTCGACAGTTTTATAAAACTGTTGACAGTTTCAAACATTGCTCTCTATATCTAAATGTCGACAGCTCCTGCATAAAAAATGTCGACAATCCTTAAATATTGTCGACAGTTCTTCATCAAATGTCGACAGTTTATGTCCCAGACAGCTTCCAACGGCTAGATTCTCCATTGTTCAAGTCTCCAACGACTATATTTTTGAATGGGCTCGAGATGCTCTATAAATAGAGATCAAATGGATGAATCAAGACAACCAAGAGGATTGATTTCAAGCTTACAAGTGTTCATTCTTTCAAGAGCTTAATTGTTTCATTTGTGCTTCATTTTTCTCTCTAAAGGCTTTGATTATCATTTGTATTATTTTGTTCAAGCCTTGTATTTATATTGAGAGATCTTGTAATTAAGAGTGTCTACTCTTAGATCCTCTCTTTTGTATTATTCTTGATTTTCCTAGCAAGAGTGCTAGAGGACTTGCTTGTTGAAGCAAGGGGTTGTATTTCCTAGCAAGATAGCTAGAGGGCTTGTTTGTTTAAGCAAGATGTTGTAATCTCCTAGCTCGCTGCTAGAGAGCCTATCCGAAGAGATAGAAGTTTTTAGTGAATTGATTGAGAAATCTTTAGTGATGAGCTAAGGTAGTGGATTAGGCTTGGTTTAAACCGAACCACTATATATCATTGTGTCTCTTATTTGCTTGTGCTCTTTGTTTCATTTATTGTTTCAAGCATTTCATTAATCCTCACTTTCACTAAAATCTCATTTTTCATCAAAAGGATTTTCAAGTTCAATCAAAATTTTAAAACAACCCAATTCACCCCATTCTTGGTGTTGGTGCCATTGCTATTCAAATCTAACACACTGGTTTTTCAAAAAAGTTTTGAAAATTCGGTTAAACCCTTGTATTGATACTCCAATAGTTGGCATTTCTCATCAATGGTATCACAGCCTCGGCTCGTTTGCATGTCCTATGTAGTTGTTGCTGCAATGTGTATGTGTTTCGAGTTGGGAAAATGTTCACTGTTTTGCTATTATAGTAGAACCGATCAACAGCTATGAAGCAATCGGTAGACAGCTTTGGGCATTACCCTTGGGAAGCTGTCAATAGGTTGCAGAACTTATCGACCGCCTTGAGCAAAACCCGAAAGCGGTCGATAGGTAGCTTGAACAGGTAGACCGTCATGTGCAGAACCCATAACCGGTCGACAGTATGCCTTGTGATGTGCTAATATTTTCTACATATTTTTTATACCATTATTACTTGATTTTATGCTTAATTCTTATGCTAATATATTTTTTCTATATTAATTTTAGGTAATTTATCATGTTGACAGGATTTGAAAGAAAAGTGAGAAAGAAGAGCAAAAGTTATGGATTTTTGCTACTCAGCGGTCCGATTAAAAATAAAAGCTGTACCGATTGGAATGTCAAAAAATTCTAAAACAAATATATATGAGAGCTCTATATGTCTACTGTTTACACTTCAAACGGTGTGTAAATCTGAATTTTCTACAGAAAGTTATGGTTGTTGGAGTGACAAAAGGTCAAAGTTATCAAAAATTCAGCATTACTTACGAATTTTTCATTCCATTTTCTCCAAGTTGGGCTGATTTGTAGATGGATTAAGAGGCTTTTTAAGGGCTATTTGGGCTGCCTATTTCATGAAGAATTAGGCCCAATTGGACCTAAGAAGGTTAGCCCAAAAGTCTAATCGAATTAAGCCTATATCTTATAAAAATCCCTAAATTGTAATTCTTAATATTTTGAGGGATTATTTTGTATTAAATATGGGACCTAAACTTTTGAGTGGACATGGGTGGCATGAAACATGGAGAGGAAAACATGGAGCAAAAAACATGGAAGAGGAAAACATGGAGAGGAAAACATGGAGGAGGAAATTATGGAGGTAAGGTATCCCATGTTTTAAGGAAAAAATTAAGGAAAAGAAGAAATTGATGAGTATAAATAGAGAAGAAAGGCTGAAAAATTGAAGAGTTGGAGGCGAGAGAGCTTCAAAGATTGGAGGTGGAAGATTTCTTCAAGAATTGGTGACAACATTTTTAAAGAAGGAAATCCTACACACCAAAAGAGTTCTATTCTCTTCTTCCATTTCTTTTAAATTCTATATTTATGTTCATTTGTTTTGTTATGGATTCTATTATTTGTAATATGAACTAAACTCTATAACTAGGGTGTTTTGATGTAGTCTAATTATGATAATTTAATTTTCATGGATTAATTTTCTTTATTCATGCAAGCGTTTATTATTATGCTTAATGCTATCAAATACTTGGTCAATATTTGATTGATATGTTGATATAGATTTAAAATGAAGGAAAAATTTATAACTTGATCTAGATAATAAATACCACAAGAATATAATTGGAATGAAAGTAAAAATTTGACTTGTGTGGTAAATTATCATTGCATGAAGAATTAAATTTGGATTATCAACTATTTAAATTAAATTGGATTAATTAGGTGAAATCGAAATACCCTAGTGCTCTCCAAATCTTGAAACTCTCCATATTTACTTTGTGTGTTATTATTTTCTTTTCTTAAATTAATTCCCCTTAATCAATTGTTTAAATAATATTTGGGTTAATATAATTTTGGTAATTATCACCCGATTCTCGTGGGAACAATATTCTACTCACTACTCTATTACTTGCGTGATCCGTACACTTGCGAAAAATCGACATCACCTTGTATCGATCAATCGGCTACAACCTAGTCTTGTTGTTTGGTGTTTTTTCAGTTTCTGTTTTTATACAATGAGATTGTTATGATACAGAACTGATTAATGCTAATGATATGAGATATCAAGGACCCGAAAAATGATACATATTACATTAACAAGGTTATTAATCAAAATTGCCATAATATTCAATGAGATTGAAATGGGAGGGTGATCATGGACTTGCACAATGTGATTGTGTGGATGTATGTATGAATGGATGAATGATTACAAGTATTTGATGGTTTGTAAAAATTATTTTTTCATTTTGGTTTAGGGATGTAATGAGACATAAGTCTCCTTGTATTTTCATTTTAAGTAGGAAAGATGTATAGTACAAATTTCTTGTAAAATGAAAGAGCTATCAAGAGTTGGTAACCTAAGGAGCAAGATGGTTGCAAGGAGATTTCCCATGAGATGGGTGCTGCCCGTTGAGTATTTGTTCCTTAATGATGCTATTGATTAAGTTCAGAGGCTCGGATTTAGTCAATTAGCTAAAAGTCCACGATCACCCCACTTTGTATGTTTAAATTTATTTGTGTATGAGATACATAAAGGAAAATTTAATGCATGTGCAAAGTGAAACCTTAAAAATAAATTATGAATTTATTTTGAATGCATGAAGTTTATTTGTGTATGAGATACATAAAGGGAAAACTTAAATGCATGCTCAAAGCGAAAATTCTTCGAAAAATGAATTATTAATTTATTTTGTATGCATGAGTTTATTTATGTATGAGATACATAAAGGAAAAACTTAAGTGCACGTGCAAAGTGAGACCTTTAAAATAAAGACCGAAATCTTTCCAAACGTGCAAACTAATATTAGATACGATAAATGAGATTTGTCGTGACCCTCCAGCGTCGTAGGAATTCGTCGCTCGATTGGGTGTGCCCAACATACCACCAAAGCATTGAGGGTGCATTCCATGAGAATTGATTGAATGTCTTATCTAAGCATGAGATGTTGCTGGTTACCCCACATGGATATGACCAATATACCACCAATGTGTTGAGGTTATAGATGTTTCAAGTGGATCGTTGGCTGAGACGGTGGGTCTAGTCTATGTATGTCACTCTTCAACATACCACCAAAGCTTTGAGGAATATGTGGCATATGGGTCAGTGGGTCGGACTTCACATGAGATGTGATAGGCAAGAGTTTCCTACTCAAATATGTGGGTATCCCAACATACCACAAAAACGTTGAGGGATATTCATGTAAGAGAGAATTCGATCACCCGCCATGAGTCCCCTTTAGGATTTCCATTTACCACCATGGGAAGTGTGGGATTCGAAAAATTGAGTGGGAGGTACCATTTAGTTTGAGACTGAAACTAAATGGATATTTGCAAGATAAATCAATCTAACAATCATTTATTTATTTATGCAACATTTTCTAAAATGGCACTGTCAAACCCTATTGTGCGTTTTTTGGAAAAAAAAATACTTTAACTGGACCCAACTTCAAAGATTGGCTTCGTAACCTAAAATTGGTCTTGGGTATGGAGAAAATTCTTGACGTCTTGGAACAACATGTCTCTATATCTCTTCCTGAGGGTTTTAGTGAGGAGGAATGGGCTACATGGAAGAAATGAGGGATCGGGACTTGAGGGCTAGGACGTATATCTTGGTATCTATGACTAATGAGCTCTAACGTCAGCATGAGCACATGATTGATGCTCGTAGCATGATTGTGAATCTACAAGAGCTCCATGGGGAACATAGCTGAACAGTTAGATATGAGATATCTAAGTAACTATTCAAGGGCAAGATGATAGAAGGCACTGATGTGGGAGATCACATACTCAAAATGATCAATTTGATTGGTCAACTTGATGGATGCCGAGCTGCAGATTAACCTTGTCCTCCAGTCTCTCCCAGACTCTTTTTCCCCATTTATTCTCGACTTTAATATGAACAAGCTTGAGTGCTCCCTCCTAGAGTTGTTAAACATGTTGACAACTACACAAGCCGAAATCAAAGGAAAGAGGCAAGAAGGAGTTCTTGCCATAGCCTCGTCTTCAAGATCTTCTAAGAAGAAGAAGAGTTCTTCATCTAAGAAGAAGAAACTCAGGCCAAATAGGGAAGTTTCCAAGAGCAAGCACAAAGAGAAGGGATCAAGAGGAAAGTGTTTCCACCGCCAAAAAGATGGGCATTGGAAGAGGAACTGAAAGTAAAGCAAGATCGCTACGGGGCAAGCAGCGTAGTTCAAAAATTTTAAACCTTACCCCGATCCCGGCGATTGGATCAATGTCAAAATCAAATCATTCACAAACAAATAAATAAATGTAACCTTTAGATTATCGATTCGTTCGCGGATTCGAGCCGTCCAAGCGTCCGGCCTCTAACTCGTGATACGCGGCACGCGTCCGTTGGCAAGAAGAGCAGAATAGGAGTGCTAGCTCTTTTTCCTTTTCGTGGCTTGTGTATAGACGGAAAAAGAACGCCCTAGTTTCGTATTGATGCCAAAAGAAACAAGGAAGAGTGAGCGGCAATACGTTTTTCAACTCTTGAAAAACGACACCAAAAACCCCCATCATTTGGGCAACCCATAAATGGGTATTTATAAGGAGCTCTAGGGTTTCTTAAACCCTAATGGATATGGGCCGGCCCATTTAATTTATTTCAATTAGGAACTTAAATTAAATGGGTTTATTCTAATCCAACTAGGATTATAATTAAATGGCCCAATCATTTTATAGGTTTAAATATAATATTTTGGCCCAAATCTAATTCAAGCCCAAATATAATATTTAATATTTGGCCCAAATCTAATTTGGTTTAAATATAATATTTAATATTTAATATTTGGCCCAAATCTAATTTAGTCCAAATATAATATTTATTTTAATATTTGGCTCAAATCTAATTTAGTCCAAATATAATATTTAATTTAATATTTGACCCAAATCAAATTTAGTCCAAATATTAACTTAAGTCCAAATATATTTTATTTCCTATTTGCCACTCCAACAAATAGAAAATTATTAAATTAGAAACTCTCTCCTAATTTAATTAGTTGCCATTTTAGGAAACTCTTTCCATTATGATGACTTCTCGTCATATCGACGTCATTACGTCTATTTGTTCTGTTTCCGTGAGAACCTACGACGGCACAACTTCTTACCGAAGTGTGCCACTTAACCATACGTCCACTCTCTTAGTTTAAGCCAGGGACCGTGCCTATTGCGTATGACTCATTAGGCTTCCGAATATGTTGGCAATGTGTCTGTACGAACACATAAGACAAGATTGGCCTCTAGTAAGGTGTCATGCCTACCCAATTATTCAGAAGGATTCATAATCCGCAAATAACCTTTCACGAGCATGGTTACTGTGTAATTCAATCCTCTCGTCAATGTATCCTATGTGATCTCAAGTTGACAATGTGTTGCTTGATTATGATCACATAAGTTTTTCTTCGGTCATTCGGATATCTTCACTTAATAGAAAGTGAATCAATAACTCCTTATTGATCTCTTTCACCATGGCCATGGATTTAAAGTGAATATCCACCGTAGGCGCCTTAGATAAATTATCCTCTATCAAGGGATAGATGAGTCCCATCTTGGTTATACACCCATCTCCATAAGCCTCGCGATATACCCAACAATCGCCCACGTGCAGCCTTTGTCTAGGCCCATCGAAACGATGTCAAAGCACACCAGTCTTCTTATGAGATGACCGTGATAACCTCAGGTCCAAGGATTAGTTACACCATTCTCGTATGAGAATATCATCAACATATAACCAAAATGGATTCTCATGGCGAGTCATGTCTAGTGACCATGTCTAGTGACATGTTCTCCAGCATTGGTCACCTATGTACTTGTCTAGACATCCCCGTGCCTATGGGTGTGAGACCCCCATTGCTATCACATAGCAAAAACATAGCACATACAAGTCTTATCGCAATTGTCAATGTCCATTCTTGACATTGCTACGACTTGGGACGTTTAATGATGTCTAGAAACTGTGATGCATCATCTCACATCTTTATAGATTAATCATAGTATGCATCATATAGACTTCTATCTAGTTTCATTTGGTTATTACAATAATAACAAGAAACTAATAGAATGACTTCTTGTGAATTTGAACAACTCTTTATTCAAATAATAAACATGATTACAACTGTCAGTGTACAACATGCCCAATCTGATTGGGTCTAGAGCACCTACACTAACAATCTCCCATTTGCACTAGAGCCAATCACTCATGTATCTTATACCTGATGATCGAACATGACTTTCATGTTTCTCCTAGGACAGAGCTTTAGTCAAGGGATTTACGATGTTGTCATCCGTCGATACTTTCTCTACATATGTCACCTCAGCCGATAATCTCTATTATCAGATGGTGATATCGCAATACAAGTTTGGTCCGTTGATGAGACCACGGTTACTTCGCTTACTCGATGGCTCCATTATTGTCCCAATAACTGTTATTGGATCAACAATGCTGGACACCACTTTAAGTTCACCAATGAACTTACGGATCCATATAACCTCCTTAGCTGCTTCGAAGGCTTCTATGTATTCGACTTCAGTTGTTGAATCTAGCACTATCTCTTGTTAGAACTCTTCAAACTCATGAATCTTCAAACTCTCGGGCAATTCTTGTTAGAACTCTTCAATCTTCAAACTCTTTAATACTGGACTTCAATCTTCTCCTTTTCACAACTTAACATATACTGATATTTCAAGTGTGAAGTAGAAATGTATGAGCGGGAACACATGAATTTTAACCATACAATGGAATGTCTCTTATTAAGTGTTTGTTAGGCAGCATGCAATCTCAGAAATGTAATTAAATTAGTCAATGACTCACACTCTATTCTATAAGCTTTGATTTCAAACCTCACAGTGGATAGATACCCTCTGAAAGGAAGTAATCACACTTGGCTACACTAAGGGATGCACCTTAATAAGAGTAAGTGAAAATCAAAAGCAACTTGATGTCATCCCAAATATGAAAAATAGAATTAAGAACGGAAAGGATTGTGACATAGCTTCATGGTTGGAAATGCATTCATGATCAATATCCAAATTTTAATTAAAATCTCTTCTTCTAAATGCTAGGCTTGAGTGTCAACTTGCCTAAGGATCAAGTGAGATCATAAAATGGTTGTAATGGGGGTAAGGGGTGATGGAATGGTTATGAAAGAAAAAGGAGAGGAGGGATTCAAAGAGTGTCTTGTGACCCGTATCTGGGTACTTTCTCTTACTTGATATCTCTAATATATATTTTTTTCATTTTCATTTTTTTTCTTCTCATTTTTTTTCTTATCTTTTTTTTTTCTTTCTTTTTCAGCAACAAGGGACAAAATTCTTCCAATATTTTTACTGGAGTGAGAAGCAACCATTTTTTTCTATTTGGATTTTTTTTTTTTTTGGATAACTATGAATAATAACAATATCAATAATAGTACCCTAGATAATAAAAGGGTTCACAACACACCTAAAGTGTAAGGACATGATTTAAGAGGGGTGATGGGAAGAGCAAGGGTTACCAAAGAAATTTATTTTCTATGTAGGCTCAAAAGGGCTTAACAAAAGATGAAGTTTTAGGAAAACAAATTAGGTTTAAGGCCCAATCATCAAGAAAATAATCTCACTCTCATCTCCTATAAGACAAATCTACCCAAGCATAACATTCAAAATAGGAAACCTGACTACAATTCTTTTATTGCATGTTTACCATTCAAAGCAATGTAGGGAATTGAAGCTATTGAAAGAAAATTTAGAGCAAATAAAAGTATGTTCAGAGTAAATATTTGTTCACTCAAAATCAACAAAAATAGGCTCAAATGCTCACAATGGTCAATAGTCTTCTCCTTTATTGAGAATTCATGTAACACATCAATTAACTAATCACAACCTCTTTTTTTTTCATGCCACACATACAAATGGAACATCCAATGCATGCAAAATCCTTATTCTCAACTCATATAGTTCTATTTTTAAATAATAAATCAAGACATTTATATGTGCAGGTTGTGAATTTAGTTTAATATATCCAGTATCAAAATATAATGCATAAGGATAACAATTATTATTATTATTATTTATTTTTTTTAAATGACACGACCACACAATCAAACAAAACCAAAATAGAATCAAGCATGCTCATGGGTAAACATGAAATCTAATGCATAGGGTCGCAAAAAAAAAAAAAAAAACCAATATATATATATATATTTTACAGAAACTATCGTACAGTCATCCGAATGCTGGTCAAGGCATTCGAATGAGGAGAAAATTCATCCGAATGAATTTGACGCTGGGGTTCAATTTTTGAAATTTTGTGAAGGGCATTTGAATGCAACAATACATCATTTGAATGAATTTTGCCTTCATCCAAATGATAGCAGGCTGATTTGAATGGAAGCTTGAAGAATGCAAGGCTATTTCGAATGGCTGTAAGGTTATTCGAATGTGCCTAAGGGTTTATAACAAAATTTTGCAAAATTAATTGCTAATCGTATAGTATACATGTGGGTAGGTGTTAGTGGAACACTTATTAAATATGACGCATATGATAGATCACATAGCTCAGAGGATCTATAATCTATCACATACTTCAATTGTGTTACTGGTTCTTTGACCAGAGGCAACATAGTTATCTCATGTGTTGGTGCCAGGGATTTGCCGTTGCTAAGGACCATCCGGTTATCGGGTGGGAGATGCACTGTGTGGTCCCTATACAGTGGCATATGTTGGCAGGTGATTGTTAATGGGATCCATCAACCTTCGATGCGAGGTAAACATCCTATGCGATCAGTGGTGGTCTTAATTGTAGAAACCCCTAGTCAGGGTACACTTAATTGAAAAGTGTTCCAATGTCAGAAAGAGTTCTGATGTGTCATCTCAATCTCACCACACTGATTTTGGTATAATCATCGAGTTAGTGAGTTTGATCAGTCCATGACTCTCACTCGATCGGGATGATAACGGATGGAGGGATTATAGTGCACGGGAATCAAAAGCCTAAATAGGTTCTATTTTGGAGTAAGATTTCATTACTGGTAGGATCGCCCTGACATAATGCTAGTTGTCACTTAGGGTCTTTTAGGGTACTTTAAGGAGATGGAGAGATCCTCATTATAGAACAAAAGTGTTTGGTCAATGTCAAAGAGTTTGATGTGTCCTGATTGCTACTTAGTAGTGAACCTAGAAGGTCACACACATATCCAGGTGTGATGGTTGACTAAGCGATTAAGGCTGAAACCATCATTAAGAGTTAATGATGTTTCCATTAAGAGTTAACGGATTGGGTTCAATGATTTAATTAATAAGGAGCAATCATCAAGAGTTGACGGGCATGCTGTTAAGAGTTAACGAGGGCTATAGTATCATTATGAGATAATGAAAGTGCTATTAAGAGTTAATAACGGGCCAAGATGCAATTTTTTGAAATTTTGTATGAAGGAGTTAAAACGGTCGATAGGCTGGGGAACCGGTCAATCGGTTTCAAGAGAAACGGTCGATAGCTCATTTCGAGCGGTTGACCAGTCTTGTTGCAAAGGTTGCGACTACACGATCGATTTGTTGTCTTGTGTAATGGATTTTGGGCTTCGTGGCATGGGATGATGAAAGGAGGAGGAAGGGCTCGATGGCATGCAACCTTCTTGTTGAAGGATCATGAACGAGGAAACAAAGCATGCAGCGGAAGCGGTTTAAAATCAAAACCGTTCCTCGTATTGATAAGAATCTAGGAGACTTACTTTTGCGGCGGATTACCGGACGGAATGGAGCGATGGGAGCTTCCTCGCGTTGTGGAGACGACGGCTGTCCTGCTAGCCTTCGGCTTCGTCGCATCAGAAACTCAAACGCACCCTTTCGATCTTCCGGAGTATGACTCGAACTCGTGGCCTTTCTTCGGTGAAGAAGAATGAAAAACGACTTAGATGAAAAAACAACTAAAGAGAGATATATATAGGGAGAACCCTAGGGTTAAAACCCTAGTGGGCCAAACCCTAATGGGTCAAGACCTTTTAATTAATTTTCTAATTGGGTTAGCCCAATTAATTAATTAAAAACCCTAATGAACTATTATTTTATTCTAGCCCAATGGACCATTCTGAATAAAATAATTCTCTCTCAATGTAATTCATCCAACAAGCCAAATGTATTAAAAAATACATGAGTTACATCGAGCTACCCTGGGGACCAAAAGACAAATTATTCACGGCTACTAAAATGACCAAAATATCCCTGCTACCTAGTAGCTATATTTTGTCATTCTAAGTGTTCCAATTATCACCATATGGTAACACTGACCCCACGAATAATTTTGCATATGCCATGTCTTTGACCTACTAGTGTAATGACGAAAATACCCCTCTACGTAACACCCATCATTTAGAAAGGAATAATGTACTAACACCTTTCTAAATGACTTCTACCATCCTTAGATCACTAGTCCAATAATCCATGACTACTCGAATGTACTTGCTTATCACTGGGAGCTACCCAGAAGCACACACTCTTAAGTCACGTTCCCAGGGCCCTGGATTATTCGATTATTCTTGGACAATCACAAGGGGGTGAATCACAGAAACTATCTTGTATTAGTCTGTCTTAGCTAATTAGAAACCATACTCCCAACTCAAAAGGATATTGATCTTTGATAGACCTCACCTACAATGAATCTAAGAATATAGCTCTAGGTTCACTAGACCACCAACTAATACTCAAGTATTAGAGTACTCGTCCACGTAGTAGCAGTGATAGACTAGCTCCATGATAATTAGTACTTTGTCATTAGCTTCTATCACAGGTCCACTCTACGCATTCCAAATGCGCTTGTACAATTAGAGCAAACGAACTGTTTACTGGCTAAGGCAAGCCATCCTCCATTAGGATCTATTGCACAATGATCTTATCATGATAGAATGCCCAGTTCTATCAAAAGATCAAGAGTTATATTTTCTTGCTTATTAAGTATCCATGATTCATGCCTAACTGTGAAGAACGACCCATCACATGAATCACTTACTTAATAGCATGGACACCTTTCCAACAATTAAATGCAATTAATATATGTGCCATAAACTGAATAAAAGAAACATCATTACCATAAATTAAACAAAACGTGTCTTTAGGGCATACATTTCCAACACTTGTCGCCCCTTGGTCCCCCCTTTCTCTCTCTCTCTCTTAATTAATTTTGTCCGATTGGGTGGGTATTTGGGATTCTAGGGTTTATATATGTGATATATAAACTAAGAACGAAGGGGCTGTTGTATAGGCCTTTCTCCCAAAAACCTAGCTCGAATCCTATTCATTCCAGAGAGCAAAAACCCTCTTTGATTGCCCTTCTTCCTAAGCTCCTTGTTTCCCATTGCTATAGTAGCAACCCAAGCAAAAACAGTGAGAGTGTTTTGTGCTTGGGTCTATTCCTTTGAACCCAATATCAACCCAATCTCCCTCACTCTCTCTGTCTAGCACATGGAGTGAGTTGAGGGACTCGACCATTCACTAGAGTGTGGACTAAGTAGGCCTCCCGTGATTTTTGGAGTCTGTTCCGTCTAATCTAAATTTGTTCGGGAGCTATTTGGAGCAAGGAGTTGCTGCTACTGGGAGTATTTTAGCCTCTTCATCGGCCTTCAAGAGTTCAAAGGTATACCTACTAAACCCCCTATGGCATGGTTTAGTTTTGAATAGCATATGAACATCGAAACGGGTCTTGCAAGGGTGTTTTTGGTTTTTGTTTATGCTGCCATTTCACTAGTTTTTTGAAAAAAATTTAAAAATTCGGTTAAACCCTTGCATTGATACTCCAATAGTTGGCATTTCTCATCAAGTCCGCAGCACAAAATAATAATCACACAAAGAAATTATTATGCACAAACACATAGGCACTTTGTAAACATGTATAAGTTCATGCATGATCTTAAATAATGCACACTTCATACTCACGAATATATTTTTACCCCCCCCCCCCAAACACAAACAATCAATATCAAGATCAATAAATGAACATAATATTAGTTAACATGATTATTGGGGGTAGTATATAAGTAGTACAGGGCATATTAGTCGACTACAGGGGTGGAACGATAGATAGATTTTGGCTAACCGTCAATTGCTAGCTAGTGCCTGCTTCCTTGAATGATCTACAGTCTTGGCCTAATTGATCGACTACCAGAGCTCATTCATCTAAACGGTCGACAATATTGGCAAGATCGTTCGGCTGCCAATGCTCGACAATACGAACGATAAGAATGAGAGACAAAATACACCAAAATCTTGTATGAAACTAAACCCTAATCAAGAAAACCATTATTCCCTTGAAATTATAGGGTGAATCAGAACCCTATTGAAGCTTTCATCAAGATTCATCTATTAGTTCCAATGATAACAAATATATCCCGGGGGGTGAATTGGGATATGTATAATTTTTTTTTTCTTTTAACACTAATTAATGAAAGAGAACTAAGTTTTGAAATATAGGATCTATGTTTCAAAATAAATGTTTCTATTTTGGAAGGTTTCAAAATATATAGTATATGTTTTGAAATATACCTTTCTAGTTTTACAAGTTTTGAAATATAAGATATATGTTTCAAAATATACCTTTTTATTTTTGCTTGCTTTGAGATCTTTAGCTTGTATTTAGAAATGACAATTTTTGACAAAGGTAATTTACTTAAGAAAGAGTATATAAAAGACGTTTGAGATCAATGCTTGATATCAATGATATATATGAATACTTATGCTAAAGGAGAATTTGTTTTAATCTTTGATAGCGCGATTCTTTTGAAAATTTGAGCAATGAGCAATAAGCAAAGCAATAAATTAAGTGCACACCAGATTTATAGTGTTTCTATCCTAGTCCACTACCTTCAAGTCTTCCCATTTGAAGGATTTTTCAATCCCAATCACTTTCACTAGTGAACAATCACAAGGGTTTTATCAAGGTTTACCCTAAAACCTTTGTACACAATGAGTTTTGAGGCTCATCTCAAACCTTTCACCAAATGACAAAGTAAATAAAGTTTACACCTTTAGCCCAATGAAATGGTAATGATGAATACCTTACCAGTGGCTATATAAACCTTTTATATCAGCTCGAGATGAGGAGAGCTAAATGAGATGAGACTTCTTGTTTCCACTTACTTCTCCTTTTCTCATTCCATGCACAACAAGGATTGTATAGAAATCTTCTTTGAGAGCTCAAAGACTTCTTTTTGTTCACTACTTGTGTTTCTATGTCTCTGTATGTTTTTTCATCTTTAAACACCTACTATTTATATAAAGAGATAGAAATTTGACTGTTTATAGCTGTTAGAAACAAAGTTTAAATTATGTTTCGAAACAAAGCTCATGGGTTTCGAAACATCCTAAATTTACACTGAGATTTCGAGATATATACTCCATGTTTTGAAACATCCAACCTTTATAGCTGGACTTGCATTGAGACAACATATAGTTGGAGACATAATCTTTTACCCACTAAGAATATTTTGAAGACCTCAAATTCAATTTTGAATTTGAATTCATAGAATATGGAATTTAAAAATATGAGAATCTTTTAGATGAAAACAAAAGAAATGAATCTCAATTTTTAATTTCTCTGACTGACAGAAATGTTAGAGGTTTCAAAACATAGACCAACACCTAATTTCGAAAAAAATGCATTACATAGATGTTTCGAAATATAACATCCACACTTAGAAAATATATTGAAACCGTATCAAGAGAGATTCGAAACATGTATAGAAACATGTTTTACCAAGGTTTCGAAACATAGATGATAGGTTTTGAAACATGATGCATAAACTTTAGGTTTTTCAAACATTTGAATTTTCAATCCAAAACCTTTCATGCATTGTTCGAAATATAGAAAGCTTATTTCGAAATATGAGATTAATATAATTGATTTTTCATTCTATCTTTGGTTTTTCATCAAACACATTTTTTCATTAATTAAAAAATATGTTACAACATCATCAAGCATCTGAAAAATAACAAGAAGATTTACAAGATGGAATAGGCAAGATCCACTTATTTGAAAATAAGATTTTCAAGAACAAACTCTCCAAGATGAAAGGAGAAAGTGCATCTCAACTGAAAAGGAAATTGGAACTTGCATCCGAAGAGAAAGAAGTATAAGAACTTGCCTTGAGGACAACTGAATCAAGAAAGGAAGAAGGTGTATAAAGCTGCTGGAACGAATAGAAAGCGCACTAGAACTGCAGTCCTCACCCTTTTTGAAGCTTTGGGAGAGAAAAAGAGAGAATGAGAGAATGAGAGAGAGATGAAAGAAGAAGGGAAGATGAAGCTTGCATGCCAAGCTCTCCCGAAAATTTGCCAACTACTCCCATTTTTCTCTTTTCTTTTCCTTTTATAGATATATATAATAACCCATTTATGTAAATATCAATATAATATATCATATAACACACACATATCTATATATATATATACACAACAATCCCTTTTCAATTTTCCCCATTTTCAATTTGAATTTTCATCTTAACTTAAAATTCCTATGCTTTGACTTTTCAACCTCAATCCACTCATTTACTTTGACTATACCACATCATTATAACTTCATCCTCTTTAACATGACATGATCAAAATATAACAAAATATGATATACAAGATTAACAACAGCGTGTCCTAAACCCGCTAACGGGTCGTTACGGGATAGACATGCACATATACCTTATACGTATATGTGCTTATGTATACATATATATATATATATATCTGTAAATATTTTAATGAGTATAAGTACATAAGTATTTTCTCTTATTAAATGAAAATAAATTAATATGTAATTGAATATGTTAATGAGTAAAGTGGAAATACCCATTTGTCCTGTGCCCACATACTCATATTTCACTTATTTAATATGTTCAAATAGGTATGAGTGGGTTAGGTCTGACCCGACCTAAATTACTATTGATATATATAATTAAACAAGTTGTTGATTTAACCATGTGTATGGGAAAAGGGTAAGTAACAAAACCAATTATATCAAAGTCAACATTGAATTTACATGATAATTCTCCATTAGTGAATTTAGAAAATTGCTTCTGAAGACTAGCTACTAATGCATTTATGTGAAAGAAGAATAGAAAAGGAAATAAAGCATTTGTAGAGAAGAATTGAGAATTTCATAGAATAAATGTAAAGTTCTTAGAGTGAGTCTTCTATGTATACAGATTTAACTACCTTAAGGTTCTTACAATGAGTCTTTTATGTATAGAGATTTAACTACTAATAGTTAAATGAATCTCACCATTCAAACATCAAATCTCAACCATTGAGATAACAATTTTCTTAACCTTAAAGGTATAACTAATAATTTTTTATGATAACAAAAATAATCTTTATTAAACAAATGATGTTTTGAAAAATATTTTAATACTATCTAAAAACGAAAAACATTTTGAATCTTCCTTATCATATTTTGATAAATTCAAATGCCTGAAACAATAATATTTATTTTTTTACCAAATTTGTTCTTCAAAATCTTTGAAAGTTAATCTTAAATTTTATTAAAATTGACTAAAATTTGTCCACCAATGTTATGCTGTAGTCAACCAAAAATGTCCAAAATATTGCTTTTCAAAAAGATAATTGGTTTGGTCGATCACAATTAGAGTTTAGTTTACCAAAGTTGGGCAATAAGTTATTTTTGTTTGGGAACAACTCAAGTTTAGTTAACCATTGTTGCATCACATGCTGCAACGTACTCCGCCACTATGGTGGAATTTGCAGTAATCTCCTACATGGAACTCTTCTAACTGATTGCTTCACAGTTGCAGTCAAACACAAACCCTAATTTAAACTTTCTATCATCAATATTAGATTGTAAGTCTAAATCTGTGAACCCATCAACATAGAGCTCACCTCCTCCATATACCAAAACCATATCTTTATTCTTTCGCAAGTACTTTAGGATATGTTTCATGGTTGTCTAGTGTTTGAACCTATATTAAACTGATATCTTCCAATGACATTCACTGCATAGATGATATGAAGCCTTGTACATAGCATAACATATATCAGACTTCCCACAGTTGAAGCATAGGGAACCCTCTACATGGTCTTTCTCTCATTAGGAGTCTTGGGAGACATACCTTAGAGAGATGAATTTCATGTCGAATGGGCACAAGGCCCTTCTTGGAATTCTCTATGCTTAACATTTTTAGGTTCTTCTCTATGTACAGGCTTTGGGAAAGACCTATCAATCTCCTGGCTTTATCTCTATAGATGAGGATTCCCAAGATATAAGTCACTTCTCCCAAATTTTCATAGAGAATTTTTTGGACAACTAGATTTTTATTGACATCAACATGCCAACATCATTCCCCACAAGGAGAATGTCATCCACATAAAAGATAAAGAATGCTCGCGCACTCCCATTAACCTTCTTGCATACACAAGGCTCGTCCAGATTTCTAATAAAACCAAACTCTTTAATCTCACTATTAAACCAAATATTCTAAAAGAGCGCAAAGCCTGCTTAAGACTATAAATGGATCTATTGAGCTTGCACACTTTATTACTATCTATGGATTCAAAGTCCCGCAGATGTTCCATAAATATATTTTTCTCAGGATAACCATTCAGGAACGTGGTCTTGACATCAATTTGTCAAATCTCCTAATTATAGTGTGCAACAATAGCTAGTATCACCCTGATGTATTTAAGCATAGCGATAGGTGAAAAGGTTTCCTCAAAGTCAACACCTTGCCTCTAATGATACCCTTTCACCACCAATCGTGCTTTGAAGATCCGCACCTTCCCATCAGCACCAATCTTCCTTTTATAGATCCATTTACGCTCTATAGGAACAATTATTTCAAGTGGATCCACTGGAGTCTAGACCTAGTTGGAATACATAGATTCCACTTTAGATTGCATAACTTTTTTCCATTTATTGGAATCGATATCACATATTGCCTCTTCATAGGTCGTAGGATCAACCAATTGATCACTATCTCCATACAAGAACATTTCCTGTATCTCCTCCATAATAAATCCATATCATTCTAGAGGATAAGGTACTCTACTAGACCTACAAAGTTCTTGTGGAATGACATTATTTAGACCAATGGGATTAAGATCTACCTTTTGACTAGGTTCGACCCATGGCTCAGAAGATGCCTATTGCAATTATACTTTCTTCTCAACACTGCCTTCTTAAATAAACTCTTTTTCTAGGAACATGGCATCTCTACTAATCGATACTCTTTGATTAATGGGAAAGTAGAAACAATACCCTTTACAAAGTTCAGGATATCCCACAAATATACATTTGCCAGATCTGAGCTTCATCTTATTTGTCTTGAGTTTTTTAACAAAAGTGGGACAACCCCAAATCCTAAGATGATTAAGACTAGGTCGTTGCCAGACCCATATCTCATATGGCGTTGTCTTAGAAGATTTGCTCGATGCCTTATTATAGAGATAAATAGTAATGGAAAGAGTATATCTCCAGAGAGAAATTTGCAGATCAATATAACCAATCATAAAGCATAACATGTCCATCAAGGTACAATTTCTTAGCTTAAAAACCTCATTCAAATGTGGTGTAGCAGAAGGAGTCAATTAAGATATAATCCCATAGGCCTTTAAATGGAAACACTAACACTTGGTGGTTTATGCAAAGGTTTTTGCTATTTTTCAAAATGTTTTTGAAAACAACATGAAAATGGAAGCGAAAGAAAACAATATCACTTTGCAAGACCCAAAATCTTGAAAATAAAGGAAGATCGCTACGGGACAAGTAGCGTAGCTCAAAAATTTTGAACCTTGCCCCTATCCCAGCGATTGGATCAACGTCAAAATTAAATCATTCACATATAAATAAAATAAATCTAACCTTTAGATTTTTGAGTCATTTGCGGATTCAAGCCATCCAAGCGTCCAGCCTCTAACTCTTGATACACAGCACGCGTCCGTTGGCAAGGAGAGCAGAATAAGAGTGCTAGCTCATTCTCCTTTTTGTGGCTTGTGTATGGACGGAAAAGAACGCCCACATTTCAAAACGATGCCAAAAAGAAATGGGGAAGAGTGAATGGAATTCGTTTTTCAACTCTTGAAAAACCACACAACCATTAATTTTTGGGTAACTCATAAAGGGATATTTATAGAGAAACATCCTAGGGTTTCTTAAACCCTAATGGATATGGGCCGGCCCATTTAATTTAGTCCAATTAGGAACTTAATTAAATGAGTTTATTTTAGTCCAACTAGAAATATAATTAAACAGCCCAAATCTAATTATAAGTTTAAATAAAATATTTTGGCCCAAATCTAATTCAAGCCCAAATATAATATTTAATTTAATATTTGGGCTAAATCTAATTTAGTCCAAATATAGTATTTAATATTTAATATTTGGCCCAAATCCAATTTAGTCCAAATATAATATTTAATTTAATATTTGGCCCAAATCCAATTTAGTCCAAATATTAACTTAAGCCCAAATATATTTTATTTCCTATTTGCCACTCTAACAAATAGAAAATTATTAAATTAGAAACTCTTTCCTAATTTAATCAATTGCCATTTTAGGAAACTCTTTCTTTTATAACGACCCCTCGTCAATGTGTTTCTTGATTATGATCACATGAGTTTTTCTTCGGTCATCCGGATATCTTCACTTAATAGAAAGTGAGTCAATAACTCCTTATTGATCTCTTTTACCATGGCCATGGATTTAAAGTGAATATCCACTGAAGGCGCCTTAGATACATCATCATCTATCAAGGGATAGACGAGTCCTATCTTGGTTATGCACCCATCTCCATAAGCCTCACGATATGCCCAACAATCACTCACGTGCAGCCTTTGTCTAGGCCCATCGAAATGATGTCAAATCATACCGGTCTTCTTATGAGATGACTGTGACAACCTCAGGTCCAAAGATTAGTTACACCCATCTCGTATGAGAATACCATCAACATATAACCAAAATGGATTCTCATGGCGAGTCATGTCCAGTAATACATTCTCCAACATTGGTCACCTATATACTTTTCTAGGCATCCCCATGCCTATGGGTGTGAGACCCCCATTACTATCACATAGAAAAAACATAGCACATACAAGTCTTACCGCAATTGTCAATGTCCATTATTGACATTGCTACGACTTGGGACGTTTAATGATGTCTAGAAACTGTGATGCATCATCTCACATCTTTATAGATTAATCATAGTATACATCATCTGGACTTCTATCTAGTTTCATTTGGTTATTACAATAATAACAAGAAACTAATAGAATGACTTCTTGTGAATTTGAACAACTCCTTATTCAAATAATAAACATGATTACAACTGTCAGTGTACAACATGCCCAATCTGATTGGGTCTAGAGCACCTACACTAACAATCTCCCATTTGCACTAGAGCCAATCACTCATGTATCTTATACCTGATGATCGAACATGACTTTCATGTTTCTCCTAGGACAGAGCTTTAGTCAAGGGATTTACGATGTTGTCATCCGTCGATACTTTCTCTACATATGTCACCTCAGCCGATAATCTCTATTATCAGATGGTGATATCGCAATACAAGTTTGGTCCGTTGATGAGACCACGGTTACTTCGCTTACTCGATGGCTCCATTATTGTCCCAATAACTGTTATTGGATCAACAATGCTGGACACCACTTTAAGTTCACCAATGAAATTACGGATCCATATAACCTCCTTAGCTGCTTCGAAGGCTTCTATATATTCGACTTCAGTTGTTGAATCTAGCACTATCTCTTGTTAGAACTCTTCAAACTCATGGCCCCGCCATTTAGGAAGAATATGAATCTCAACTGTACGTGATTTAAAATCATCATGGTCGAATTAGAAACTGGCATCCATGAACCTCTTCACGGTATGCTCTCATTCTCCATATGTCAAGAACATCTCTTAAATCCTTCTCAAGTACTTAAGGATGTTCTTGTAACACCCGGTGTAACCGGTGTTAAGAGAATAAGAAAGGAAGTGTGAAACTTCCAAAAATGCCCTTGAGGAGGTGTTAGATCCTTGTGAATATTGGTTGCGCTTAATCTTGTGCATTTATTTCAAACAACACATACAAAATAAACAAAGAAGAAACAAGCATGCAAGCACAAGGCGTTTATACTCGCCAGTGTACGAGTGTGCGCTGTAGCACAATTTAATTTTCTGGGTAAGTCCAGGTCGATTCACTGGGAGATCAAAATAGAAATGAAAGCGGCGAAAAATCTTTATGTGCAAAACTGGTTTGTCAGACCAATTCAGCTGAACGATTTGTTTTTCAAGATTAAAAATATATGATATTTGTGTATGGAAGCAATCTTGGGACAAAGCAATTTATGTGCTAGCCCACTGATTTACCAAAGAGATATCAAAATATTAACATCGACTGATTTAAATTGAGGTTATGCAGTTAACTGTATCCCAAGATGATAATAGTTCTAAGTTAAGCACTCTCCATACATGGCATGAGAGAGTCTGGATAAAGTAACTATCATAAATTGAAATACAGATTAACTCTCATTTGAGATTCGATAAGTAACTACAACTCAAGGTCATGATAGTTCTAGGTTAAGCACTCTCCATACATGGCATGAGAGAGTCTAAGTTAAGCAACCACCATAAATTGGATCGCAGATGAATCATTCCAGCTTGAGTATGAAACCATTTTCGGTTTAAGTAACCTCCATACATGTAATACCCCGAGAGCCCAGAGAAGTTAGTATATATCGAGGATAGTGTAAGAAAGGAAACAACACCAGCTGGATACCTTTTGGGCTGAATGTTGGCAAAGAACTCCCAAGTTAAGCGTGCTTGACCTAGGGTAATCCATGAATGGGTGACCCCCTCTGGGAAGTTCGTGTAGGCCCATTAGGATAAGTTGTTTTGGATCTTCCTATCGCTCGAACGGGATGTTACAGGTGGTATCAGAGCTGACTCCCGAGCCTCTGAGCGCGGTGGTGGGGCAAACCTCAGCGAGGAGGTTGAGTCCCGAGGGGGGGGCATGAGGCCCCTATGGGGGGTGCGTGTAGGAACCTTAGGCGAATCCCACATCGACCATGCAAGGGGGGAGAGATCTGGGACCGGTTGTAAGATCGCATGATGGGGACGTCATGTGCTTAAGGGGGGGAGAATGTAATACCCCGAGAGCCCAGAGAAGTTAGTATATATCGAGGATAGTGTAAGAAAGGAAACAACACCAGCTGGATACCTTTTGGGCTGAATGTTGGCAAAGAACTCCCAAGTTAAGCGTGCTTGACCTAGGGTAATCCAGGGATGGGTGACCCCCCTGGGAAGTTCGTGTAGGCCCATTAGAATAAGTTGTTCCGGATCTTCCTATCGCTCGAATGGGATGTTACAATACATGGCATGGAGACTCTAAGTTAGGCTTATGTTTCAACTCAAACCCAAAGATTCAATACACACACATTTCTCAATTCAAATAAGCATTCTGTTAATTCAATCGGAGTTCGGGTCTCTTGGGCAAACAGTGGCACTGGACACATTCCTTGCCTCGGCCCAAGCTAAATTTAGCCACACATCTCCATTGGTGAAAACATAAAATGAAAGAACATAGATAAAAATGCAGAAATTAAGTTGCGGTATTTAATTGACTAAAATTAAAGAGACAGGAATTAAAATTCTAGAATGTAAACACTGAAATTGAAATTAGAGAAATGTAGATGAACAATGAATTAAAGTTACAGAATGTAAAGAACATAAATGAAAATTACAAAATGTAAGTAACTAAAATGAAGAATGCTGGAACAACATGAAGAAATGAAAACTACTGGAATTTAAGAACAAAAAGAAATGAATAGAACAGTGCACTTTTCCCCTTATTTTGGCTAAATGGCGGATAGGGACCTCCCGTCGTGTCTTTCTTGAATGTAAGCTCTAGCCTCTTTATACTCCTCTGGTAACAGATACTTTGAATTTGAATCTCCAGACAACTTCTGATCATTCTCTGCAAACTTTCGCGTGTTGTCTTGAAATAGCTTTATGAGGAATGCGGACGCATGATTTGCTTGAATAAGTTCTCGTGTATAACACCCTAGCTATTGTCTCCGTGTATTTCTTCCCCATGGGTTGAGTTGGGCTTCAAAGTTGGCTTCCTTGAATTGAGCTTCAATTGGCTGGACTTTAATTTAGGCTTGCGACTGGGAGCTTTTAATTCCAAATAGTGGGCTGCCCATTTCAATTGCAATTTAACTTCTTTGATTTGAGCCTCCATGGCACTGCTTCACGCTGTAATGCAATTGAAATATATGTCATTAATATGTATATGTATTACGCATGGCATGCACTTATATGGATACATGTATATGTATTATATATTATATTTATTTTATTATTACTATTTTTTTATATTATATATATATTTTTATATTAATTTTTTAAACCTGCATATAACCACAAATTGAATATAAATATTCAATTAAAACCAATTTTAAGATTAAACTAGGGTTATAAGTATAATAAAATTTTGACATTTTTGAGCATCAATCAAATATGGGTGCCCTATGAGAGGAGTATTTTGGTAATTTGGATAGTGAAGTCTAATAAAAAGGGTATTTTGATAAATTGAAAATAATTTCTATGTGGAATTAGGTGTGTAAGTGAAGTAAATTCCCATTTTTGTATTTATGTGGAGATATATGGGATTAATAATTCATGAAAGGGTATTTTAGTAATTTGGAGTGATTCCATAAAAGAATTTAATTATGGAAAATAGGGAAAATGGAGAATATGCAATTATTTGAGAAAATAATTTTTTTTTGCTAAAATGGTGAATTAATGTGGTAATGCCACATGGAGGGATGATATTAGAACTTGGGAGCCAAGGTGGTGTCTTGTAGTGACACATGGCTTAATGTGGTCCAAGTTAATTGAGAGAACTAAATAAATGCAAAAGAAATGATTTTAGTCTTTCAAGCATTTAATGAGAAGCATAATGGTGTTGGATTAAAAGAAAAATCCAAAAGAAATGAAAATGGTCAAGTATTAATGTTTGAAAAATATGGAGATTTTATTAAATGAGAAAGAAAGCATTTATGTCTTTCAAAGTGGTCTCTCCTGTGATGGTTGGAAAATAGTCAAAATAAATTAATTGGAAATAAAAAAAAATTTCCAAGTGATCTAATGGTTGTGCTTAAGTCTTGAAAGGGCAAAATAATCCAATGGATGAGATTAATCAAGATAAAGGGCACATGGATTGTGCTTCTTATGTTTTCTCCAAGAGAGAAGACTTGTTTATTGAAATGGATGGTTGGGATTTAGTTTTCCCTTAAGCACATGGATTGTACCTTTAGTGAATGGCTTAGATTCATTCTTGAAATATGGAAAACTAGTATATAATGGCAAGTGAGGAAGTCTTGTCTTCCTTTGGCCATTTGGAGAAAGAAATGGAGAAGAGAGGAAATAATGAAGAAGAAAGAAAGAAAGAAAGAAGATGATGAAGGAATCAAGGTAAGTTATACTTTCTTCTCTTTATTTTTGGTATGCTTGTATGCAAAAATTAAGTGGCTTGTTGGAATGCCATCTTAGATGGGAGAAGATGATGATGGAAGCTCTCTTGAGAAGAGGATTCCAAGCTTTAAAGAGAAGAAAAGAGGTAAGGGATGGCCCCATGGGAGAGTGGCCTTGCAATGTGTTGTAAGTATGTTTCATAAGTGTATATGTTGCATTTGGCATGTTCTTTTATGTTCATGAGACTTATGGCCATAGGTTAGTTTGGGAACATGGTTGAAATGGTGAGTTGATGCCTCTAACCTTGGAGGGTTGTGAGGGCAAAGAAACCTAGCCACACTTGCATGCATTTGACATCATATAATCTTGTTATGTTCATATTTATTTGGCATTGCACCCTTATTGAGCTTAATAGCTCATGAGGTTTTTACCATCACATGTAGGTTGTGAAAGCATGGTAAAGTAAAGGAAATGGTGGAATGGCATGTGGAAGAATGGAAAGAAGATTCAAGTGTATATTATGGCTTATGGAAGCTTATGTGTTTGGTTTATGTAATGTAATTTGTTGTTAGTTGTAGTGTATGTTGTATTTAGACAATGAGATATTGGCTTATGGCATGTTGATGCCTAGGTTGGGTGAAAGTCTCATTTTGGTGTGTATTGTGGGAAGCACCAATAAGTTAAATCATATGATTTTTGTTGAAAAAATAGTGGGTGCTTGACGTATGTTGTGGAAGTATCAAGAATATTGTTTAAGACTTAATTATGGAGAAATAGAGGCAAAAAATGAATGAATATGAAGTATTTTTATTTATTTTAATTTTTGAAAAATTTGGGATTTAAATGCCTAAGAAAAAGAAAGAAAGAAAGAAAAGAAGTGTAGAAGGCAGCAGGAGGCAGTAGTAGGCTGCTGGGCGCGCGGAGGCGCAAATGCACGTGGGTGGCCACGCGGAGGAGCGTGTGCGGCCGACCGCGCTGCAGGCGCACCGCGGGGCCCCGGGCATGTTAGTGGGCCTCGTCGGCCAAATTTTTTTAAAATTTGGAATTTTGGGGAATTAAGGGGCAATCCTAAATTGATTTTTGGGCTCCGGAGGAATTTTCAAAATAAAGGGATTTTTCGAGCAATTTTTGGAGATAAATGCCGAAATTCGAAAAATGAAAATTTTTAAGTTTTTCCTTTAAAATTGGAAATCAACCAATATATGGATTGAAATGGTGGATTTTGGAGCCCGGTGAAATTCTTGGATGGAAAAAGAATTAAAAATAAATGGAAAAATTGAAATTGGGCATCTTAAAGAGATTTTCTTTATAGCTAATGCGGTGTGGTTAAAGCCCAATTCCGCTAGTGAATCCTGAGGTTGAGGGAAGGGAAGGACGAGCCTATTTCCCACCTAGGGTGTTTCTTCTTGAAACATGGTCCACTCTTCACCAAAGGCTGGGCAAGTGGACAATTCAGGTAATTATTCATAAGTAACACCCATAAGTGGGAGCGAGGCGTTACAGTTCTTAACTGTAATCTAGTGTTTCTCACCTGGATCAGCCTAATATCTACTACATATACTCAAAGCATATGTAACATCAGGCCTCGTACAGAACATGACATACATGATCGAGCCAATAGCGAAGGCATATGGTGCTCAACTCATCCTATCTCTCTCATCTTATGTCTTCTGACACATAGCCTTGGAGAGATGTATTCCATGTGACATGGAAAGATTCCCTCTCTTTTAAATCTTTCATACTAAACTTCTTTAGCACCTTGTCAATGTACGCGCTTTGGGAGAGTGCTAGCAACCTCCTGGATCTATCTCTATAGATCCTTATTCCCAAAATATAGGTTGCTTTTCCCAAATCCTTCATGAAAAAATATTTTGAAAGCCATTTTTTAATTGATTGCATCATGGGAACACCATTCCCTATGAGCAATATATTGTCCACATATAGGACTAAAAGGACCACCACACTCCGACTAATGTAATGCCCCACTTTTCTAAATATGCAATAACTTGAAATATAATTAAGTCATCATCTACGGGCGTTATGAAAACCCTTACCAACGGAAGCATTGGATCGAATCTACAAGCTTAACCAAAGCTAAATAAAGGGGTTTTCACTAAATTTGCTTTATAAGCACAAGAAATGTATATGACCTTCAATACTCCATGAAACACAACACATCATAGTAGGTACAATTGTAGGACACCCACACACACCTTTTACAACGTTGAGTATCCTAGCTGCTATTTACAATACATTACTTGGGTTACAAGGGTACATAATGAAACCAAAAGTCCTAAGTTAGCCGAGCATCACTTCCTCGCCCATGCTTGAAATGGAACTTGAAACACCTGGCACTTCCGATAAACCTGGGACGTTGAATGTCCCAGGGGTATGAAATGCCCGAGTTAGATTATTACATCTAAGTAAGTGGTACAAGGAAAAAACTATGCATGCAAGAGCAATATGTCGCTTTTCCAGGACACATGTAGAAATAAGAAAGAAATCTCCTAAGATCACAACTCACAGCAAGAGCATGAGGTCTAGGCTCACCGCAAGAGCACAAGATCCCTCGTGATATCCCAACAACTAGCCACAAATACAAATACCAAGATGCGTATAAAATAGGCAAGATTTTCTCAAAAGCAATAAAACATGAGATGTGACCTCACTGCCCCCTTACACAGGCACAAGATATCCTCCTTACTTGCCATGTATGAACCTTTCGGCCCCCTTACACAAGCTCGAGGTAGCCCTCTTACATAGGCCCACGTGGTCAGCCCCCTTACACAGGCCCCTGTGGTGGTTCACACACGACAAGCCACCAACTAGCCATAGTCACCAAATGACAAGATGTATGACAAAGCAGAAGGAATATGATCATAAGCCATGCATGAAAGCTATCATGGTCAAACTCGATGCAACAAAGTAGAAAGGATATGCTTGAAACAAAGGGAACATAAGACGTATACAACAACCATCCACAAGTGAAAACCAAGAGTGATAAATAGGAATCAAGGAGCATGCCTAAGAACCACTCACCTTCGGGTTCACCAGAAAGCACCGTTTATGCGCAAATCAAGGCTGGTTACTATCAAAACATGAGTTTTAGTAAGGAAAATGCCAAATATTTTTATACAGAGTTGTAGGTATTAAATCAAAGGTCACTATTGCAAAATTCCAAGGAAAAATCAGGTTGCACGCGTCTTCACGCGCCCCGGGAATGGGCCTCACGCGCTACCCCTATTTTCGGTCAGCTTTGCGTAATTTTCGTATTTCGGCCGTATCTCCCTTGTTTTAACTCCGATTCGACCCCCGTTTTTTTCTTTATTGCTCCTATTTCATCCCTCTACCCGATTATGGAAAGAAATCGGATTACCTTGCAGTTTTACTGAAGTTTGGGATGCTTTACGGTGGCGGTCCAGAATTTTCCGACAAGCCTCTCCTTCGTTCTTTAGCAGATTTTTCCCCTTCTTTTTGGCAGCGTTTCCTCCCTCAAACTCCCTTCCATTTCCACCTTGCTTGGTGCCCAAAATGAATAACCCCAAAGCCCTTATTTATAGACTTTTCTAACCAATCACATGTCGCCACCTCGAGGGTCATCATGAGTCCTTAACTTAGCTTCTAAGTAGTCCAATGGTTGCTTGCCATGTGTTCTTGAAGATAAGGTTTGGAGACTTTATCAAACTTGGAGGCTAAGTAGTTTTTATGGCCAATCACGTGATGCCACCTCAGGAGGTCATTATGAGCTATCATGTGATCTTATCTTTTCTTTCGAATAACTAATGGAAGCTTATCACATGTCTCTAGCTTGGAGACTAAGCAAAAGACTTGGAGAAGACTTAGAAAATACTTGGAAAAGACTTAGCAAAGACTTAAAGAAGACTTGGAGAAGACTTACTTTAACAAAGACTTGGACTTGGACTTCAAAATGATCCAAAGCTACATTTGATTTGAGTTTAAAATCTAATATATTTTGAAGCGATATTTTAAGGTTTCAACAAACGACGCTTCGGCTCGAACATTTCACGTAACTGCACTTAGACCCTTTGCAACTTGGTCCCGGGCCATTTTTAATTTCACTTTTTGGTCCCTAAAAAATAGATAAATTACACTTAGCACCCCAAGATTTTAGATAAATTACACTTTTACCCGACTTCAATATTTACGATTTTACCACTAGTTCAGAAATTGAACCTTTGTCTCAAGGCTTCTATAATCCTTTGAAATGACTTATTTCCTTAAGTATTAGAAGCTAATCACCTTAGGTATCACCTCATATTCGAGTTTGAAAATTCAGGGTATTACAACTAAACTTCTTGTAAACACATGGATCAACTTTCTTTTTGTAAAAAATCAAAACTTTTTATCTTTTCATCAAAACATTGATTCCAACTCTGGGATGCTTGCTTTAGTCCATAAATGGACCTTTGCAACTTGCAAATCTTATTTTCATGTTCATGGGTAATAAAACCATCAAGTTGTGTCATATACACATCCTCGACCAAGTTTCCTTTAAGGAAAGTTGTTTTGTCATCCATCTGCCATAACCCAGAGTCAATGTCAGACATTGCCTCATCATAGGTAGTAGGCTCATCGTTCACAACTAGAAGCACATCTCCATGTGCCGAGATGAGAAATCCATCTCTCTTGCTCGCGACGAACCCTCGTTGACCTACGAGGTTCTTGTGTAGAAGGTTGGGGAACTGACACAACATCTTGTGTCTAATCTTTCTTGAGTTCCTAGAGGGGAGTATTTGTTTGTGGTTCGCCTCGAATCTCTTCGAGCTCAACATTCCTCCCACTAGCCACAACATCTAAGAATTGCTTCTCAAGGAATATCGCATGCTTAACAACAAAACCCTTTTGTTCCTGTGGGTGGTAAAAGTAATATCCATTTATTTCTTTTGGATATCCCACAAACAAACATCTCATCGATCTGGGTTCTAACTTATTATTGTCAACACGCTTGACATAAGCTTCACAACCCCAAATCTTAAGGAAAGAAAAATTTAGCTCTTTTCCTTTCCATATCTCATATGGAGTCTGAGTAACTGACTTACTTGGAACCCTATTCAAAACAAAGATCGCGGTGAGGGGTGCATATCCCCAAAATGAAATGGGGAGTTTAGTGTGACTCATTATGGACCGGACCATGTCCAACAAGGTCCTATTCCTTCTTTCAGACACACTATTCATCTCTAGTGTTCTAGGTGGAGTCCATTGTAAGATAATCCCATTTTGCTTCAGGTGATTTAGAAACTAACTGTTCAAGTATTCACCACCTCGATCTAATCGAAGTACTTTGATACTTTTCCTAGTTTGTTTCTCTACTTCAAATCTAAATTCTTTGAACTTTTCGAATGCCTCAGATTTGTGTCTCATAAGATACACATAACCAAAACATGATCTATCATCAATAAAGGTTATGAAGTAGACATACCCACCTCGAGCCTGGGTGGATATGGGCCCACACACATCAATGTGCACAAGCCTTAGCACTTATGTAGCCTCCATTTACTTTAAAAAGAGACTTAGTCATCTTGCCAAGTGAACAAGATTCGCAAGCACCATATGATTCATTCGCAAGCACCATATTTAAATCACCTGATTTAAGTCACTTAGTATTTATGTTACTGATAGGAGTATCAACATCAAGAACATACAAACCATTACATATTGTTGTTTTACCATAAAACAACTCATTTTTATAAAACGAACAACTATTGTCCTTAAAAATGAATATCCATCCTTGTCAAACAAGAATTAGAAATTATATTCCTAGTCAAACTAGGATTGTAGTAGCAGTTATGTAACTCCAGTACAAGCCCTATGGGCAATGTTAATAAATAAGTCCCTACAACTAATGGAACAACTTTTGATCCATTTTCCACGTGTAGGTACACTTCTCCTATTATTAATCTCCTCGTACTCCTAAGCCCATACACGAAAGTGTAAATATGAGCATTAGATCTAGTATCTTGTACTCATGTGGACTGATCAGAAGTAGATAGATTAATTCCAATAACATAAATACCTGAAGTGTTATGAGTAGAACCCTTCTTACTCTACACCTCTCAGTTTATCACAACGGAGATAGATCGCATCCTCTTTACCCTTTCGAGTTTGGGTCTTCTGGACTCTTCCAAATTACGCTATGGAAGAACTTTTCTTCCTTTTGGCTTTCTTACTCTTGGGCTTGCCCCTGTGCGCCTTGGGCCCTTCAACTAAGAGAACACTTCTCTTGGCCTATAATCAATTTTTGGCTTGGTCTCCCTAAGTATGGACAACCACTCTCCAAGAGTCTTTTCAATAGCCGTTAGGGAGGGACTGTAGCACTAAATCTAGGGTAAGTTTCGACATCCATACCTAAGTTGAGCTCTAGCAACCTATTGATAAAACATATCAGCTCCATGACATGCTTCTCAATAGATGATCCTTAAGCCTAGCCATGATCTCATAGGCATCATAACTCTTATGATGCGACCTATGTTTTGGGGTCATGGCAGCCCAAGACGATACACCAAGTGATGATCATATTACCCTTGTGCATCGTCTAGGCTTAATGTGCTATTATTTCCTTAATTGGTGGTTTCGTAAGAAGATAACTCTCTATCGCATAAAGAATCTTATCATACGTGAGGACTATCCTCAAGATGATCTCCCAGTCATAGAAATTAGTTCGTTGAAGGTATTATTGCCCTCGAGTATTGATCTTATCGACATGTTTCCAGACATTCTGGATCAACAACTGAATAGAGATATTATTATAATCATATTGAATTACGAAATCATAAATTGCAAGAAGTAACATTTTATGATTGCTCCCACTATTTTCTACGAGTTCGCCACCCTCAAGACATAACTCGGGAAATCCCGTTGGAAGATTTCCTAATGGGCTAGGATCCCATCTCCCCTCGCACAACCTTGAGTGACTCAACAAATTGTGCTAGGATCGATTAGGTAGGTACTTGCTACCAATTGCATCTCCATGCAACTTCTAGATTCATTGGGTTGACATTTCCTTGTCAAGCACATCTTATGTGACTCCCAATCTTTGCCTCTATACTCAGTAAGGCCTTGAGTGACTCAACAAACCCCACCTTTCTAGTTAAGTCGGACCCATCATTCAGGGACATCTCATGGCCCATGAAACATAGGAATCATAGGTGACAGATGATCTTGAGTGACTCAACAAATCAAGTGTTAGCTAGAATCCTAATGCATTATAATGATGGAAGGCAAGTTGGCTTAATATTTATGAGGGATTTATTATTTATTTATTTAGGTCTCATCACATGCAATTAATCAAATTAATAATGCATAATAAACGACTCAAACCAGTGTATGGTATGGATAACTACAGCTAGCTCCCTCGAGCCATAGAAGGAAAGCTAGCGGGTCAAACCTAGGTGAAGAATCACATCTTGCTTCATAAGCACATTCTTCAAGCCTTCGTTGGTCTTCGAACCTTGTCTTCAATTTGGCTCCATCTCTAGCTCTTCATACAAACTACAACTATCACTACTCTATTCTATTCTACATATATTATATAGAATCAGAAACCCCGAGTTACATTCGGGGGGAGTGAGATTAGAAGGGAATGTACATCAGAGTATAAGAGAGGCAGGACACGCAGGCCCTATTTAATTTACAAGCATTCATTCCCAACAATAAAATAAATGGTCGACTCAATCCATACCATACACCCATGAAATCAATCACATTGATTCATTTAGAATTATGTTAATTAATTGTCGCATCTATTTCAATCTTAATGGAAACGCTTTCAATAAATTGAAAATTTGTATAATTTTGGAAAAAACAAAATTGTTTTAATTGTGTTGGGCTTGGGCTCCATCCATTAGTCTAACTAACAAGGCTCAACAGGCCTTGGATCAACCAATGTATGTCAAACATACACTAGCAGCCCAATAATTAAAAATAATCCAATTAATGACCCTGGCCTAATTTTAATCACGGCCCATAAGTGTCATACACTCATGGATCGGATAAAAATAATAAAAATAGCCAAACAATTTGGTCGGGCCCCACTTAAGGGAACGGAACGCACTGGGCCACCGAAGGGTTGGCCCGGGTGCTTCACGTGGACCTTGAGGAAGGGTTAAACTGAAGCCCGAGGGAGTGGGAGGGGTCGGGTAGGCCGCGGCCCGTGCGGGAGGCAGGGGCCGCGTGGGTTGGCCACGCCCGCACGCGGGTCGGCCACGTCCGGGCACGGGTTGCCCGCGCCTGGGGCCACCTGCGCGTGCGCGGCCGTGCTTACCAGCGTCCTAGCACGCATGGCCGCGCCTGGTTGGGCCCTGCGCGCACCCAGGCTGCCCCAGGTCGTGCCCAGCATGCGCAGGCCCCGCTTGACCATGTCTTTCGACATTGTGGTGCATCCGTATGCACCCCGAATCCCGTTTCACCCTTTTTCATGTCATACATGATCTTTTGCCTTTCACCCAAAAACATTTTGCAATCCAAAAAATACAAACACAACAATTATTTAATTATTTCACAAATAACAACATAACCGAATCCGTACGTAAGGAATTGAAATATTTCGACGATGGCTCTGATACCACTGAAAGTAAAGCGAGATCGCTACGGGGTAAACAACATAGTTCAAAATTTTTGAACTTACCCCGATCCCGGTGATTGGATCAACGTCCAAATCAAATCATTCACATACAACTAAATAAATCTAACCTTTAGATGATCGAGTCGTTTGCGGATTCGAGCCGTCCAAGCGTCTGGCCTCTAACTCATGATACGCGGCACACATCCGTTGGCAAGGAGAGCGGAATAGGAGTGCTAGCTCCTTCTCCTTTTCGTGGCTTGTGTATCGACGGAAAAGAACGCCCACGTTTCAAATTGATGCCAAAAAGAAATAGGGAAGAGTGAACGGCAATACATTTTTCAACTCTTGGAAAACGACACCAAAAATCCTCTTCAATTTGGGCAACCCATAAATGGGTATTTATAAGGAGCTCTAGGGTTTCTTAAACCCTAATGGACATGGGCCGGCCCATTTAATTTAGTCCAATTAGGAACTTAATTAAATGGGTTTATTCTAGTCCAACTAGGAATATAATTAAATAGCCCAATCCTTTTATAAGTTTAAATAAAATATTTTGGTCCAAATCTAATTTAAGCCCAAACATAATATTTAATATTTGGTCCAAATATAATATTTAATATTTGATATTTGGCCCAAATCTAATTTAGTCCAAATATAATATTTATTTTAATATTTGGCCCAAATCCAATTTAGTCCAAATATTAACTTAAGCCCAAATATATTTTATTTCCTATTTGCCACTCCAACAAATAGAAAATTATTAAATTAGAAATTCCTTCCTAATTTAATCAATTGCCATTTTAGGAAACTCTTTCCATTATGACGACTCCTCGTCATATCGACGTCATTACGTCTATTTGTTCTTTTTTCGTGAAAACCTACGATGGCAAAACTTCTTGCCGAAGTGTCCCACTTAACCATATGTCCACTCTCCTGGTTTAAGTCAGGGACCGTGCCTATTGCGTATGACTCATTAGGCTTCCGAATATGTTGGCACTGTGTCGGTACAAACACATAAGACAAGATTGGCCTCTAGTAAGGCATCATGTCTACCCAATTATTCAGAAGGATTCATAATCCGCAAATAACCTTTCATGAACATGGTTACCGTATAATTCGATCCTCTCGTCAATGTATCTTATGTTATCTCAAGTATGGCGATGTGTTGCTTGATAACGATCACATGAGTTTTCTTCGATCTTCCGGATATCTTCACTTAATTAGAAAGTAAATCAATAACTCCTTATTGATCTCTTTCACCATGACCATGGATTTAAAGTGAATATCCATTGAAGGCGTCTTAGATACATCATCCTCTATCAAGGGATAGACGAGTCCCATCTTGGCTATGCACCCATCTCCATAAGCCTCACGATATACCCAACGATCGCCCACGTGCAGCCTTTGTCTAGGCCCATCGAAACGATGTCAAAGCATACCGGTCTTCTTATGAGATGACCGTGACAACCTCAGGTCCAAGAATTAGTTACACCCATCTCGTATGAGAATACCATCAACATATAACCAAAATGGATTCTCATGGCGAGTTATGTCCAGTGACATGTTCTCCAACATTGGTCACCTATGTACTTGTCTAGGCATCTTCATGCCTATGGGTGTGAGACCCCCATTGCTGTCACATAGCAAAAACATAGCACATACAAGTCTTACCGCAATTGTCAATGTCCATTCTTGACATTGCTATGACTTGGGACGTTTAATGATGTCTAGAAACTGTGATGCATCATCTCACATCTTTATAGTTTAATCACAGTATACATCATATGGACTTCTATCTAGTTTCATTCGGTTATTACAATAATAACAACTAATAGAATGACTTCTTGTGAATTTGAACAACTCCTTATTCAAATAATAACATGATTACAATTGTTAGTGTACAACATGCCCAATCTGATTGGGTCTAGAGCACCTACACTAACACATAATCGATTAATCATATGCCCTTTTTGAGAAATCTAGGTACTAGGAACTATTTTAAGAAATCATAAATTCAAGGGTCTTTGTCACATATTCTTAACAGCTTAAGAATAAGACATTTGTTAGGAAATCTAGGGTTTCATTCATATACAAATTAGAGATGTATGAATGAAGATATGATCATTAAATACAAAAATATATTTTATTAAATTTGCAAGCTATGCATCATTAGTCCCAACACATACATTCCAGACGTTATCTAAATCTAGCATTAGGGTACTAACTCTAACAATCTTGAGGTAGTCATTAAACTCAATACTCAAGTATTCGCTACTTCGATCTAATTGAAATACCTTTATATTCTTTCTTGTTTAGTTTTCTACTTCTTCCTTGAACTCTTTAAACTTTTTAGAGGCCAGAGACTTATACTTTATCAAGTATACATAACCATACCTCAAGAGGTCATCGGTAAAGGTTATGAAGTAGATATTACAGAAAACGGTCCACAAACAACAAAATGGATTAATCCCAACAATTCATTGGCTCTCCCACTTTATCTCACAAAGGGTAACTTGGCCATCTTTCCAAGAAGGCATTACTCGCAAGTTGGCCTAGGTTTAGAACCCACTAGATCAATTAATTCACATTCAACCAACTCACTAATCCTCTTCTCATTAATATGACTTAGACTTAAGTGCCATAATTGTTTAGGATAAACATCATCATCATGAGAAAAATTCTTGCTCACTATAGCTGTAACATTTACATTTCCATCTCTCATACTCTTATACAATTAAAGAATATAAAGACCATTCATAAGAATATCCATTCCTACACATTCATTACTTTAATGACTATTGAAGGAATACACGTATGGTGGTGCATGTAAATTTAAAAATTTTAGGTGCATCAAACATACACAGCGGAAGCAATAAATACACACACCATACAAAATTTGGATTTTTAAGCAACACGTTATTTCATCATATGAAATACAATAAATAAATACCTGATATCTGATGTTAGGTTGGATACAAAAACCATTTCTGTATTGACACGGAATCCCTAGTCTGCTCTTGCCAGGAACTATCCTATCACATTAACAATAGACCACATAGGACGTTTCCTCATCTCAACAACAAGTTTGACAGATCATTGTTAGTGTTAGTGCCCTGAATGTTGGATTTAGATGACATCTAGTAGTTGTATTATGGGATTAATGTTGTAAATCTTGCAAATATAATAAAATATATTTTCATATTTTAAGGTCATATCTTCATTCATACCTCTCCAATCTATATATGAATGAGCCCTTAGATTTCTTGATGAAAGTCTTATTCTTAAGTATTAAGAATATGTGACAAAGAATTTTGGATTAAGTATTTCTCAAAGGTATTCCTAGTCCTTAGATTTCTTAGAAGAGGGCTATGATTAATCTATAATGGATTAGCACTTGAGTTACTACATTTGATTAGTATGAGATACTAATGATAAGGATGGTGAGTCACATACCATAATCCATGAGATGTATATAGTATACATGTGGGTAGATGTTAGTTGAACATCTACTGAATGTGACGCAAGTGATAGATCACATGGTTGAGAGGATTTATGATATGTCAATAGCTTCGATTATGCTATTGGTACTTAGATCGGAGGCAACACAATTGTCTTATATGTTGGTGCCTGAGATTTTCCTTTGCTAAGAATCGCCCGATTACTAGGTGTGAGATGCACTGTGTGGTTACTGTGTGTTCTTAGTGTAATTGTCAAGAGTTGACAAGTATGTTGTTAAAAGTTAATGGGGGCCTTAGTTTCATTATAAGATAATGAAAGGGCTATAAAGAGTTAATGGTGGGCCTAGATACAATTTGCAGAAATTTGAAACAAGGAAACATAACCGATCGACAGACCTTGGAGGCGATCGATTAGCTCATGGCCAAACTGGTCGACAAGTTGAGAATTGGTCAATCGGGCCTTGCTGATTGAAACAAACTTGTCAACCGTTTCTTACAATAAGGGTTGTGATTCGATAAGATTTCTTTGGCATTTTTGTAATTGTTTCCATGGGACATGGGAAAGAGGAGGATGATGGAAGGATGACATGCCTGGGGCATGCTTTTTCCCCCTTCAACTTTGTTTCCTCTCTCTCTCCTAGTCGTTTATCTAGATTTGGGAGCGTTTAGGGTTTTGGGTGCTCATATATAAGGGAAAGAAGAGAATAACGCCTAAGTTTTTTGGCCTTTGCAATTTGTTGCATCCTTCCTCTCTCGGCCAATGCATTTTTTGTTCATTCCCAGAGCTTTGAATCTTTTCTTCCGTTAGCTCCAACCTGCTCCTTGTTCTTCATTTATATTGTAGCAATTCCAATCCAATAGTGAGACTACATGGATTTGGAACTTTTTGATTTGAACCCATTCCAGCTTAATCACCTACAAGAGGCTTGTTTAGCACATAAGCTCTCTTGTAGGTCTCAACCACTATTCAAAGCTTGATTTGGTCAACCGGTAAATCACATAGAACAATTGAACTATTCGAAGGAGTTGTTTAGGAGATGTCTGGGAGCAACCATTACTATTTGAGAGGATTTTCAAACTCTACAACGAATCAGAACATCCAATGAGGTATACCTTGTAAACCCCCTATGGTTTGATTTTGATTTATATTGCATATGGTCTCTGATATCAAGTCTTGCACGGTGATCTCGTTTTTACTTTCGCTATGTATATTCACTACAAAAGAATCACTTTTTTGCGACAGTTTTTAAAACCACCGCAAAACATAGCATTTTGCACGGTTTGTAAATCGTAGCAAAATATGTTTTTAGCTGTGTTTTTTTTAATATTTTGCATCAGTTTTTCAAAATCGTTGCAAAATTCATTAAAACATTTAATTTTGCGACAGTTTTAAAAAAATTGTCGCTAAATTAAAAAATAATTAAATAATTAAAATACATTTGCGGCAGTTTTTCAAAATCGCCGCAAAATTGACTAAAAATTAAATTTAGTGGCGATTTTTGTGAAACCGCCACTAAATAAAAAATAATTAAATAATTTAAATTAAAATTAAATTAACATTTACGGTGACTTTGAAAAACTGCTGCAAAATTAATTAAAAATTTGAATTTTACATAAGAAAATAATTAAAAATTAAATTAATAAAAAGAAATATAAAATATTAAAAAGAAATTTAAAATTTAATTTAAATTAATTGCCAAATTAATTAAAATTTTTAATTTTAAAAAATAAAAAGAAAAAGAAATTTAAAAACATTTTAATATATAAAATTTTAATAATTTTAAAAAATATATAAAATATTTTTTTTATTTTTTAATCAATTAATTTATTTTTAATTTGTTCCTTTATTCTTTTAAAAAATAATAAATTAATTAATATTTTTTAATTTATATTAAACAATATAAAATATAATTTTGGATTGGTATATAATTTATATGCGCGATTATATCATAACGGGGCTTTGTAGATCAGGCGGTTTCACGAGCGCACGTGCATAGGGTAGGTCCTTGGTTTGAAACCAAGGAAGGGAAGGCTGGAAATTTAATTTCTAACATCGCCACGTGGCACGCAGGGTGCAGGCGGCGGGCTTAGCCGCCCATGGGAGAAATTAAAATTTTAATTTTTGCAGCGGTTCTAAAATCATCGCTAAAATTAAAAATTTTAATTTTTACAACGACTCAAAAACGGTCGCTAAATATTTTAAAAACAGCCGATAAATCACTAATTTTGCGGCGGTTTAAAAACTACCGCAAAAAATATGATTTGTGACAGTTATTCCAATGGTTGCTGAAAATCGCCTCTAAATGCTCTGCGACGGCTAATTTAGCAGTGGTTTTAAAAATTGTATGTTTTTGAAAAAGTTTTGAAAATGGTAAAACCCTTGCATTGATACACCAAGAGTTGGCATTATCCTTCAATGGTATCAGAGACTCGACTCGGTATTTATGGCCTATGCATGATGTTATTGTAATTTGTACGGGTTTCGAGTAAGAAATAGCTCTCTGTTTTACATGAATATGCAAAAACGATCAACTGTTCTTAGCTTTTGGCCTTGAGAATGGTCGACTGTTCTCAGCTTTTGGCCTTGAGAATGGTCGACTAGAGGTAGATTAGTCGACCAGAAGCAGAGAGTGACAACTTTGAGAAAGCGATCGACCGGTTTGAGCAGTCTACAATTTGTTAACCAATGCCTAAGAGACTATCAACTATTTGACCAATGCCGAGAGAGAAATTTTGGGTGCATTAGATGCATGTTGTATGTATGTTTTTCTCATAATGCTATTACTTAAATCCAGAGGCTTAGATTTAATCAATATGCATAAAGTCCATGATCATCCTTATGATGCATGAGTTTGTTATATATGAGAAACATGGTGAAAGACTTAATGCATGTGCAAAGTGAAACCTCCAAAATAAATTTGGATTTATTTTGTATGCATGAGCTAGTTATGTATGAGATACATAATGGGAAAACTTAATTCATGTGCAAAGTGAGACCTTAAAATAAAGACCGAAATCTTCCCAACATTGTGCAAACTAATATTACATTAAAATGGTAAATAAGATTTGTCGTGGCCCACCATTGTCATAGGTGATCGTCAACTCGATTGGGTGCATGGGAGGGTACATTTCATGAGAGGAGATCGATGACTAAGCATGAGATGTTGTTGGTGTCCCCACATGGATATGGCCTAGAAACCACCATAGTGTTGCGGTCATAAACATTCAAGTGGATCATTGGCTGAGACGATTGGTCAAATCTAACCATGTCATCGTCCTAGAAACCACCATAGTGTTGCAGATTGATAGCATGGGGGTAGAAGATCGAACCTTGCATGAGATATGGATGGCAAGAGTTGCTTACTCAATTATGTGGGAATCCCAACATACCACCAAAGTATTGAGGGGTATTCATGTAGGAGAGAACTCAATCACCTGCCACGAGTCCTTCTAGGAATTCGCATTTTCCACTTGGGAAGTGTGGGATTCAAAAAATTGAGTGAGAGGTATCATTTGGTTTGAGACCCAAACTAAGTGGTTATGAAAGATAATATCAAACTAACAATCCTTTATTTATTTATTGCAACATTTTAAAAATAGCAAACTCTTTAAACCCCATCTTGTGTATTTTGGAAAAAAATATTTTAACCTGACCTAACTTTAAGGATTGGTTTCAAAACTTAAAATTGGTTTAAGTATGGAGAAAATACAAGATGCATTGGATAGACATGTCCCTGTTACTCTTCTAATAGGCTCCAGTGAGGAGGAGCTGTTAGAGTTATCCCCACAAGCCAATTATATTTTATGTAATTGCTCATGCTTTTCATTGGGATTCTTTATCTTCAATCAATTGTTATTGCATGGCATTATGTTTTATTTGTCGTTGATGGTTATCATCATTATTTATTGCAATCTATATTTGACAAAGTTCATAGATCAAATAGGCTCATGGAATATGGTCGTGCATAGAGATGACGATCATGAAACATATTTCTTATAAGCCTTGATCTTAAATGTTCCTAGTCATAGAGTTATTAGGAATGGACACTAATAACTCGAATAAACTAGCACATATGATGCATGCTCAATCAGCAGAATGTCTTGTTTCATGGACATTAGTGTGAGGACATTAGTGCATATATGTGGGAGCTTATTATAAGAATAAGTACACTGAATTGTCCTGTTACAGAATTCCTAATGGTTATTGTTTAATGTTGAATTGGAATTCTTATGTTGCAATTGTGCAGATTGATCCTTAGACTTGAGACATCATGATAGTCTTGTATTTGGCTAGTTACGCCTTGGTGCTTTTTGGATTCTAAAAGAGTCGTTGACAAACTATCACTGGGCATGGCCTTGTCACATATGAAGGCATATGAATGTCAAAACAAGATTCATCACTTATCGTCAAGATGAGAGGATATCCTATGTATTCCGATGATTTCATGATTGTGGAAATCCTTGGCCAAGGTGAGCTAGAAATCAAAAGGTGTTTTGATTTCACCTATCAAGTTATAAATCTAGAATGGATACATAAAACCATACCCTAATTTTCATTGGGATATAGACCGATGAAAGGATTTTACTGCACGGTAATTGCAATTGAAAAGGTCCACGTTTATTTCATCATTAGCTAGGTATTCATGGCATGTTGTTAAAAAACCAGAAACGGTTGACCATCTAAACAGAACGTTTGATAGTCACTATTAACCCTACCTAAAAGCAAGCAACCATATTAGAAACAAGTACAACCATTACACAAACACGACACACAGACTAAGTTCACTAAGATAGGATCTAATACCACTAAAAGAATGCGCTAACACTTAGCGATAGATGCAAGAACAAAAGCTAGTTTTCAAAACTTTTTCAAAAACTAAAAGGAAATGCAGTGGAAACAGATTGGCTCTTGCAAGATTACAGTAAAAATAGCCATGTGTGTAATACTCCAAATCAAAATAAGTAATATATTGAAATATTCCATATTTCGTGATGTTAGAAGAGTCAAATTTAAGGATCTAGAAGACAGTTTAAGCATTTTAAATAGCCGAATCGACTATAGGGAAAGACCTGGAGTGTAAATGTCTAAGGAAAATAATATGGTATTGACAAGCATTCTGAGATAGGATTTATGGTATTAAAAGAAATCAAAACCGAGACTATTTTTAGTATAGCTATGATTCAACTTAGAAAATTAAACGATCGTAAGGGACTTCTGGGAAATCAATAGAACCCTGAGGGGGCACCGATTTTATGTAAGGATCAACCTTGAGATGGTTTTGTGATGAAACAATAGCCTGATGAGGACACTGGGAAAAAATCATCCTATCAAGTAAGCCTTAAGTTATTAATTTTGGATTTTTAGTACCGTAATGCAAATCAATTCAATGGTTGAGGGTGTATTTACAATTAGAGAAATACCCAAATCAAGTAGGGATGAAATTTGGGGTTTAAATGTGTAATTTCTCATATATATTGGTGAAATATATAGATATGTTATATATATATGTGCGCATGCGTAGTAGCCATGCCTTGCAAACTTCATAGCCGAGTCTTTTGTAAGTGGAGTGTGATATACGCAAAGAGGGATGGCCAAGGCAAGGGAGTCAGTGGTGAAGCGATGGGTGCATTGGCTATAAATAGATGGAGAAATGATAAAGAAAGGAGAACTGAGAAGGAGAGTAAGCAATAGCAAGAAATGGCAGAGAGTTTGAGAGAAAGAGTGGCTGAGAGCTTTGAAGGATCGAGAGAGAAAGCTTAGCAACAAGGGCGGCTGGCCAGTGGCCGATGTTTGGTGGCCGGAGGTGGTCGAAATGGGTTGCTGCAGCAAGCAGCAACCATAGCCGTAAGCTACAATAGCTGGATAGCATAGGAGCGGAGTAGGGGCAACCAGCGAGGTGAAGCAGTGGCTGGCGGTGGTACGATGGCGATCGACCTGTGCAGAGGAGGACGACTGGGCAGCGGCAGGAGTGGCGACTGGCGTGAGACTCTTCGTGCTTAGGAGAAGCAAGGAGGAGAAGGAAGAAGAAGGAGAAGAAAGAAAAGAAAAGAAAGGAAAAGAAAAAGAAAAAGGAAGAAAAATAGGGAGAGATTCTGGAAAATTTAAGAAAATTTTAGGAATTAATTTGGGGCTAGAGATGCATGTCAAAGCCAGGAAATTATCTAGGCATACGTTTTGAGGTTAAGGCACGCATATGGAGGAAGCCTGAGAGGCTAAGTCAAGGTGAGTGGTTTTTCTTAAAAATTATTTTTACGAATTATGGTAGTGGGAAAATTGGGAACATGTTTGAGGAATTGTTTAATGTGGAATAATTGAGGAAAAATATGACGAAATAGAGGAAAATTATGAGAAAATTAGGAAAAATAAAATATTGATATCCTTGAATAAATATGATGGTCAGAATTGAAAGTAAAGCAAGATCGCTACGGGGCAAGCAGCGTAGTTCAAAAATTTTGAATCTTACCCCGATCCCGGCGATTGGATCAACGTCGAAATCAAATCATTCACAAACAAATAAATAAATCTAACCTTTAGATTATTAAGTCGTTCGCGGATTTGAGCCGTCCAAGCGTCCGGCCTCTAACTCGTGATACGCAGCACGCGTCCATTGGCAAGGAGAGCGGAATAGGAGTGCTAGCTCTTTCTCCTTTGTGCGGCTTGTGTATGGATGGAAAAAGAACGCTCTTATTTCGTATTGATGCCAAAAGAAACGGGGAAGAGTGAACGACAATACATTTTTCAACTCTTGAAAAACGACACCAAAAACTCTCTTCAATTTGGGCAACCCATAAATGGGTATTTATACGGAGCTCTAGGGTTTCTTAAACCCTAATGGACATGGGCCGTCCCATTTAATTTAGTCCAATTAGGAACTTAATTAAATGGGTTTATTCTAGTCCAACTAGGAATATAATTAAATGGCCCAATCCTTTTATAAGTTTAAATAAAATATTTTGGCCCAAATCTAATTTAAGCCCAAACATAATATTAAATATTTGGTCCAAATCTAATTTGGTCCAAATATAATATTTAATATTTAATATTTGGCTCAAATCTAATTTAGTCCAAATATAATATTTATTTTAATATTTGGTCCAAATCCAATTTAGTCCAAATATTAACTTAAGCCCAAATATATTTTATTTCCTATTTGCCACTCCAACAAATAGAAAATTATTAAATTAGAAACTCCTTCCTAATTTAATCAATTGCCATTTTAGGAAACTCTTTTCATTATGACGACTCCTCGTCATATCGACGTCATTACGTCTATTTGTTCTTTTTTCGTAAGAACCTACGACGGCAAAACTTCTTACCGAAGTGTCCCACTTAACCATACGTCCACTCTCCTGGTTTAAGCCAGGGACCATGCCTATTGCGTATGACTCATTAGGCTTCCGAATATGTTGGCAATGTGTCGGTACAAACACATAAGACAAGATTGGCCTCTAGCAAGGCATCATGCCTACCCAATTATTCAGAAGGATTCATAATCCGCAAATAACCTTTCAGGAGCATGGTTACCGTGTAATTCGATCCTCTCGTCAATGTATCTTATGTGATCTCAAGTATGGCGATGTGTTGCTTGATAACGATCACATGAGTTTTCTTCGGTCTTCCGGATATCTTCACTTAATTAGAAAGTAAATCAATAACTCCTTATTGATCTCTTTCACCATAGCCATGGATTTAAAGTGAATATCCACCGGAGGCGCCTTAGATACATCATCCTCTATCAAGGGATAGACAAGTCCCATCTTGGGTATGCACCCATCTCCATAAGCCTCACGATATGCCCAACCATCGCCCACATGCAGCCTTTATCTAGGCCCATCAAAACGATGTCAAAGCATATCGGTCTTCTTATGAGATGACCGTGACAACCTCAGGTCCAAGGATTAGTTACACCCATCTCGTATGAGAATTCCATCAACATATAACCAAAATGGATTCTCATGGCGAGTCATGTCCAGTGACACGTTCTCCAACATTGGTCACCTATGTACTTGTCTAGGCATCTCCATGCCTATAGGTGTGAGACCCTCGTTGCTATCACATAGCAAAACATAGCACATACAAGTCTTACCGCAATTGTCAATGTCCATTCTTGACATTGCTACGACTTGGGACCTTTAATGATGTCTAGAAACTGTGATGCATCATCTCACATCTTTACAAATTAATCACAGTATACATCATATGGACTTCTATCTAGTTTCATTCGATTATTACAATAATAACAAGAAACTAATAGAATGACCTCTTGTGAATTTGAACAACTCCTTATTCAAATAATAAACATGATTACAATTGTCAGTGTACAACATGCCCAATCTGATTAGGTCTAGAGCACCTACACTAACAAGGATATGTTGAGGTTTCAAATTGAGTACATTAGAAGCCTGGCACAAGAATTAAGATATTCTGAGATATGTTTGAGGTAAGTAGTCCAACCCTAAACCCGATTTTATGTAAATGGTTTTATCATATTATCAGACTTTGATGTGAATGTCATGTAGATTGCATTTACATGTTATGATGAAATGTGCATATATTCACAATGATATTATTGATCATGCATCGCATATGTTTGAGAGTACGGGTTGGCACCATTGCTCCAACAAGGGTGCACCCATACACCTCAGCATGGTAAGGAAGCCATAAAAATGGAGGGTAGCATTAAGGTGTGGTCGGCTCAAACAAAAGGAAAAGGACATTTTGCATATTGCATCCATGCACGAAATATGATTTTGTACCCTTACTTAGATGATTGATCATCTAACCTGAGCTTTACCCCTGGAATATTCGAATGTTCCAAATGGAGATTATAGCAGAAATGAGAATGAAATAGGCATGTAATGGCACTTAGTAAAAGTGCATGATGTAATGGTTATATGTGTTATGTTGCCTATGTATTTAATGTTGGAAATGTATGCCCTAAAGACACGTTTTGTTTAATTTATGGTAATGATGTTTCTTTTATTCAGTTTATGGCACATATATTATTTGCATTTAATTGTTGGAAAGGTGTCCATGCTATTAAGTAAGTGATTCATGTGATGGGTCGTTCTTCACAGTTAGGCATGAATCATGGGTACTTAATAAGCAAGAAAATATTACTCTTGATCTTTTGATAGAACTGGGCATTCTATCATGATAAGATCATTGTGCAATAGATCCTAATGGAGGATGGCTTGCCTTAGCCAGTAAACAGTCCGTTTACTCTAATTGTACAAGCGCATTTGGAATGCGTAGAGTGGACCTGTGATAGAAGCTAATGACAAAGTACTAATTATCATGGAGCTAGTCTATCACTGCTACTACGTGGACGAGTACTCTAATACTTGAGTATTAGTTGGTGGTCTAGTGAACCTAGAGCTATATTCTTAGATTCATTGTAGGTGAGGTCTATCAAAGATCAATATCCTTTTGAGTTGGGAGTATGGTTTCTAATTAGCTAAGACAGACTAATACAAGATAGTTTCTGTGATTCACCCCCTTGTGATTGTCCAAGAATAATCAAATAATCCAGGGCCCTGGGAACGTGACTTAAGAGTGTGTGCTTCTGGGTAGCTCCCAGTGATAAGCAAGTACATTCGAGTAGTCACGGATTATTGGACTAGTGATCTAAGGATGGTAGAAGTCATTTAGAAAGGTGTTAGTACATTATTCCTTTCTAAATGATGGGTGTTACGCAGAGGGGTATTTTCGTCATTACACTAGTAGGTCAAAGACATGGCATATGCAAAATTATTCGTGGGGTCAGTGTTGCCATATGGTGATAGTTGGAACACTTAGAATGACAAAATATAGCTACTAGGTAGCAGGGATATTTTGGTCATTTTAGTAGCCGTGAATAATTTGTCTTTTGGTCCCCGGGGTAGCTCGATGTAACTCATGTATTTTTTAATACATTTGGCTTGTTGGATGAATTACATTGAGAGAGAATTATTTTATTCAGAATGGTCCATAATTAATTGGGCTAGAATAAAATAATAGTTCATTAGGGTTTTTTAATTAATTAATTGGGCTAACCCAATTAGATATTAATTAAATGATCTTGGCCCATTAGGGTTTGGCCCACTAGGGTTTTAACCCTAGGGTTCTCCCTATATATATCTCTCTTTGGTTGTTTTTTCATCCAAGTCGTTTTTCATTTTTCTTCACCGAAGAGAGGCCACGAGTTCGAGTCATACACCGGAAGACCGAAAGGGTGCGTTTGAGTTCTGATGCGACGGAGCCGAAGGCTAGCAGGACAGCCGTCGTCTCCACAACGCGAAGAAGCTCCCATCGCTCCATTCCGTCCGGTAATCCGCCGCAAAAGTAAGTCTCTTAGATTCTAATCAATACGAGGAACGGTTTTGATTTTAAAACGCTTCCGTTGCATGCTTTGTTTCCTCGTGTTATCCCATAATTGTCTCAAGTTATAACATGCTTGGAAAATGGGGTGTTACAATGTGTATATGATAAAAGAAGAACAACATGTTATAAGGTAACTATTACCTCGACCATAAAAGAGATGCCACTAGTTGCTCAATGTTGCACCTCTGATCCGAACACTTATCACATTTGAGCTCTTGTGAACCAACCATGAACTAGCTTTGTTTGTTGTTAGTGTAGGTGCTCTAGACCCAATCAAATTGGGCTTGTTGTACACTGACAATTGTAATCATGTTTATTGTTTGAATAAAGAGTTATTCAAATTCACAAGAAGTCATTCTATTAGTTTCTTGTTATTATTGTAATAACCGAATGAAACTAGATAGAAGTCCATATGATGTATACTGTGATTAATCTATTAAGATGTGAGATGATGCATCACAGTTTCTAGACATCATTAAACGTCCCAAGTCGTAGCACTGTCAAGAATGGACATTGACAATTGCGGTAAGACTTGTATGTGCTATGTTTTTGCTATGTGATAACAATGGGGGTCTCACACCCATAGGTATGGGGATGCCTAGACAAGTACATAGGTAACCAATGTTGGAGAACGTGTCACTGGACATGACTCGCCATGAGAATCCATTTTGATTATATGTTGATGGAATTCTCATACGAGATGAGTGTAACTAATCCTTGGACCTGAGGTTGTCACGGTCATCTCATAAGAAGACCGATATGCTTTGACATCGTTTCGATGGGCCTAGACAAAGGCTGCAGGTGGGCGATCATTGGGTATATCGTGAGGCTTATGGAGATGGGTGTATAACCAAGATGGGACTCGTCTATCCCTTAATAGAGGATGATGTATCTAAGGTGCCTTCGGTGGATATTCACTTTAAATCCATGGCCATGGTGAAGGAGATCAATAAGGAGTTATTGATTTACTTTCTATTAAGTGAAGATATCCAGAAGACCGAAGAAAACTCATGTGATCATTATCAAGCAACACATCGCCATACTTGAGATCACATAAGATACATTGACGAGAGGATCGAATTACACGGTAACCATGCTCGTGAAAGGTTATTTACAGATTATGAATCCTTCTGAATAATTGGGTAGGCATGATGCCTTGCTAGAGGCCAATCTTGTCTTATGTGTTCGTACCGACACATTGCCAACATATTTGAAAGCCTAATGAGTCATACACAATAGGAACGGTCCCAGGCTTAAACTAGGAGAGTGGACGTATGGTTAAGTGGGACACTTCGGCAAGAAGTTTTGCTGTCATAGGTTCTCACGGAAAAAGAACAAATAGACGTAATGACGTCGATATGACGAGGAGTCGTCATAATGGAAAGAGTTTCCTAAAATGGCAATTGATTAAATTAGGAAGGAGTTTCTAATTTAATAATTTTCTATTTGTTGGAGTGGCAAATAGGAAATAAAATATATTTGGGCTTAAGTTAATATTTGGACTAAATTGGATTTGGGCCAAATATTAAAATAAATATTATATTTGGACTAAATTAGATTTTGGCCAAATATTAAATATTAAATATTATATTTAGACCAAATTAGATTTAGACCAAATATTAAATATTATGTTTGGGCTTAAATTAGATTTGGGCCAAAATATTTTATTTAAATTTATAAAAGGATTGGGCCATTTAATTATATTCCTAGTTGGACTAGAATAAACCCATTTAATTAAGTTCCTAATTGGACTAAATTAAATGGGCTGGCCCATGTCCATTAGGGTTTAAGAAACCCTAGAGCTCCTTATAAATACCCATTTATGGGTTACCCAAATTGAAGACAATTTTTGGTATCGTTTTTCAAGAGTTGAAAAACGTATTGCCGTTCACTCTTCCCCGTTTCTTTTTGGCTTCGATTTGAAACGTGGGCGTTCTTTTATCGTCTATACACAAGCCGCGCAAAGGAGAAGGAGCTAGCACTCCTATTCCGCTCTCCTTGCCAACGGAGGCGTGCCGCGTATCACGAGTTAGAGGCCGAACGCTTGGACGGCTCGAATCCGCGAATGACTCGATAATCTAAAGGTTAGATTTATTTATTTGTATGTGAATGATTTGATTTCGACGTTGATCTAATCGCCGGGATTGAGGTAAGTTCAAAAATTTTGAACTACGCTGTTTGCCCCGTAACGATCATGCTTTACTTTCAGTGGTATCAGAGCCATCGTCGAAATATTTCAATTCCTTACATGCGGATTCGGTTATGTTGTTATTTGTGAAATAATTAAATAATTGTTGCGTTTGTATTTTTTGGATTGCAAAACATTTTTGGGTGAAGGGAAAAAGATCGTGTATGACACAAAAAAGGGCGAAACGGGGTTCGGGGTGCATACGGATGCACCAGGGCGTCGAAAGACACGACAAGCGGGGCATGGCCTGGGCGCGCGCAGGGCCCGGCCAGGCGCGACCGTGCGTGCTAGGGCGCGGCCAAGCGCGTGCATGGCGTGCCCAGGCGCGGCCGCGTGCGTGCACATACGCCCCCAGGAGCGACTGCGTGCGCGCGCAGGCCCTGCAAGGCGGCCGCGCGCGCGTAATGGGCAGCCGGGAGCGGGCGTGACCCGCGACCCGTGCGGGGGCGTGGCCGACCCGCGCGCGGCCTTACGCTCCCCCAGCGGCCAGCGCGCGACCCGTGCGGCCCCTGTCGCCCGCACGTGCCAGGCGCGCCCAGCGCGCGCTAGGCCCACCCCATGCGGCCCAGCCACGCCCTCTTGCCCTTTTGGGGTGCCCGGCCGCCTCCTGGCCTCTCCCTCGGGGTTCGGTTTGACCCTTCCCTGGGGTTCATGTGAAGCACGCGGGCCGACCCTTCGGTGGCCTAGTGCGTTTCGTACCCTCAGGTGGGGCTCGACCAAATTGTTTGGCTATTTTTAATTATTTTTATTCAATCCATGAGTGTATGACACCTATGGGCCGTGATTAAAATTGGGCCAGGGCTGTCAATTGGGTTATTTATTAATTATTGGGCTGCTAGTGTATGTTTGACAGACATTGGTTGATCCAAGGCCTCTTAAGCTTTGTTAGTTAGACTAATGGATGGAGCCCAAGCCTAACACAATTAAAACAATTTTGTTTTTCCAAAATTATACAAATTTTCAATTTATTGAAAGCGTTTCATTAAGATTGAAATAGATGCGACAATTAATTAATATAATTTAAATGAATCAATGTGATTGATTGCATGGGTGTATGGTATGGATCGAGTCGACCATTTATTTTATGTTGGGAATGAATGCTTGTAAATTTGGTTTTTGAAATAGGGCCTGCGTGTCCTGCCTCTCTTATACTCTGATGTACATTCTCTTCTCATCTCACTCCCCCTGAATGAAACTCGAGGTTTCTAATTTTATGTAATGTATGTAGAATAGAATAGAGTAGTGATAGTTGTAGTTCTAGTTTGTATGAAGAGCAAGAGATGGAGCCAAATTGAAGACAAGATTCGAAGACCAACGAAGGCTTGAAGAATGTGTTTGTGAAGTAAGATGTGATTCTTCACCTAGGTTTGACCCGCTAGCTTCCCTTCTATGGCTCGAGGGGACTAGCCGTAGTTATCCATACCATACACCAGTTTGAGTCGTTTATTATGCATTATTAATTTGATTAATTGCATGTGATGAGACCTAAATAAATAAATAATAAATCCCTCATAAATATTAAGCCAACTTGCCTTCCATCATTATGAAGCATTAGGTTTCTAGCTGACACTTGATTTGTTGAGTCACTCAAGGTCATATGTCACCTATGATTCCTATGCTTCATGGGCCATGAGATGTCCCTGAATGATGGGTCCGACTTAACTAGAAAGGTGGGGTTTGTTGAGTCACTCAAGGCCTTACTGAGTATAGAGGCAAAGATTGGGAGTCACATAAGATGTGCTTGGCAAGGAGTTGTCAACCCAATAAATCTAGGAGTTGCATGGAGATGCAATTGGTAGCAAGTACCTACCTAATCGATCCTACCACAATTTGTTGAGTCACTCAAGGTTGTGCGAGGGGAGATGGGATCCTAGCCCGCTAGAAAATCTTCTAACGGGATTTTCCGAGTTATGTCTTGAGGGTGGCAAAGTCGTAGAAAATAGTAGGAGAAATCATAAAATATTACTTCTTGCAATTTATGATTTCGTAATTCAATATGATTATAATAATATCTCTATTCAGTTGTTGATCCAGAATGTCTGGAAACATGTCGATAAGATCGATACTCGAGGGCAATAATACCTTTAATGAGACTAATTTCTATGACTTGGAGATCATCTTGAGGATAGTCCTCACGTATGATAAGATTCTTTATGCGATAAAGAGTTATCTTCTTACGAAGTCACCAGTTAAAGAAATAATAGCACATTAGGCCTGGACGATGCACATGGGTGATATGATCATCGCTTGATATATCGTCTTGGCTGCCATGACCCTAAAACATAGGTCGCAACATAAGAGTTATGATGCCTATGAGATCATGGCTAGGCTCAAAGATCATCTATTGAGAAGCATGTCATGGAGATGATACGTTTTATCAATAGGTTGCTAGAGCTAAACTTGGGTATGAATGCCGAGACTTACCCTAGACTTGGTGCTACAGTCCCTCCCTAACAAGTTATGGAAATGACTCTTGGAGAGTGGTTGTCCATACTTAGGGAGACCGAGCCTAAAATTGATTATAGGCCAAGGAAAGTGTTCTCTTAGTTGAAGGGCCCAAGGTGCACAAGGGCAAGCCCAAGAGTAAGAAAGCCAAAAGGAAGAAGAGTTCTTCTATAGCACAATCTGGAAGAGTCCAGAAGACTAAAACCCAAAGGGCAAAAAGGATGCAATCTATCTCTACTATGATAAACCAAGAAGTGTAGAGTAAGAAGAGTTCTACTCAAGGCACTTTAGGTATTTATGTTATTGGAATTAATCTATCTACTTCTGATCAGTCCACATGGGTATTAGATACTGGATCTAGTGCTCATATTTACACTTTCGTGTATGGGCTTAGGAGTACGAGGAGATTAATAATAGGAGAAGTGTACCTACACGTGATAAATGAATCAAAAGTTGTTTCATTAATTGTAGGGACCTATTTATTAACATTGCCCATAGGGCTTGTATTGGAGTTACATAACTGTTACTACAATCCTAGTTTGACTAGGAATATAATTTCTAATTCTTGTTTGACAAGGATGGATATTCATTTTTATTTAAGGACAATAGTTGTTCGTTTGATAAAAATGAGTTATTTTATGGTAAAGCAACAGTACGTAACGGTTTGTATATCTTTGATGTTGATACTCCTATAAATAACATAAATATTAAGCGACTAAAATTAGGTGATTTAAATAGTACTTATTTATGGCATTGTCGCCTTGGCCATATAAATGAGATTCGCACATCCAACTTGTATAAAGATGGATATCTCGGCACATTTGATTATGAATCATATGGTGCTTGCGAATCTTGTTTACTTGGCAAGATGACTAAGTCTCCTTTTAAAGTAAAGGGAGGCTACATAAGTGCTAGGGTTTGTGCACATTGATGTGTGTGGACCCATGTCCACCCAAGTTAGAGGTGGATATGTCTACTTCATAACCTTTATTGATGATAGATCATGTTTTGGTTATGTGTATCTTATGGGACACAAATCTGAGGCTTTTGAAAAGTTCAAAGAATTCAAATTTGAAGTAGAGAAATGAACTGGGAAAAGTATCAAAGTACTTCGATCAGATCGAGATGGTGAATACTTGAATAGTGAATTTCTAAATCATTTAAAGCAGAATGAGATTCTCTTACAATGGACTCCACCTGGAACACCAGAGATGAACGGTGTGTCTGAAATGAGGAATAGGACCTTGTTGGACATGGTCTGGTCCATAATGAGTCGCACTAAACTCCTCATTTCATTTTTGGGAATACGCACTCCTCACCATGATCTTTGTTTTTAACAGGGTTCCAAGTAAATCAGTTACTCAGACTCCATATGAGATATGGAAAGGAAAAAAGCCAAATTTATCTTTCCTTAAGATTTGGGGTTGTCAAAATTATGTCAAACGTGTTGACAATAATAAGTTAAAGCCTAAATTGATGAGATGTTTGTTTGTGGGATATCCAAATGGATATTACTTTTACCACCCATATGAACAAAAGGTGTTTTGTTGCCAAGCATGTGGTATTTCTTAAGAAGAAATTATTAGATGCTGTGGCTAGTGGGAGGAATGTTAAGCTTGAATAAGATTTGAGGCAAGCCACAAACAAATACTCCCCTCCAGGAACCCAAGAAAGATCAGACACAAGAAGTTGTGTCAACTCCCCAACCTTTTACACAAGAACCTCATAGGTCGACGAGCGTTCGTTGCGAGTAAGAGAGATATGGATTTCTCATCTCGGCACATGGAGATGTGCTTCTAGCTGAGAACGATAAGCCTACTACTTATGATGAGGCAATGTCTGACATTGACTCTGGGTTATGGCAGATGGATGACAAAACAGCTTTTCTTAAAGGAAACCTGGTCAAGGATGTGTATATGACACAGCCTAACGGTTTTGTTACTTATAAACATGCAAATAAGATTTGTAATTTGCAAACATCCATTTATGGACTAAGACAAGCATCCCGGAGTTAGAATCAATGTTTTGATGAAAAGATCAAAAAGTTTGATTTTTCACAAAAAGGGAAGTTGATCCTTGTGTTTACAAGAAGGTTAGTGGGAGCGTGGTGGTTCTTTTAGTCCTATATGTGGACAATATATTGCTCATAGGGAATTGTGTTCCCATGATGCAATTAGTTAAAATATGGTTTTCAAAATATTTTCTCCAAGAAGGATCTGGGAGAAGCAACCTATATTCTGGAAATAAGGATCTATAAAGATAGATCCAGGAGGTTGCTAGCACTCTCCCATAGCGCGTACATTGACAAGGTGCTAAAGAGGTTTAGCATGAAAGATTCTAGGAGGACAAGTCTTCCCATGTCACATGGAATACATCTCACTAAGGCTATGTGTTTGAAGACACAAGATGAGAGAGATAGGATGAGTCGAGCACCATATGCCTTGGCTATTGGCTCGATCATGTATGCCATGTTATGTACGAGGCCTGATATCGCATATACTTTGAACATATGTAGTAGATATCAAGCTGATCCAAGTGAGAAACACTGGATTGCTGTGAAAAACATTCTTAAGTACTTGTGAAGCACTAAAGAGATGTTTTTTGCCATATGGAGAATGAGAGCATACCATGAAGGGGTTCATGGATGCCAGTTTCCAATTCAACCATGATGATTTTAAATCACATACAGTCAAAATTCATATTCTGCCTATATGGCTGGGCCATGAGTTGGAAGAGTTCCAACAAGAGATAGTGGCAGATTCAACAACTGAAGTCGAATACATAACAACCTTCGAAGCAGCTAAGGAGATTGTATGGATCCGTAAGTTCACTGATGAACTTAAAGTGGTGTCCAACATTGTTGATCCAATAACAGTTATTGGGACAACAATGGAGCCATCGCGTAAGCGAAGGAACCACGGTCTCATCAACGGACCAAATTTGTATTGCGGCATCACCATTTGATAATGGAGATTATCTACTGAGGTGACATATATAGAGAAAGTACCGACGGATGATAACGTCATAAATCCCTTGACTAAAGCTCTATCCCAGGAGAAACATGAAAGTCATGTTCGATCATCAGGTATAAGATACATGAATGATTGGCTCTAGTGCAAGTGGGAGATTGTTAGTGTAGGTGCTCTAGACCCAATCAGATTGGGCTTGTTGTACATTGACAATTGTAATCATGTTTATTGTTTGAATAAAGAGTTATTCAAATTCACAAGAAGTCATTCTATTAGTTTCTTGTTATTATTGTAATAACCGAATGAAACTAGATAGAAGTCCATATGATGTATACTGTGATTAATCTATAAAGATATGAGATGATGCATCACAGTTTCTAGACATCATTAAACGTCCCAAGTCGTAGCAATGTTAAGAATGGACATTGACAATTGCGGTAAGACTTGTATGTGCTATGTTTTTGCTATGTGATAATAATGGGGGTCTCACACCCATAGGTATGGGGATGCCTAGACAAGTACATAGGTAACCAATGTTGGAGAACGTGTCACTGGACATGACTCGCCATGAGAATCCATTTTGGTTATATGTTGATGGAATTCTCATACGAGATGGGTGTAACTAATCCTTGGACCTGAGGTTGTCACGATCATCTCATAAGAAGACCGATATGCTTTGACATCGTTTCGATGGGCCTAGACAAAGGCTGCATGTGGGCGATCGTTGATAAGGGTCAATATTTCCTATATCCTAATGAATTATATCCCTATTTTGGCTTTATAATTATGCTTAAAATAAATAATTATTTGCATTATATATTATTACAGGATGAAGCAAGAAAGCTGTCTTCTACAATTAATTAGGGGCATAAATCGAAGACGTTGGATTACCCATTATTGTTGCTCAAAATCATGGGCCAACTATGGAGTCTAGAGGATGTTTCATGTGCACTTGGCCCAACAATCAAATAGAATCCAACATAAGACAAGCCCAAGCCCAAGCTCAAGCCCAACACAAGGAAGGCCCAAGCCCAAGCCCAAGCTCAAGCCCAACACAAAGAAGGCCCAAAGCCCAAAAACATGAAAAGCCCAAGTCCCACAAATAGGATGACATCATCGCTTACATCATGGGATATGATGACATCATCGCTTACATCATGGGATAGGATGACATCATCGCTTACATCATGGGATAGGATGACATCATCGCTTACATCATGGGATAAGATGACATCATTGCTTACATCATGGTTAAAATGACATCATTGCTTACATCATCAATTAGATATTTTGTATTATTAAATTATATAATTAAGTGGTTTCCATTACATCTTTTAGCCTATAAATAGAGCACTTAGGTGTACTTGTAAGAGAGGATTATTCTTGAATGAAATTTTAGTTGTTTTAATTGCTCTTGTTCTCTTTTATTTTCTCTTGCAAATCTTACTTCTTCTCTTTCTTATTTAAATTCTTATGTCATTTATTGTTACTTCATTATCCACCGCCTAAATGGTCGGTTAATTTCTGCCTTTAAATTCTTGCAATTTCAATTATTATCTTTCAATTATATATCGCCTATATGGTCGGTCAAAATAGTCTTTCAATTATTGTCTTTAAATTATATACCGCCTATATGGTCGGTTAAAAAAATAGTCTTTTAAATACTGTCTTTTAATTCCCGTCATTTAAATTCCTGCCAATTTATTTTAAAAATGGAAATGAGTAGCTAAATCTAATCTTGGGTTAAGGCGAGGACAGTGTCCAATGTTCTTGAATCTCAAGATAAGCCAAACCTCGATGAATGCAAGATTTATCTGAGTTAAACTCGAGTTGAGTGTATAAATGATTTTGTGAGTTTGGATTGGGTCATCATCCTAACTTAGAACTCTCATGCCATGTATGAAAGTTGCTAGAATTGGAGATGAGATATACCCAAGCTCAGACGATCAAATCATAGTCTCTAGTATAATAAAATTTACAGTGATATCTTAACCCAGAACCATCATATCATGTATGAGGGTTGCTTAGCTAAGAATCATTCGTATCTTGAATTATAACTACGAAACGATCCTCTGTTTATTTCAGATTAATATTGCTGTTTAAATTACTATAAGAGATTTATAAGGCATTGGTTCTGAACTCGCCTCAACCCAAGACCTTTTTAATATTCAAAAAAAAAAAAAACCTTTTCACAATCAGGAAAACTTAGCTCTCTTTGGATAAATCAACCCGAATGAACCATTCTTTTGTTAAATAAACCTCCCAGTGAATCGACCCGGACTTGTCCGGAATTTATATTTGTGCTACAACTACACTCACACACTGGTGAGTTTAAACCTCCTCACCATTTCAACACTGAACATCCAAACTGATTAAGGCTATTTAAATTGTAGGGTGAGGAGAACAGCCAATCGTTGGGTATATCGTGAGGCTTATGGAGATAGGTGTATAACCAAGATGGGACTCGTCTATCCCTTGATAGAGGATGATGTATCTAAGGCGCCTTCGGTGGATATTCACTTTAAATCCATGGCCATGGTAAAGGAGATCAATAAGGAGTTATTGATTTACTTTCTATTAAGTGAAGATATCCAAAAGACCAAAGAAAACTCATGTGATCATTATCAAGCAACACATCGCCATACTTGAGATCACATAAGATACATTGACGAGAGGATCGAATTACATGATAATCATGCTCGTGAAAGGTTATTTACGGATTATGAATCCTTCTGAATAATTGGGTAGGCATGATGCCTTGCTAGAGGCCAATCTTGTCTTATGTGTTCGTACCGACACATTGCCAACATATTCGGAAGCCTAATGAGTCATACGCAATAGGCACGGTCCCAAGCTTAAACTAGGAGAGTGGACGTATGGTTAAGTGGGACACTTCGACAAGAAGTTTTGCCATCGTAGGTTCTCACGGAAAAAAAACAAATAGACGTAATAACGTCGATATGACGAGGAGTCGTCATAATGGAAAAAGTTTCCTAAAATGGCAATTGATTAAATTAGGAAGGAGTTTCTAATTTAATAATTTTCTATTTGTTGGAGTGGCAAATAGGAAATAAAATATATTTAGGCTTAAGTTAATATTTGGACTAAATTGGATTTGGGCCAAATATTAAAATAAATATTATATTTGGACTAAATTAGATTTGGGCCAAATATTAAATATTAAATATTATATTTGGACCAAATATTAAATATTATGTTTGGGCTTAAATTAGATTTGGGCCAAAATATTTTATTTAAATTTATAAAAGGATTGGGCCATTTAATTATATTCCTAGTTGGACTAGAATAAACCCATTTAATTAAGTTCCTAATTGGACTAAATTAAATGGGCCGGCCCATGTCCATTAGGGTTTAAGAAACCCTAGAGTTCCCTATAAATACCCATTTATGGGTTGCCCAAATTGAAGAGAATTTTTGGTATCGTTTTTCAAGAGTTGAAAAACGTATTGCCGTTCACTCTTCCCCGTTTCTTTTTGGCATCGATTTGAAACGTGGGCGTTCTTTTACCGTCCATACACAAGCCGGGCAAAGGAGAAGGAGCTAGCACTCCTATTCCGCTCTCCTTGCCAACGGACGCGTGCCGCGTATCACGAGTTAGAGGCCGGATGCTTGGACGGCTCGAATCCGCGAACGACTCGATAATCTAAAGGTTAGATTTATTTATTTGTATGTGAATGATTTGATTTCGACATTGATCCAATCGCCGGGATCGGGGTAAGTTCAAAAATTTTGAACTACGCTGTTTGCCCCGTAGCGATCATGCTTTACTTTCATTTGCTCCCATATCTATCCCTTGGTCAACCACGCCACCCCCACAACCGTAGGGGACCAAGGTAGTCCACACCTAAGCAGCCATTGGAATGCTTTGCTGGACTTACATGTTAGACAAGCCCCAATGAAGGTGTTGCCAAGTTATGCTTGGTTCTATTGGATGAAAAATGGGTGGTCACACGACCTTGGATCAACAAGAAAAAGAAATGGAGCAAGAAGAAGAGAAGAAAAGTAAGTAGGAGTAAGAGAAAGAAAAAGAACAGTAGAAGCTAACAGAGAGCCTTTGCTTTCTTGTTTGAGATGTGAAGGAAGAATGGTCGAGGCATGGGAGAGAAGCTCTTGTTCCCTCCATTTTGCCTGTCTCTTTTATCCCTTCTTTAATGCTCTAAAAGAGGATTAATTAAAGTGGTGACAGAGCATTTGCTATGTCATCCAATTGCAACAAAAGAATGGCACATAGGTGTCATCCCACACACAGAAACAGTCGATAGTTCGAGAGAGTTAATCTATAGTCTTTGATTTTTAACCCAACTGGTCAAATGTTTTAAAAAACCGGTTGACTATTTTCCTTCTTCCAATGCAACTTTTGACTAATTACATCAATACCCACCATTAAATCTTAATAGCCTTTCCATTAACTCTTAATGGAACCAAGACCTCCCGTTAACTCTTAACGGCATACCCATTAACTTTTAATGACTCTACTAACTCTTAATAGTTTGTTGATCCTTTTGTTAACTCTTAACAAACATCTATCATAATTAACTCCTAATGATTATTAAGAACACATGACAGTGAAGCATCATTAATCCAATGTTATGCCTAACTTCTATGTGACCTTCTAAGTTCATAGCCATGTAGTAATCAGGACACGTCAAACTCTTTGACGTTGATTGAACATTTCAATCTACTATGAAAAACTCATCATTTCTTTAAAGTGCCTAAAAGGTCCTGAGTGACAACTAATATTATGTCAGAACAATCTTAATGGCAATTGTTGTTGCCAAAATACAACAATGAATTTGTAACGTGGTAAAGGTGATATTGAAGTCCATGTGCAAGGATGATCAAAAGACCTTAAGATGAATGATCAGGAAGCCAAAATAATCAGGAGGCCCAAAATGATCAGGTGGCTTAGAGAAATGATTGCTTGTTGGTGAGCGGTTACTTGCTGATAAACAAGAGGCTCTAAATGATCGAGAGGCCTCAAATGATTGAGTGCCCAAAAGAAATAAAAAAAAAAATAGACATGGGTCAAATATATGGATATGGGTCAAATACACCTAAAAAGACAGCTCAAGTGGCAAAACACAAAAAGAAGTGAAAGAGCACCAAGTAGTGACTGAGTGACCACCACTCGATCATGACCAAAAGCCCTCTTAGTCATAAGTGACCTTCAGGTCACAAAAATTCCTCCACCCCTAGGAGCCTCCCTCATAGCTAACAAACTCTCCTAGAGCATTCCTCTACTTGAATATGTCAGGAATATGCCACTTGGGAAACTCTGGATGGATGACACATATCCCCCTTACCCTTTCTTATAAATAGGATGCCCCTACCTTCTCTCTTAGATACACTCACTCTGATACTCAGACTCCATTTTTACGCTCAAGCAATCGAAAACTAACTTAAGCATCGGAGGGTTTGCGTGGGATCAGCCTCTCACGCCCTTAACCGATTGTTCGTTTTGGCAAGCCCCTAGGTCATTAAAGGCCTCTCGATCATTAAAGGCCTCTTGGTCATTTGAGGTCTCTCGATTATTTGGAGCCTCTCGTTCATTAACAAGCAACCGCTCATCAACAGGCCATCATTTCTCCAGGCCTCCTGATCATTTGCGTCAAGGTCTCTTGATCATCCTTGCACATGGACGTCAAGATCACCTTTCCCAAATTACAAATTCATTGTTGCATTTTGGAAACAACAATTAGTGCCATCTGTGGGAAACACAACAAAAGTTAAAGCGTTGTCAATCGCAAACACTAAAGGCAATCGATAGACTCTTTCTCAAGGTGTTGAAATTTTCCCTACTCTGTGAGACTCACAATGCCCAATAGGAATCCACTCGCCTCCACTTGACTCTCATCAACAAGGGAGTTTTTAGCCAACTGCCTTTGATCCCCAATAGCAAATGGGGACTCAACCACCTCCATTAGGTTTCCAACACTTGGTGAATCAACATGAATGCCATGATCAACCTAGCTTTTCACAACAAGCTCTTCTTATCGTCTTATGGGCTAAATATGAAGCGTTACAACAACAGCATATCAACAAAATGTAGGCCTTACGAGACACGATAGAAATACTTCAAAGTATGCTCCCCAACACGACCTTACTTGTAATGTTAAGAGGACTTATATCGGAAACTGCATCACTAAGGAAATCTCAACAGAAAGATGAAGAAATCAATTCTTATTGAGAAGTTATTCAAGACTTCCACTTGTGATCCTCTCCGAGTCAAGGAAATCACCCAAAATCCCCCACTGCAGGGCACTAACGCCTCCCTATGGCAAAATCGAGAGCATAAGCCAAACTACCAATGAGAAAGAGGTCATAGGCGAAGCTCGAGAAAAGGAAGACGATATGAAGTTATGGAAAGTACGCCCGTAGGAAGAAGGCAAAGTCCTACCAGGGATTCGACGCTAAGAAATAGAGGGGATGACAATTACACTGCAATGAGTATACAGGACGACCCTAATAGTCATATTCAGAACTATGAATTGTTGATGATCCTACATGAATGGGACGATGAAATTATGTGCTTGACATTTTTGTTGACTTTAATAAGACATGCTTGAACCTAGTTTAACGGTTTACCCAAAGCATCTATCTCATCATTCGAACAATTGAGAACTGAATTCATTAAAGCCTTTAAGATAAACAGTGGAAAGAAGAAGAATATGATACATCTCCTCAGTATCCGATAAGGAGCTAAAGAGACCCCTCAACAATATGTGGATAGATTTCAGAATGCCACCCTAGAAATTTGTAACTTACCACTCGAGATGGCAATATTTCATATGTTGCAAGGGACACAGCTAACATCCTTCCAAGAATCACTATCACTAGACCTCCCCAAAGTTCTTGGCAGATTTATTTGTTAGAGCAAACAAATACATACTCCATACTAAGGTAATGAGAACAGTGAGAGGAAGTGAAGACAAAGAATGAAAAATAAAAGATTGAGAAGGTGAAGAGGACTTCGATATGCCACATAAAAGGGTACGGAGGCTGGATGCACCCAGGCACTGTTAGTGTAGGTTCTCTAGACCCAATCAGATTGGGCATGTTGTACACTGACAATTGTAATCATGTTTATTATTTGAATAAGGAGTTGTTCAAATTCACAAGAAGTCATTCTATTAGTTTCTTGTTATTATTGTAATAACCGAATGAAACTAGATAGAAGTCCATATGATGTATACTGTGATTAATCTATAAAGATGTGAGATGATGCATCACAGTTTCTAGACATCATTAAACGTCCCAAGTCGTAGCAATGTCAAGAATGGACATTGACAATTGCGATAAGACTTGTATGTGCTATGTTTTTGCTATGTGATAGCAATGGGGGTCTCACACCCATAGGCATGGGGATGCCTAGACAAGTACATAGGTGACCAATGTTAGAGAACATGTCACTGGACATGACTCGCCATGAGAATCCATTTTGGTTATATGTTGATGGAATTCTCATACGAGATGGGTGTAACTAATCCTTGGACCTGAGGTTGTCACGGTCATCTCATAAGAAGAACGGTATGCTTTGACATCGTTTCGATGGGCCTAGACAAAGGCTGCACGTGGGCGATCGTTGGGTATATCGTGAGGCTTATGGAGATGGGTGCATAGCCAAGATGGGACTCATCTATCCCTTGATAAAGGATGATGTATCTAAGGGGCCTTCGGTGGATATTCACTTTAAATCTATGGCTATGGTGAAAGAGATCAATAAGGAGTTATGATTTACTTTCTAATTAAGTGAAGATATCCGGAAGACTGAAGAAAACTCATGTGATCATTATCAAGCAACACATCGCCATACTTGAGATCACATAAGATACATTGATGAGAGGATCGTATTACACGATAACCATACTCGTGAAAGGTTATTTGCGGATTATGAATCCTTCTGAATAATTGGGTAGGCATGATGCCTTACTAGAGGCCAATCTTGTCTTATGTGTTCGTATCGACACATTGCCAACATATTTAGAAGTCTAATGAGTCATACGCAATAGGCACGGTCCTTGGCTTAAACCAGGAGAGTGGACGTATAGTTAAGTGGGACACTTCGGCAAGAAGTTGTGCCGTCGTAGGTTCTCACGGAAAAAGAACAAATAGACATAATGACGTCGATATGACAAGTAGTCATCATAATGGAAAGAGTTTCCTAAAATGACAATTAATTAAATTAGGAATGAGTTTCTAATTTAATAATTTTCTATTTGTTGGAGTGGCAAATAGGAAATAAAATATATTTGGGCTTAAGTTAATATTTGGACTAAATTGGATTTGGGCCAAATATTAAATTAAATATTATATTTGGACTAAATTGGATTTGGGTCAAATATTAAAATAAATATTATATTTGGACCAAATTAGATTTGGGCTAAATATTAAATATTATATTTAGGCTTGAATTAGATTTGGGCCAAAATATTTTATTTAAACTTATAAAAGGATTGGGCCATTTAATTATATTCTTAGTTGGACTAGAATAAACCCATTTAATTAAGTTCCTAATTGGACTAAATTAAATAGACAGGCCCATGTCCATTAGGGTTTAAGAAACCCTAGAGCTCCTTATAAATACCCATTTATGGGTTGCCCAAATTAAATGAGTTTTTGGTGTCGTTTTTCAAGAGTTGAAAAACGTATTGCCGTTCACTCTTCCCATTTCTTTTTTGGCATCGATTTGAAACGTGGGTGTTTTTTTACTGTCCATACACAAGCCGCGCAAAAGAGAAGGAGCTAGCACTCCTATTCCGCTCTCCTTGCCAACGGACGTGTGCTGCGTATCACGAGTTAGAGGCCGGACACTTGGATGGCTTGAATCCGCGAACGACTCGATAATCTAAAGGTTAGATTTATTTATTTGTTTGTGAATGATTTAATTTCGACGTTGATCCAATCGCCGAGATCGGGGTAAGTTCAAAATTTTGAACTACGCTGTTTACCCCGTAGCGATCTTGCTTTACTTTCAATGGTATCAGAGCCATCGTCGAAATATTTCAATTCCTTACGTGCAGATTCGGTTATGTTGTTATTTGTGAAATAATTAATTAATTGTTGCGTTTGTATTTTTGTATTGCAAAACGTTTTTGGGTGAAGGGCAAAAGATCGTGTTTGACACGAAAAATGGCAAAACAGGGTTCGGGGTGCATACGGATGCACCGGGGCATTGAAAGACGTTGCCGAGCGGGGCCCGCGCGGGCTGGGCACGACCTGGGGCGGCCTGGGCACACGCATGGCCCGGCCAGGCGCAGCCGCGCGCGCGCTAGCACGGCTAGGCAAGCCCCCGCGCGCGTGTGTGGGGCGGCCGGGCGCGGGCGCGCCCCGCGGATGCGACCCGCGACCCGCGCGTGCCCGCAGCCAACCCGGGTGCCTTTTGCATGCCCCACGCGGCCCCAGTGGGTCGCGCTCGCCCCCCAGCGGCCCTTGCCGCGCGGCCGGGCGCGTTAGGTGCAGCCCATGCGGCCCCAGCCACGCCCCTTGGCCTTTTGGGCTGCCCAGCCGCCTCCCGACCCTTCCCGCTCCCTCGGGCTTTGGTTTGACGATTCCCCGGGGTCCACATGAAGCACCCGGGCCGACCCTTTAGTGGCCCAGTGCGTTTCGTTCTCTTTGGTGGGGCCCAGCAAAATTGTTTGGCTATTTTTTATTATTTTTATCCGATCCATGAGTGTATGACACTTATGAGTCGTGATTAAAATTGGGCTAGGGCTGTTAATTGGATTATTTATTAATTATTGGGCTGCTAGTGTATGTTTGACATGCATTGGTTGATCCAAGGCTTGTTGAGCCTTGTTAGTTAGACTAATGGATGGAGCCCAAGCCCAACACAATTAAAACAAGTTTGTTTTTCCAAAATTATACAAATTTTCAATTTATTGAAAGCGTTTCATTAAGATTAAAATAGATGCGACAATTAATTAACATAATCTAAATGAATCAATTAGATTGATTGCATGGGTGTATGGTATGGATAGAGTCGACCATTTATTTTATATTGGAAATGAATGCTTGTAAATTTGGTTTTTGAAATAGGGCCTGCATGTCCTGCCTCTCTTATACTCTGATGTACATTCTCTTCTCATCTTACTCCCCCCGAATGTAACTCGGGGTTTCTAATTCTATGTAATGTATGTAGAATAGAATAAAGTAGTTATAGTTGTAGTTTGTATGAAGAGCAAGAGATGGAGCTAAATTGAAGACAAGATTCGAAGACCAACGAAGGCTTGGAGAATGTGCTTGAGAAGCAAGATGTGATTCTTCACCTAGGTTTGACCCACTAGCTTCCCTTCTATGGCTCGAGGGGGCTAGTCGTAGTTATCCATACCATACACCGGTTTGAGTCGTTTATTATGCATTATTAATTTGATTAATTGCATTTGATGAGACCTAAGTAAATAAATAATAAATCCCTCATTAATATTAAGCCAACTTGCCTTCCATCATTATGAAGCATTAGGTTTCTAGCTGGTATTTGATTTGTTAAGTCACTCAAGGTCATGTGTCTCCTATGATTCTTATGCTTCATGGGCCATGAGATGTCCCTGAATGATGGGTCCAACTTAACTAGAAAGGTGGGGTTTGTTGAGTCACTCAAGGCCTTACTGAGTATAGAGGCAAAGATTGGGAGTCACATATGATGTGCTTGACAAGGAGTTGTCAACCCAATGAATCTAGGAGTTGCATGGAGATGCAATTGGTAGCAAGTACTTACCTAATCAATCCTAGCATAATTTGTTGAGTCACTCAAGGTTATGCGAGGGGAGATGGGATCCTAGCCTACTAGGAAATTTTCCAACGGGATTTCCCGAGTTATGTCTTGAGGGTGGCCAACTCGTAGAAAATAGTGGGAGCAATCATAAAATGTTACTTCTTGCAATTTATGATTTTGTAATTCAATATGATTATAATAATATCTCTATTCAGTTGTTGATCTAGAATGTCTGGAAACATGTCGATAAGATCGATACTCGAGGGCAATAATACCTTCAATGAGACTAATTTCTATGAGTGGGAGATCATCTTGAGGATAGTCCTCACGTATGATAAGATTCTCTATGCGATAGAGAGATGTCTTCTTACGAAGCCACCAGTTAAGGAAATAATAGCACATAAGGCCTAGGCAATGCACAAGGGTGATATGATCATCGCTTGGTATATCGTCTTGGCTGCCATTAAGATCATGGCTAGGCTCAAGGATCATTTGTTAAGAAGCATGTCATGGAGATGATATGTTTTATCAATAGGTTGCTAGAGCTAAACTTGGGTATGGATGCAGAAACTTACCCCAGATTTGGTGCTACAGTCCCTCCCTAACAGTTGTGGAAAAGACTCTTGGAGAGTGGTTGTCCATACCAGGGGAGACCAAACCTAAAATTGATTATAGGTTAAGGGAAGTGTTCTCTTAGTTGAAGGGCCCAAGGCGCACAGGGGCAAGCCCAAGAGTAAGAAAGTCAAAAGGAAGAAGAGTTCTTCCATAGCGCAATCTGGAAAAGTCCAGAAGACCAAAACTTAAAAGGGTAAATAGGATGCGATCTATTTCCACTATGATAAACTGGGAGGTGTAGAGTAAGAAGAGTTCTACTCAGGGCACTTCAGGTATTTATGTTATTGGAATTAATTGATCTACTTCTGATCAGTCCACATGGGTATTAGATACTGGATCTAGTGCTCATATTCACACTTTCGTGTATGGGCTTAGGAGTACGAGGAAGTTAATAATAGGAGAAGTGTACCTACACGTGGTAAATGGATCAAAAGTTGTTCCATTAATTGTAGGGACCTATTTATTAACATTGCCCATAAGGTTTGTATTGGAATTACATAATTGTTACTATAATCCTAGTTTGACTAGGAATATAATTTCTAATTCTTATTTGACAAGGATGGATATTCATTTTTATTTAAAGACAATAGTTGTTCATTTTATAAAAATGAGTTGTTTTATGGTAAAACAACAATACCTAATGGTTTGTATGTCCTTGATGTTGATACTCCTATAAATAACATAAATATTAAGTGACTTAAATCAGGTGATTTAAATAGCACTTATTTATGGCATTGTCGCCTTGGCCATATAAATTAGACTCACACATCCAACTTGTATAAAGTTGGATATCTTGGCACATTTGATTATGAATCATATGGTGCTTGCAAATCTTGTTTGCTTGGCAAAATGACTAAGTCTCCTTTTAAAGTAAAAGGAGTGAAGGCCACAAAAGTGCTAGGGCTTGTGCACATTGATGCGTGTGGGCCCATATCCACCCAAGCTCGAGGTGGTTATGTCTACTTCATAATCTTTACTGATGATAGATCATGTTTTGGTTATGTGTATCTTATGACACACAAATTTTAGGCTTTTGAAAAGTTTAAATAATTCAGATTTGAAGTAGAGAAGCAAACTGGAAAAAATATCAAAATACTTCGATCAGATCGAGATGGTGAATACTTGAACAGTGAGTTTCTAGATCATCTGAAGCAGAATGGGATTCTCTTACAATGGACTCCACTTGGAACATTAGAGATGAATGGTGTGTCTAAAGGAGGAATAGGACCTTGTTGGACATGGTCTGGTCCATGATGAGTCGCGCTGAACTCCCTATTTCATTTTGGGGATACGCACTCCTCATCGCGATCTTTGTTTTGAACAGGGTTCCAAGTAAATCAGTTACTCACACTCCATATTAGATATGGAAAGGAAAGAAGCCAAATCTATTTTTCCTTAAGATTTGGGGTTGTCAAATTTATGTCAAACGTGTTGACAATAATAAGTTAAAACCCAAATCAATGAGATGTTTGTTTGTGGGATATCCAAATGGATATTACTTTTACCACCCATATGAACAAAAAGTGTTTTGTTGCCAAGCATGTGGTATTCCTTGAGAAGGAATTCTTAGATGTTGTGGCTAGTGGGAGGAATGTTAAGCTCGAATAGATTCGAGACGAACCACAAACAAATACTCCCCTCCAGGAACCCGAGAAAGATCAGACACAAGATGTTGTGTCAACTCCCCAACCTTTTACACATAAACCTCGTAGGTCGATGAGGGTTCGTCGCGAGTAAGAGAGATATGGATTTCTCATCTCAGCACATGAAGATGTGCTTCTAGCTGAGAACGATAAGCCTACTACCTATGATGAGGCAATGTCTGACATTGACTCTGGGTTATGGAAGATGGATGACAAAACAACTTTCCTTAATGGAAACCTGGTCGAGGATGTGTATATGACACAGCTTGACGGTTTTGTTACTCATAAACATGCAAATAAGATTTGCAACTTGCAAAGATCCATTTATGGACTAAAGCAAGCATCCCGGAGTTAGAATCAATGTTCTGATGAAAAGATCAAAAGGTTTGATTTTTCACAAAAGAGAAATTGATCCTTGTGTTTACAAGAAGGTTAGTGGGAGCGCGGTTACCATTTTTAGTCCTATATGTGGACAATATATTGCTCATTAGGAATATTGTTCCTATGTTGCAATCAGTTAAAAGATGGCTTTTAAATATTCTCTCCATGAAGAATTTAGGAGAAGCAACCTATATTCTGGGAATAAGGATCTATAGAGATAGATTTAGGAGGTTGCTAGCACTCTCCCAAAGCGCATACATTGACAAGGTGCTAAAGAGGTTTAGCATGAAAGATTCTAGGAGGAAAATCTTCCCATGTCACATGGAATACATCTCTCCAAGGCTTTGTGTCTGAAGACACAAGATGAGAGAGATAGGATGAGTCGAGCACAATATGCCTTGGCTATTGGCTCGATCATGTATGACATGTTATGTACGAGGCCTAATATCGCATATATTTTAAGCATATGTAGTAGATATCAAGCTGATCCAGGTGAGAAACACTGGATTGCTGTGAAAAACATTCTTAAGTACTTGTGAAGCACTAAAGAGATGTTTTTGCCATATAGAGAATGAGAGCATACCATGAAGGGGTTCATGAATGTCAGTTTCCAATTAGATCATGATGATTTTAAATCACGTACAGTCGAAATTCATATTTTGCCTATATGGCTGGGCCATGAGTTGGAAGAGTTCCAACAAGAGATAGTGGCAGATTCAACAACTGAAGTCGAATACATAACAACCTTCGAAGCAGCTAAGGAGATTGTATGGATCCGTAAGTTCACTGATGAACTTAAAGTGGTGTCCAGCATTGTTGATCCAATAACAGTTATTGGGACAACAATTAAGCCATTGCGTAAGCGAAGGAACCACGGCCTCATCAACGGATCAAATTTGTATTGCGGCATCACCATATGATAATGGAGATTATCAGCCGAGGTGACATATATAGAGAAAGTGTCGATGAATGACAACATCGTAGATCCCTTGACTAAAGCTCTGTCCCGGGAGAAACATGAAAGTCATGTTCGATCATCAAGTATAAGATACATGAGTGATTGGCTCTAGTGCAAGTGGGAGAATGTTAGTGTAGGTGCTCTAGACCCAATCAGATTGGGCATGTTCTACACTGACAATTGTAATCATGTTTATTATTTGAATAAGGAGTTGTTCAAATTCACAAGAAGTCATTCTATTAGTTTCTTGTTATTATTGTAATAACCGAATGAAACTAGATAGAAGTCCATATGATGTATACTGTGATTAATCTATAAAGATGTGAGATGCATCACAGTTTCTAGACATCATTAAATGTCCCAAGTCGTAGCAATGTCAAGAATGGACATTGACAATTGCGGTAAGACTTGTATGTGCTATGTTTTTGCTATGTGATAGCAATGGGGGTCTCACACCCATAGGCATGGGGATGCCTAGACAAGTACATAGGTGACCGATGTTAGAGAACGTGTCACTGGACATGACTCGCCATGAGAATCCATTTTGGTTATATGTTGATGGAATTCTCATACGAGATGGGTGTAACTAATCCTTGGACCTGAGGTTGTCACGGTCATCTCATAAGAAGAACGGTATGCTTTGACATCGTTTCGATGGGCCTAGACAAAGGCTGCACGTGGGCGATCGTTGGGTATATCGTGAGGCTTATGGAGATGGGTGCATAGCCAAGATAGGACTCGTCTATCCCTTGATAGAGTATGATGTATCTAAGGCGCCTTCGGTGGATATTCACTTTAAATCCATGGCCATGGTGAAAAAGATCAATAAGGAGCTATTGATTTACTTTCTAATTAAGTGAAGATATCCGGAAGACTGAAGAAAACTCATGTGATCGTTATCAAGCAACACATCGCCATACTTGAGATCACATAAGATACATTGACGAGAGGATCGTATTACATAGTAACCATGCTCGTGAAATGTTATTTGCGGATTATGAATCCTTCTGAATAATTGGGTAGGCATGATGCCTTACTAGAGGCCAATCTTGTCTTATGTGTTCGTACCGACACATTGCCAACATATTTAGAAGCCTAATGAGTCATACGCAATAGGCACGGTCCCTGGCTTAAACCAGGAGAGTGGACGTATAGTTAAGTGGGACACTTCGGCAAGAAGTTATACCGTCGTAGGTTCTCACGGAAAAAGAACAAATAGACGTAATGACGTCGATATGACGAGGAGTTGTCATAATGGAAAGAGTTTCCTAAAATGACAATTAATTAAATTAGGAAAGAGTTTCTAATTTAATAATTTTCTATTTGTTGGAGTGGCAAATAGGAAATAAAATATATTTGGGTTTAAGTTAATATTTGGACTAAATTGGATTTGGGCCAAATATTAAATTAAATATTATATTTGGACTAAATTGGATGTGGGCCAAATATTAAAATAAATATTATATTTGGACCAAATTAGATTTAGGCTAAATATTAAATATTATATTTGGGCTTGAATTAGATTTGGACCAAAATATTTTATTTAAACTTATAAAAGGATTGGGCCATTTAATTATATTCTTAGTTGGACTAGAATAAACCCATTTACTTAAGTTCCTAATTGGACTAAATTAAATGGGCCGGCCCATGTCCATTAGGGTTTAAGAAACCCTAGAGCTCTTTATAAATACCCATTTATGGGTTACCCAAATTAAATGAGTTTTTGGTGTCGTTTTTCAAGAGTTGAAAAACGTATTGCCGTTCACTCTTCTCGTTTCTTTTTGGCATCGATTTGAAACGTGGGTGTTCTTTTACCGTCCATACACAAGCCGCGCAAAAGAGAAGGAGCTAGCACTCCTATTCCGCTCTTCTTGCCAATGGACGCGTGCCACGTATCACGAGTTAGAGGCCGGACGCTTAGAGGGCTCGAATCCACGAACGACTCGATAATTTAGATTTATTTATTTGTTTGTGAATGATTTAATTTCGACGTTGATCCAATCGCCGAAATCGGGGTAAGTTCAAAATTTTGAACTACGCTGTTTACCCTGTAGCAATCTTGCTTTACTTTCATGCACCAATTTAATCACTACGCCCTATTCACTCAACCACGGTCTACCATATTAGCAGCTATAGAAGGGTCGAGCCTTATCAGAATTCCAAAGAAAGTTGATCGTCCTATGGGAAGGAATTAGGACGAATACTGCAAATATCATAGAGCTCGCAGCCATTCCACTGACCAATGTCAGGAGTTAAAGAATCAAATTGAGATGCTCATTCGAGAAGGGCATTTGCAGAGGTATATATTTGAAGAAGAAAGGAATGACAGGGAACCTCAAAGAAGAGAAGATAGACCTGGGGGGCAGGAAAGACCAAACCAGTGACAAAATGAGGGGAAAAGGGATGACAAACTGGTCATCCCTCTGGATAATGTGCCCATGCATTAGTCCATTCACGTTATCTCCGACGGTGAGACCTTGGTTGGAGACACCTCTTCTTCTCGAAAGGCTTATGCACATCATGCCTATCAGGTGAATTTAATAATGGAGGTACAAATAACAAAGAGCCAATTATTTTTACTCCTGCTAACAAGGGAGATGTGATTACTTCCCTTGATGATCCCATGGTGATTTTAGCTATCATTGCAAAACACCCTATTGGGAGAATCTTGGTTAATAGTGGCAATACAATCAACCTCATTTACTAGAATTGTTTTTATCAAATGCATATCTTCCATGATCGGTTAAAAAAAGTCTCATCTTCATTATACAGTTTCATGGGAGAAGTAGTGCTAGTCGCCAGTTTAATACAGTTGCCAGTTACTTTGGGTTCCGATCCACAAAGTGTAGCTCGACAAGCTACTTTCATGGTGGTAAAAACTTTATCGACTGCCTATAATGTAATCCTAGGGCGTCCCCTACTTAATGATATGAGGGCAGTAGCCTTGTCATCTTATTTATTGATGAAATTCCCAATGCCTCAGGGGATGGGACAAGTTCATGAGGACTAAAGAATGGCCCGTACCTGCTATGTCTCTTCCACGAAGGGGAAAAGGAAGGACGAGACCTTATCGATTACTAAGCAAGCTATACATAAGTCTCTTACTAGGCAGGCTATAAACAACCCCCAACTAGTTAAAAAATTAGAAGCTATACAATTAAGTGAGAATTAACCAAAGAAGCAAGTGCATGTTGGCTTCCAACTCCTTAAGAAGCTAAAGCAAGAGATTGCGAAGTGATTGAAAGAAAATATGGACATCTTCACTTGGACACTCGCTGATATGCCTAGGATCTGCCTGGACGTAATTTGCCACCACTTAAATGTGAATCTGCAATTTAATCATGTTCGCCAAAAGAAACGGAATATAGCTCCAGATAGGCTACCAGCATTAGAAGAGGAAATGGACAAGTTATTAGAAGTCAGATTTATACGAGAGGTATTATACCCAGACTGGCTAGTAAATGTGGTGATGGTTAAAAAGCCCAACGGGAAGTGGCAAGTATGTGTGGATTTCAAAAATCTCAATAAAGCATGTCCGAAAGACTCATATCCCTTGTTGTGAATTGATTAATTAGTGGGCGAGACATTGGGATATTAGTTGCTAAGTTTCTTGGATGCATTCTTTGGGTATCACAAAATAATGATGTATCCCCTGGATCAAGAGAAAGCTTTTTTCATCATAGAAAATGGGACTTACTGCTACAAAGTTATGCCTTCTGGGCTCAAGAATACTAGGGCCACCTATCAACATATGGTAAACAAAGTTTTTAAAAACTTACTAGGCAACACCATGAAAGCTCATGTAGATGACATGATTATGAAAATATTGGAATGAGAGTCACACATAGAAAAGCTATCTTGTGTATTTGAAGTCTTCCAGTAATACAACATGCGACTAAACCCCATGAAATGCGCCTATGGAGTTCAGTTGGGGAAATTCCTGGGAGACATGATCACACAAAGGGGAATATAAGCAAATCTTCAGAAAATCCAAGCCATATTAGACATGGCCCCTCCAACATCTGTTAAAGAAGTATAGTGGTTAATAGGTAGGGTGGCATCCCTAAACCAGTTTCTGTCCAAGTTAATCGAAAGGAGACTCTTGCTTTTTCAAACATTAAGGGTTGTGAAAGGCTTTGAATGGACAGAACAATATCAAAAGTCCTTTGAGGCTCTAAGATAATATTTGAAAGAAGTTGCCCTCTTAACGCGTCCAAAAGCAGAAGAATCCCTATATTTGTATTTGGGGTTGAGTGACAAAGCAGTTAGTGCCATGCTGATAAGGAAAGAAGACCAAATTGATCAACCAGTATACTATGTCAGTAAAGTTTTGTAAGGCCCTGAAACACGATATCCTTTCACAGAAAAAGTAGTCCTTGCTTTGATAAATGCCTCATAGAAATTCATGCCATACTTTCATGCTCATTCTATTATTGTGTTGACCAACCAGCCACTACGAAGCATCTGCAAAAGTCAGACTGTTCAGGTCAACTTACTAAGTGGTCAATTGAATTATGTGAGTATGATATACAGTTTCAACCAAGGTTGGCCATTAAGGGACAGACATTAGTTGACTTTATAGTTGAGTGCACACCAGCCGATGAAGCTAAAGGAGAAAATCAATTGGAGTGGTTGATGTTTGTTGATGAGGCCGCCAATTCGTAAGGAAGCAATGCCAGAATAGTTCCCATTCCACCAAAAGGGAAAGTCTTGGAAAACTCCTTACAATTTGCATTCCCCAATTCAAATAATGTGGCTAAATATGAAGCATTGATTGCTGGGATAAAGCTGGCTCTAAAACTTGAGGTGACTCAATTGATAGCTCACAATGATTCCCAACTAATTATCCAATAGTTCCATGGGCAATATGAGACAAGGGAGCCAACAATGGTACAATACCTACAATGGGTCAAAGTCCTTGCACATGTTGGTCCCTTAGGTAATGGCCACTCAAGAGGAGAGATGAATTGAGTGATTAAATTTTTTTTCTTATTTAACTATTTATATGATTATTATTCACTCAATCTTATACTAAATCTATATTATGTTAAATAATAACACAAATATGAAAGCAATAAAGAATGAGTAAAGAACAAGGCAATATATAGTGGTTCAGTGTGTCACAAACACCTAATCCACTCTCCTAAGATCTCAACCACTCTTGGGGTTCCACTAAACCAATCAACACCAAGGTTTTCCTTTAAGTTACCTTGAAAACTACACACAAACACCTAGATTTTCACCAAATCTAGAAAACCGAAACAAACCACACTATAGTTTAATGACTACAAAGATCTTCCTCACAGGGACACAAGTAAACCACAAAATCAATATGTTACAAGGAAATGGTAAAATAATAATCAATTATACCCTCAATCGATGGAAATGAAAACAAATCTCTTTTCAGCGCTTCAACTTCCAACTACCTTGGGCTCGATGTTGATTGAGCAATAGGGCACACAAGCCATTCGGATCTTGAATGAAACAGTAAGAACTTCTAGAACTTTAGTTGAGGACTCTTGGAATGCTTTGAACATGATTAATAAACCTTCAATCCGGCTTAAGGTGTTTATATACTCCTTAGGGAAACCTGTTTTCCTTTTAAATTTTCCTGCTCATTATACTTGAATAGTCGACTAATTAGAACCTTTAGTCAACTATTGTTAAATCTTTAGTCGGCTAATATAAATCAATAGTTGACTTACCTACATCTTTAGTCGACTTACCTGGATCTGGAGTTAACTTATGGGAAGGTTTAGTCAACTAATGGAAAACACTTCTCGGCTAGTCAACTACTGTTGCAAGAGAGAAAATACTTGTACCATTAAATCATATTTGCAAAATGATTTGAATAAATAAACATACTTTACTTGAATAAAAGCCATAAAAAAATACTAGAAGATAAAATTGGGGGTTAAAGATTTGTACATAATTCAAAATTTGTCTTTTTGTTAATTATTAAAACTCTAAAATAAATTAAATATGTCAAGTTGACTCAACAGCACAGTCGTTTCAAAACTTTCAATTAGTGCAGATTAACTGATCTCTTAATGGTCACGCCAACACCCTATCCAAGTTGGCGTCAACCAAAAAAAGTAGCAGGAAGGACTATATATGTGGAAGTTCTCTAGAAACCCAGCACAGAGGAGAATAAAGTGGTATGTATCAATATGGTCAATGACTGGAGAACACCTATCTATTGTTATTTAATCGAGGGAGAATTATCAGACGATCCGGTTGAGACAAAGAAAATAAAAACACCAGGAGCACGTTTTACTACTGTTGATGGAGCGTTATACAAGCGAGCCTTCACCATGCCACTCCCAAAATGTTTGGGTCCCTAAGAAGCAAAATTTACACTATCTGAAGTTCATAGTGGAGCTTGTGGGGAACATTTGGGAGCCAAGGCTCTAGCAGCCAAAATTCTGCGAGCAGGTTTCTTTTAGCTCACGTTTCCACATGATGCCTTAAGAAAAGTTAAAGAATGTGACATGTGCCAGCGGCATGCCCCAATTCAATCTGCCCTAATCTCTTAACTACGACCACTCTTTCAACCAATACCATTTGCACAGTAGGGCTTGGATATTCTAGGTTCATTTCCTCTAGCTTCAGGCCAATGAAAATTCCTCCTAGTAGTAATGACTATTTTACAAAATGGATCGAAGATGAGGCACTAGCCATCATCCTTGTTAAGAAGGTTGAGAATAATATGGAGAGACATTGTATGCCAATTTAGGGTCCCACAAATTATTAATAGCAATCATGGAAAGTAGTTTGATTGTGATTCATTTCAAAATTTCTGTGAAGGTTTGGGAATGCAGTGGCAAATTTCCTCAGTAGCATATCCCTAGGCTAATGGCTAAGCTGAGATTAGTAACTGCACTATTCTATATGGCCTGAAAACCCTTCTTGAGGGTGAAAGAGGAGCATAGTCTAATGAGTTGCCAACCATATTATGAGCCTATCGTACCACTAGTCGAACAGTGGTAACACCTTTTAATCTGGTATATGGAACAGAAGCTCTAATCCCAGTGGAAGTGGTTGTTAAATCCCCTAGATTGAACGCTTATGAAGGAAATAGAGGTGCTAGCAATTCTATCTCATTAAGAGAGAATCTTGATTTGAATGAGGAACAAAAAGACAAAGCTGCCATCCGGTTAGCTGCATATCATAAAAGAATCGCCAACTACTACAATTCTCGAGTAAGGAGCAAGCCTCTTAAAGAAGGTAATCTAATACTTAGAAAGTCAGCTATTACTAACGCACATTGAGAAGATGGGAAACTGCAAGCTAACTAGGAAGCGCCATATCATATTCAGAAAATGATTAGCCCCAACACCTGCATTCTTCAAACACTCCAAGGTGAAAGTATGGACAAAACTTGGAATTTAAATCATTCCAAGTTGTATTGTCCCTCTCGAATATAAAGTGTACGCATGGTGATTGCTAATAATGATATGAGCCCAAGGCAGGACCGTGGACATAGGCACATTTGACTAAACCACATAAAAGATATTTGTGTTCCTCTATGCATTGTATTAACATTATGTTTCTATAATTATTTACTTATTTTAGGTCTCAACAAAGGAAGATTGATCCTTCCTTCCACGAAACAAAAAGCCCGTTGCCCTGCACATAACCCGAGAATGAGGAGAAAGTAAAGCATGTTATCCCACTAACAACCCAACAATGAGGTAAAAAAAAAAACCCATTGCACTGCACATAGCATGACAATGAGGTGTAAACTAAAAGTCTGTTGCCTACATATAGACTGGCAATGAGGAGAAAGTAAAGCTTGTTGTCACAAAACAACCCAACAACAAAGTAAATACAAAAGGCTTATTGCCCCGTAAGAAGCCCAGCAATGGAAGAAGATAATCTCATTATCCCATTCCTAGCCTGATAACAAGTAAAAATGAAGCAACCCACTCTGCATCATGCAAACCCCAACAGCTGTCCTGTTAGATGGCCAATTGCCAAACACCTATCATGGTTGTTACCACAAAATTTCATACACAAGAAAAGTAATATGACATGCACAATATTGTTCACCACAATGGCAAAAGTTTAACTTTTATTCAAATGAAAGAAATTACAAGGCTAACAAAGAAAATGAAAATAAGAAAAATAGCCTAAGTAGGAGCATTAGTGGCTGGGATCTCACCTTCTTCTTCGATAGTAGTGGGGGGAGCATGAGCAACATCTCTAGAAACCCCCAGATCTTGAAGAGCACCAATCATGTCATCACCATCGGATGGAAAGGATATGGCTCCCAAGGACCCGTCAAATTCTCCAAGTCATCCACAAGCCGAGATTCCATATAAGAATTAAGGCTCATCAAAATAAGATCATATTAACTCCAATCTGGGGCCTCAAAATTCTCCACCTTGCGGGTGAAACTAACTCCAGAAAAGTCTCCCTGGGGAGTTGGGCTTCCAAATACGAGTAAGCCAGATAATAGCCATACTTGGTGAAGCCTATGGCATACCGACCTTTTCTATACTGACAATCCTTGGAAAGACAATTTGCCTTGATGGCTTCAACGCAAGCAGAGGCTTGTTAATCTTCAAGCTCTTGGGCTCACCTTCTGCTTGCAGCTAGTTCTTCCCAACTCCCCTTCAGGTTTGCGACTCGTAATGAATGCTCTTAGAGAAGTTCTTCATGGGTGGTGCACAACTCGTCATGCTCTCGCTCCCATGCAACCTTTTCTTAATGTAGGTCCTGTATTTCCTCATGGAGACTTGAAGTGCTGGCTTGAGCCTCACACAATTGGGCACGTAGCCCCTCTACCTCATGCCTAAATCGTCTCATCTGACCTTTTAATTCTTGGTGCTCACTGTCCCATTCTTCCTTTCGACCCCTCCATTGGGCTACCTCTGCTTTCACCAACTCATAATAAACTTTTCCTTAAGCATTTGAAGACACAATCCCCTAAATAACCTAGGCAAAAGGGAGCGAAAATCAAAAATATGAAAAGATAACCAAGAAAATACCAAAGGAGAATTAGCTTACGATCACAAGTTGCTGCTCGGGCTCGTCTATGGTTTAAGGGAAGTTTGCACAAAAATGACAATGCTTATCCCGGGGTAGAATCGTAGAATAGATAAGATGAGAGTCGACCCAAGCTCCATGACTAAATCTAACTCAAGGACCCCTAGGCACACCTAGAAATCCTGGTCAGAAACTTTCATACCATAGTGAAGTACGATTCGATGCAAATGAGGCTTGTCCATAGGAGGAAAAATGGGGGCTCTCCTTATAGATCGCTCCTTCCACAACCTCCATCAGTCTTTGAGACTTGGGACCCTAAGGCAGCAACACTCCTCCCCAATTTGCTTCCAGGTCTTGACAAAAGAAAGAAGAAGAGCATGGATCTTCCCTAGAGCTATAAGCATGAGGGAGGGAGGGAGCCACAGCAGCATCGTCAGAAGGTGAAAGATTTGGTACTAGAACTTCAACGGCAGGGGAAGGCATTCATACGTCCTGTGCCTCCTTGACAATCTCAACATCCCTATGCCTTTGCCACTTGCGAGATGGATCACAAGACCTTGATGAAAAAGCCCCTGCATGTCTTTGGGGGCACAAGGGCGAGAGCCAGAAGGGGAATCAGTCCCTCGAGTTAGGCAAGAACTTGATGAATGACTAACTCCTCAGGAAGGGCGAGAGGAACTCCTACTCCAAACGATAAACTCGTCATCTTCGTCTTGCCGACGACGATTAAGCTTGCAAAGCATATTCATATCTGCAAGGCAAAAGGAATGAATCAGCCAGATAAACATGACATGTAAGAAAACAATAAAAGCGTTGCGAAGAATCTACCCTTAGAAGAGGATTCCTCCTAGGGAATGATAAAAGTATGCAATGAATGCTCTAGGACATCCTTTCCCTCTACTTCCATGACATCTTCGCCATCTTATTCTTTAGACTAGAACACAGGGGGAGGGGGATGACCGCCGGGCACAGAAATCCCCTGACCTACATCACGAATATCCTCCACCAAAAGCAAACTTGCAGTTCCACATGCCATTCATCCATGAGATTATTGATAATCCTTTTAAAAACTCTTCGAACATCCTTGGCCGAAGGCATCCTCTTCTCACAAGCATCATCATAGTTCCAGGCCCACGGGGCATCCCAACTTAGTGGTGGATCTACCACTAACCATCTTGATTCAAATCTGTTTATCTTATTTGGAAGATCTATAAGGAGTTATGGCCTTAACACCTTCGCCTGAGTATATAAACGCTTCTACTGGCAAGCCTTTCTAAGCTAATAAAAATAGCATAGAAGGTGAAGCGAGGGAGCCATTCATCTCTTATGGAAAAGAATCGAAAAATCCATTAGTTGAGCCCCATCCGTTAGGGTGAATTTGGGCAAGAATAATCTGATAATGACAAAGCCAATCCATAATAAAATTTGGCATGGGGAATCGGAGCCTTATCTCTAAGGATGTGTAATGAATCCCCAAACATCCCTCGTCTACTTGAGAAAGATCAGGCTTGTCCTTCCGAGGATATCTAACAATGAACTTTGATTCAGAAGCAATTGCAGCCCAAGCCTTCATATAATCTCTCACCCGAAGTTTGGAGCTTGTATAGTCTGGGATTAGAGCAGGGTTAGGGGGCCCGGCATTCTTTCTTCGCACCATTATAAGATTTCTGGAGATTACCTTCAAGAAACTAAGGTAAGCAAGGAGCAACAAAAGCAAACATCGATGGTACATTTAAAGATTCCTACAAAAACCCACAAAAAAAGAAGAAGAAGGAATTAGCATGGAAAGGAGGTAAACATAGAAACTCCAAAAACCAAAATAACATAATTGAGGATGAGGAAGAAAACGGTGGCCGAGTGGGCACCACTCGATCATGAGAAGCAAATGCATGAGAAAAGCACGATTCGACTTAAACGGGCATCCAAATGCATCAAGCAGCAAACGAACAAAGCAAGAACCACATAGCCACTCGGCCATGACCTAGTGGCCCCAAAGAACCGACTACGCAAAAGAAATTGAGAGGCAACCTTGTGAGAGAGAGCTTGGAATGAAGACTTGGAAAGAATGAGCTCTAAGAACCCCTATTTATAGGAGTATAAGGGAACTGAAAAGCACAGAAGAATGTGCACAATAGCATAAAACCCAGAAATGCGATACCAACACAATCAAAAAAATTTGAGTGAAAGGCGCTCACAAAATTTGCAGGGCACAATACTCTTCCACCCAAGTTACCCGGTCAAAAGAGTAGGGAACAATTAATATGACCGGCAAATATAAAAAAAAAAAAAAGACATGGGTCAGTATATGGATATGGGTTAAATACACCTAAAAAGACAACTCAATAGGCAAAATATAAAATAAAAATAAAAAAAGAAGTGAAAGAGCATCGAGTGGTGACTGAGTGGCCACCACTCAGTTGTGACCGAGAGGCCTCTCAGTCATAAGTGATCTTCCGGTCACAAAAATTCCTCCTCCCCTCGGAACCTCCCTCGTACCCAACAGACCCTCCCAGGGCATTCCTCAAACCGAATATGCCAAGACCATGTCGATAATATGCTGGGAATATGCCACCTAGGAAACTTGGGATGGCTTACATATTTCCCACTTACCCTCCTCTATAAATAAGAAGCATGCCTCCTCTCTCAAGTACGCTCACTCTAATACTTAGACTCCATTTTTGCGCTCAAGCACTCAAAGACTAACTTAAGCATCAAAGGGTTTGCGTGGGAATAGCCTCTCGCACCCCTAAGTATTTGTTTATTTTAGAAGGCCTCTTGGTCATTTGGAGCCTCCCATTTATCAGCAAGAAACCACTCACTAACAAGACATCATTTCTCTAGGCCATCTGATCATTTTAGCCTCCTGATCATTCACCTCAAGGTCTCCTAATCATCCTTGCACATGAACATCAAGATCACATCTCCCACATTTCAAATTCATTGTTGTATTTTGGCAACAGCAACAATGAAGTCAGAATTCAAGTAAACCTATTGGGGCTTTTGATTACCATACATTATAATCCTTCCACTAACTAACATCTTGACCAAGTGAGAGCCATGGACTGATCAAACTCATAGAACTCAGTAACTATGCTTTCATATGGTGTGATTGAGATGACACGTTGTGACTCCTTCCAGCATCGAAAACTCCTTTCTAATCATGCGTACCCTAGCTAAGGGTTTACCAATCACAAACCAACTACGACCGCATAAGGTGTTCACCTTACACCAGAGATCTACAGATCCCATCAATAATCACCTATCTCCATACACCATTGAATAGACACCAGATAGAGAACATTTCCACCTCTCAACCAGATAGTTCTACTCAAAGGCAAATCTCTAACACTAATGCACAAGACAACTGTGTCATTTTCGGTCTAGGACTAGATACACAATTGAAAACTAGTAAGAAATTATTAATCCTCTCAACCATGTGATATGTTACATAAGTCACATTTAGTAGATGTTCAACAAACAACTACCCATATCTCATGCAATATGGCATATGACTCACCATCATTTATCATTAGTATATCATACTAATCAAATATAATAGCTCATGTGCTAGTCCATAATTGATTAGTCATAGTCCCCTTTCGAGAAATCTTAGAACTGGGAATAACTTTAAGAAATCATATGTTATAGATCTTTGTTATATATTCTTAATAGCTTAAGAATAAAATTATCAAGATATCTAGGGAGTCAATCATATACAATTGGAGAGTTATGAATAAAGATATAACCGCTTTATTGATTGCAAAAGAAATCATTTAAGTACCCCTATTACATACTAAATTCATTTAAATCTAGCATTATGACATACAATACTAACACACACTTCCATTATATAGAGCTCTCTAAGTATTGTATGCAAAACAAAACTGCCAAAGGAATAAAAGAAGTAGGATCAAATTTTAAAAGAAATATGCATTAGCTTTTGCAATATAAGTTCCATAACACGTGTACAAACTACAAGGCAAGAAACATCTCCCCAACAAACTGAACAAGCAGTTTCTATTAGGGAACTAATATCAAGGTTTTTGCATATGAATTTCAGTGATCTACAAATACAGTAACCAAACTTAAGTACCTACTATCATGCACCTAGGTTGTCCTAGGGTTTCGAAAGGAATTTGGAAGAAACTAGGGGAGAGAGAGCAAAAATGGAGGGAGAAACAAAATAGAAAAATATAGAGAACAAAGAGAATTGAGGGAGAATAGAGGAAATCGATAGATAGAGATAAATATAGAAAAAGAAAATTAAAATTTAGATTATCATTCCATAATGACATTCTCTAACTACTCTAACATATTTATAGGTTGTCTAGCCTTTCAGTTATTAAAACAACTAAAATATACAAATAGGGAAAGTAACGAAATACAACAACTAAGTAATACATGTAATAGACTATGACACATACCCTTGGGTCATGACAATCCCCCTTCTTTGAAAGGTTTCTTGTCCCCAAGAAACTACAACAACTGTGCTGCTATTTATTCATCCAATTCTTGATTTCACTATATGGTTCGTCTTTTGTCTTTTCTTGTTCTTTTCTCTTTTCATTGCCCTCTTTTTCTCTCCTTCTTGGCATTATCTTGTGGATGAAAAAAGAAACAACATCTCTTGTTCTTCAAGTATTTCAAGCTCTCTTAAAGTACCTATTGCTTTATTTACCTTTGCTAAAACTAGCACCAAAACCTCTACATCAACCGTTGTCAATATATCTACAATATCCCACATATGCAACAACTGAGAAGTGTAGATTTGATTCAAGTACTCAAACATAAGTTGTCCAAAAGCAACAGTACGAGGATTTGTTTAACACTAAGTCCAACCGTCCATCCATCCATTATTGCGATTGAAAGTAGTTTTAATTGACCTGTCATACCTCCAATAATATCATCTTCAATAATTTCCTTGGTGGTGCCTATAAGATCAACAAAGTCTTTTGCCAGAAGCTAACACTGTTAAACTTATTTTTCCTCCTCTCAATATTATGTAGATCCTCAAATACTAGCTTTGCATTGTCATCAAGTATTGGAGGAGTACCTATAAAACAAACTTAAAATCTTCAAAATCCTAAGTTGATGTGATCGTATTTTTTCTCAAATTCACAGCATCTTTTACATCCTTATCTTCAACAAACATCTCCTCAATTGGTGTCACGTTGATTTTCCCGGCAATTGCCATTCCTTTCTTGGCATTCGATATTACTTGGTCCAATTCAGCTAATTCACTAGCTTTTTGTAAACTGAAGGTATTAGGTAAGATTACAACAGTGGATCTTGAAATAAGTTTCACTAGTAGGTTGACCTGAAATTTTTTTTACATCAAAATTAGTATGTCATCTAACTTGTGGTTGAGGTTAGCGAGTATTTCACCTATTTTATTGCATTCTTCCTGGATTTCATTTCTTATTGTGATGCATGCTTCCTTGATTCCTTTTTTTGTTGTGGCACTTTCTGCTTGATTGCAACTCACCTCCACTTGAATATGCCCTAAGCCTATTTCCAGGTTGTCCAGCCTAGTTTCCAATTGTTCCATCTGATTTTCTCCTTCCATCTCCACTACTTGCCTCATTCATTTACCTAAGATCAAAATCAACCTCCTAAATCAATCATTTCTATATCATCCAGCTCACTAGAAATTGCTTGGCTCTGTTTCAATTAACAATTGAAAAAACAGCCTATAAGTATCACTTGGATTTGTTTTAAAAGTTGCTTCTAAAAGTTGCCTAGATCTGAATCACAGCTACAATGAGCCTGAATGTTAGCCAGTAATTGCTTTACTCTGCTTCACTTTCAAATCTAAACCTTTATCAACTGCTAGGAACTGACGAAATCACAGCCAATAATCGTTAGCTCTAGTATCAAATGTCATGCACCTAGGACTATCATAGCGTTTAGAAAGGAATTTGAAAGAAACTAGGGGAGAGAGAGTAGAAATGGAGGGAGAGACATAACAGAAAGAGAAAGAAAACAAAGAGAATTGAGGGAAGACAGAGAAGATCAAGAAAGATGAGTGAAATTCAAATTATCATTCCACAATAACATTCTCTAACTACTCTAATCTATTTATAAATTGTCTAAGCTTTCAATTATTAAAACAACTGAAAGGTACAAATAAGGAAAGCAACAAAGTATAACAACTAATTAATACATGTAATAGACTATGACTAATATATCTTTGGGGTTATGACACCTACCCTTTTTTTTGCTAGATAAAAGGTTGGTACCTACTTAGATACATGCATCAAATTTAATCATGAGACCAATATCAATCCCCAAAATTTACCGTCTAAGTTTTACCTATTTTGTAAGATAAAGGATTGAGCAACCTCACAACTAGATCATCCAACAATATATCATCAGTTGAGATAGAGCTATACATCCCTGTCAGATAGTCTAACCAACCATGCAGACAATATAATAGCTAGTCTAAAACATGAATAAATATGGAGTAGATAACAAGTAATCCTAGTTTAAGAAAGCACCAACAAAGGCTAATGAAGCCTGCATCACCTAGAAGCAACCCTTCCAACTAAGCCTAACTCTTAAGTTGCTATGAAAAATATTTAAATTTTGAGAAGAATGGGGAGACATGGAGTGCACACACACCTTAACAACAAAGGTTAAAGAACCAGTGCATTCGGGACCCAACAACAACAACAACATATCCAGCCTTTATCCCACTATATGGGGTCGACTACATGAATTATAGACTTCTATGTATTTCTGTCTTTTGTCATATCTTCATTTAACCCTATACACTTTATATTAAACTTTAATGTCTCTCAAAATCTTCTTGGGTCTAGCTCTACCTCTTTTTTTAACTAATTGTTCCATTTCATCAACTTCTCACATGAGCGTCTCTTTGTATTCTTCTCACATGACCAAACCATTTCAGTCTAATCTCTCTCATATTCTCTTCGATTGACACTACTCCTACCTTATTACGAATAACCTTATTTCTAATTTTATCTTTTTCTTGTATGGCCGCACATTCATCTTAACATCCTCATCTCCGTTATGCTCGTCTTTTGCTCATGCTGGTATTTGACTGTTCAACATTTTAAGCCATGCAACAAAAGTAGTCTTATAACTGTCCTATACAATTTTTCTTTCAGTTTTAATGAGATTTTACCATCACATAACACCCTCGATGCATTTCTCCATTTTAGCCAACCCGCCTTAATTATATGCATGATATCCTCGTGAATTTTTCCATCTTTTTTAATCAATGATCCCAAATATTGAAAATGGTCATTTCTTTGTATGATTTGATTTTTCAATTTTATTATAATATCATCCACTCTTGCATTCTTACTAAATTTACATTCCATATATTTTGTTTTCTTTCTACTTAATTTAAATCCCTTAGATTCTAAATTGTTTCTCCACAACTCAAACTTAGTGTTCACTCTCTCTTTTGTTTCATCCACCAACACTATGTTATCTACAAATAGCATATACCATGGCACCTTTGTCTGAATGTGTTTAGTGAGTTCTTTCATTACTAAAGCAAATAAATATGGACTTAGTGTAGAACCTTGATATAGTCCCATTGTAATTTTAAACAGTTTAGTATCCCCTCCCCATGTTCTGACCATTGTCTATGCACCGTGATACATGCCCTTAAGGGCTTGTATATAAGCTATTCGAACTCCTTTCTTCTCTAAAACCCTCCATAATACTTCTCTAGGAATCCTATCATAGGCTTTTTCTAACTATATAAACACCATATGCAAGTCCTTCTAACAATCTCAATACCTTTCCATTAGGCGCCTCAGTAGGTATATAGTTTCCATTGTTGACCTATCAGATATGAAACCAAATTGATTTTACGAGACATCAGTTTCTTTTATGAGCCTCTACTCTATTACTCTCTCCCAGAGCTTCATGGTGTTGTTGTCAAAATACAACAATTAGAATTTTTAGGAGTGGGATGCACGTGGATGCCATCGGCCTTAGGACTCGATCGAAGATTTGGCTGCAAAACTAAGGGGGGCTTCTGTAGGGTTCCTTATAAAGGACGCTTCCGAAGGTTCCTTCCGAAGGCTGGCTCGCAATAGGCTTTCGAATGGTGGCTCAGGATAAGCTTCTGAAGGCTAGCTCGCAATAGGCTTTCAAATGGTGGCTCGGGATAAGCTTCCGAAGGCTAGGTCGCAATAGGCTTCCGAAGGGTGGCTCGGGATAGGCTTCCGAAGGCTGGCTCGCAATAGGCTTCCGAAGGGTGGCTCAGGATAGGCTTCCGAAGGCTGGCTCACAATAGGTTCCAATCAAGTGGACAATGCCCTTAAGGGGTCTTCCGAAGGGTTTTTGGTCCTTCCGAAGTGTTTTTCGTCCTTCCCAAGGAGGCTTCCGAATGTAACTTCCCCAATAGCTTCCGAAGACTCCCTTCCAAATGAGGCTTCTGAAGGAACAAGAGTGATGCTTCCGAAGGAACTGTAGTAGACAAACAAGGATTAGAAGGCTCGCGGGATTTTCCTCCCACGAAGACCCTCCGATGCTCAAGTCAGTAACGGAAGGAAAATAATTGTGAGGAATGGAAAATATGACTAAATTTTGGAAGGAAAGTGGGAGAAAAATATCGATCTTTGGATCCCTTTCTAAGGGTTGAACTTGGCCTTTTATAGAGATCGAGCAAGGAGCACACGTGGCCCTTCCGAAGGATTCCTTCCAAATGGACCTTTTCGAATGAGGTTTCCAAAGGGTTCCTTCCGAAAGAACCTTCCCCAGCCACTTCCAAACCCTTCCGAAGGTCTTTCCTCAGCAGCTTCCGAGGGCCCTTCCCCAGCAACTTTCGAAGGTCTTTCCCCTACAGCTTCCGAAGGTCCTTCCCCAGCAGCTTCCGAAGGGTTCCTTTTTCGTAATGCATAAACTTTTCCCTTCTGATTATTGGGGCATAACAATTGTCCCCCACTCTTTGTTTAGTTCTTCTTAGATACAAAATGAAAAGTATTTTCTAAGCATAGGGCATCATCAATCAAAAACGATTCTTCGCGAAGAACACCCCTAAAGGCCCCTTCCGAAGGGTCCTTCTAAAGGACCTTTATTTCCTCATGAATTTTTCCTTAGGAACCTTGCTTCCCTAGGAATTTTCCTTCCCCGAGAATTTTTCCTTAAGAACCTTGCTTCCCCAAGAATTTTTCTTAAGAACCTTGCTTCCCTAGGAATTTTTCCTTAAGAACCTTGCTTCCCTAGGAATTTTCCTTCCCTAGGAATTTTTCCTTAAAAACCTTGCTTTCCTAGGAATTTTTCCTTAAGAACCTTGCTTCACCAAGAATTTTCCTTAAGAACCTTACTTCCCCAGGAATTTTCCTTACCCAGGAATTTTTCCTTAAGAACCTTGCTTCCCTAGGCTCTTTCTCGGATGTAACTTTTGACAATGTTATGTCCGTGGAGCTCTTACGCTCTTGAGCTCAATGAGGGTGAAGTAAGTGTCAGCACGTCTAGCACCACTCAGATGATCGAGAATGGCCTAGAGATGGACCTTGGCGCTGATGCTTCTTAGAATCTACTCCCTGGTGTGGGTTCAGGTCACGTGGATCGTCCCTTAGCCAAAGATTAGTGCAGACTTTATAATTTACATTGTTTTTTAACTGGCTGTAAGGAACCATCACTTTGCTAGTTTCATCTCGAAACATTCTTCTCATAATTTTTGATGCATTTCTTTGACTATTACGTTTCATTTTGTCATATTTGGATGAATGTAGTTTCTTAGCGGTCGTTTCAACGTGCCTCATGTAATTGCCTTATTTGAATCACTACGTAATTCTATTATGTTTCTATCATTTGCTTGTTGGTTATGCGACTTGCATTCATACCTCTTTAGGCTTTGATTTATTAGCCACAACAGTTCAGTTTTTGTCTGTTCCTGCCTACACCTTCTCTTCAAAGCTCTTCAGCCCCAGGAAACTCGAGATAGGCCTCGCGCCCCTGACATGATTGCGACACTCATGCAACATTCATCAAGCTCTCGGCTTTTGTCAAGATTGGGGATTGTCAGGCCTTCGCAAACGTTTCCAAGAGAGGCCTTCGTTTGCCATAGGGAAGCTAGATTGGGCTAAAGATCCAACGCAAGATTCATCCCTAGCGTTCGAGTTTGCCAGGAGACCTAGGCGCCAGATCGACCGAGGAGTCGGGTCCAACTTAGAAGCATAGCACCAGACTCAATCGAGTGATCTAGGTGAGTCTGCGAGCATAGGTGTCAGAGCATCCGATGATCCCGAGTTGATCTATCGTTATGGGTGGTTCTATCCGTTTTTTTTTTTTTTTTTAAGAGAGGACACTTTTTGATGGTGCTTGTTGTTTTCCATCAGTTTCGTTTGCCACGGGAAAGATGGATTGGGCCAAGGATCCAATGCGAGATTCGTCTCGAGCGTCCGAGTTTTGGCGGGAAACCTAGGCACCAGATCGACCGAGAAGTCGGGTCTAGCTTAGGAGCGTAGCACCGAACTCAGTCGAGTGATCTAGGTGAATCTACAGGCATAGGTGTCAGAGCATTCGATGATCCCGAGTTGGTCTATCGTCATAGGCGTTAAATTGAGTCCTGGCGGTCGGGTCTTTGAGGGTTGCATCTTGTCTCTTACTTTCTTCATCCATCGCTTTGAGGTCCGATCTATCCAAGGGGATCTAACTTTGACCAACGATCCAATCCGAGATTCCTTCTGGGTGTCCGAGCTTGCCGGGAGACCTAGGTGCCAGATCAACCGAGGAGTCGAGTCTAACTCAAGGGCATAGCACCAGACTCAATCGAGGGATCTAGATGAGTCTGCGGGCACAAGCGTCGGAGCATCCGATGATCCCGAGTTGGTTTTAGGTTATAAGCTCCAAATCACAACTAAGAGACCTAAACCTCGCTCGGCGAGGATGTCTTTCAACTTACCATATAACGACACACCGCTTTGAGGTTCGGTCAGTCCTAGAGGATCTGGAGTTGGCCAACGATCCCATTCGAGATTTCTTCTGGGTGTCCGAGCTTGCCAAAGACTTAGGCGCCAGATCAATCGAGGAGTCGGGTCTAGCTTAGGGGCATAACACCGGACTCAATCGAGAGATCTAGGTGAGTCTGCGGGCACAGGTGTCGGAGCATCCGATGATCTCGAGTTGGCCTTAGGTCATAAGCACCAGATCGTAACTGGGCGACCTAAGCCTCGCGTGGCAAAGGCGTCTTTCGACTTACCATATAGCGGCTCACCTTCTGCCCCTCATGAGAGTCAGTCTGCCTTCAGTGAATCTAGGTTCAATATCCAGTTCGGTTCTCGATTTCCTCCGGCGTCCGAGTTTGCCGGTAGACCTAGGCGCCAGATCAACCAAGGAGTCGGGTCTAGCTCAAGGGCATACCACCGAACTCAATCGAGGGATCTAGGTGAGTCTGGGGGCATAGACATCGGAGCATCCGATGATTCCGACCCGACTTGTGGTCATATGCGCTTGATTTCCACCGAACCACCCTGATCTCATCGGGGCCATCGTTGAACTATTGCACCTGCATTACATTTTATCGTACATACAAATGCTCAAGGCATAGGTTACGTGGTTCAGCTTATAGTTTTGCCTACTTCACGAAAATATATGGGGTATATTCTTTTATGTATTGGGGGATATTATTACAATGGAAAATTAAAGAGATTCCAGCTCCCAGCCGAATCGAGCAACGCTTCTAATGACAGACTCGGCTCTGCATCTCGTGCTTCGTCCCTTCCGCTGGAGTTAATGGCTGGTAAGAATAGGAAGTGCCTCTTGAGGTGCATGGTGTTCCAAGTTTTTCCCATCGCCTTGCCTTGTAACGTCTGCGGTACACACATGTGGGGTTCCAACATCTTCCGAATTCTATAGGTTCCCTCACAATTCGGGTTGGGTTTCTCCTCCTCTTCTATTACCTTCCCATGCATCCAAAATTTTCATTTGGACAATAAACTGTTCTGCCCGGGCAAATAATTCAGTAATAGAATCTGGCGTTGAGAAGGCTAGGGATCTTCTAAGCGAGGCGTATGTAGTTCCGCTAAGTAGGGCTAACGCCGCCACTTGGATTGGGAGATCCCTTACTTCCTGTGTCGCGGCTCTAAATCGCTTGATATATTGCTTTAGGGGTTCATTAGGCTTCTGTTGCAAGCTCATCAAGTATATAACGCTTTTCTTCTTCGGGAGGTAGACAGAGAACGCATTCAGAAATTCTTTCTTCAACTGTTCAAATGATCGCATATGCTCTGTTGGTAATTTAGTGAACCACTGCTAAGTTTGTCCTGTCAAGGAGAGAGTGTAGGCTCTGCACCTAGTGACCTCATTTCACCCATGCAACACGGCCGTTGCAACGAAGTGTTGTAGGTGCTTCTCTGGGTCCTCCTTTCCCGAGTATACCAAAAGCTGCAGTAGTTCAAACCCTGGTTACCTTTGGAGTTCCTCAGACAGAGGAAACCCCTTCGAGGGCGTTTTCTTTGGCGCCATCATTACCTACTTCTGCTCTAGCACCTCTTTTATGAGGCGTTCTGTTGTTTCAGTTCCTCAAAATTCTTTTGTAGTTGTTCATAATCTGATAGCAGGACCGTGGGTAGGGCTATCCCGGAGGGCTCTGAAGGTACTAAAGTCTCCACGAGATTTCTATTTGGAATTGAAGACTGTCCAAATAAGTGTTGTTCCTGACTAACGGATGCTGCATGTGAGACTTGCTTCCCTCGTTCTGTCACATGCCTCCTCAATCCAGCTACGTGTACTTTTTCCTGCTTTGAAAGTTCCATGCCCCCCAATCCAGCAGTCTGGTTGCCCTCGAGCGTAGGAAAGTTTTCTGAACACACTTCATTATCAGGGTGATCTTCTGAAAATTTTGGCACCACAAGGTGCACCTGATTTGGGCCTCTTGTGGCTCCCATCACAGTACGAGCGCTCCTTCGGGTGGAGTTATGCGGGCTCGCCGAACTAGTTGACCTGGTCCCATTCGGCATCTTGCATTAAGATTGGCTTTTTGTTGCGTTACCCACAGACGACGCCAAATTGTTGTTGCCAAAATACAACAATTAAAATTTTTAGGAGTGGGATGCACGTGAATGCCGTCGACCTCAGGACTCGATCGAAGATTTGGCTGCAAAACTAAGGGGGGTTTTCGAAGGGTTCCTTCCGAAGGACGCTTCCGAAGGGTTCCTTTCGAAAGCTGGCTCGCAATAGGCTTCCGAATGGTGGCTTGGGATAGGCTTCCAAAGGCTGGCTCACAATAGGCTTCCAAAGGGTGGCTCGGGATAGGCTTCCGAAGGCTAGCTCGCAATAGGCTTCCGAAAGGTGGCTCGGGATAGGCTTCCAAAGGGTGGCTCGCAATAAGTTTCAATCAAGTGGACGATGCCCTTGAGGGGTCTTCCGAAGGGTTTTTGGTCCTTCTGAATGAGACTTCCGAAGGTAACTTCCCCAATAGCTTCCGAAGACTCCCTTCCGAATGAAGCTTCTAAAGGAACAGAAGTGATGCTTCCGAAGGATCTAAAGTGATGCTTCTGAAGGAACTGTAGTGGACAAACAAGGATTAGAAGGCTCGCGGGATTTTCCTTCCGCGAAGACCCTCCGATGCTCAAGTCAGTAACAGAAAGAAAATAATCGAATGATTGGAAAAGAATACTAAATTTCAAAAGAAAAGTGGGAAAGAAATACCGATGTTTGGATCCATTTCTAAAGGTTGAACTTAGCCTTTTATAGAGATCGAGCATGGAGCACACGTGGCCCTTTCGAAGGATTCCTTCCGAAGGGACCTTTCCGAATGAGGCTTCCAAAGGGTTCCTTCTGAAGAAACCTTCCCCAGCCGCTTCCAAACCCTTCCGAAGGTCCTTCCTCAGCTGGCATATTTTTTTATTTAAAGATCGCATTAAATAATTTCATTAGCCAGATGTCTTCTTCTTCCATGTATTTCCATGCTTCTATTGGTATATTATCCGATCCCACCGCCTTATAATTTTTTTATCTTTTTTAATGCTTGCCTTATTTTTTTTTAACTTATACGTCGATAAAATGTATATCTTACGTTCCCTTCGGAGTTACTAGGATGTCCCAACTTAACTCTTATGTCCCCACCATCATTGAATAATTTTGTGAAATACTCATTTCATCTCTTTTTAATCGTTCCCTCGTTCACTAATACATTTTGATTTTCATCTTTTATGTATTTTACTTGATTTAGATCACTTGTTTTTCTTTCTCTTACTTTAGCTAATTTATATATATCCATTTTTCCATCTTTTGTATCAAGTCGTTTATACAGATTCTTATATGCTTTTGACTTTGTTTCACTAACAACTCTTTTTGCTGCATTTTTCACTTCTTTATAATTTTTTAAATTTTCTACATTGTTGCACTGATATACAGCCTTATAGCAAGTTTTCTTATTTTAATTTTCAATACATCTTCAATCCACCACCAAGACTCTTTAAGGTTTGGGGCTCTACCATTTGTCTCTCTAATGACTACTTTTGTCGTGCTTCTCAAGCAATAGTCATTTCCTCCACATTTGATTTGCTTGTCCTTCTTCATTCTATTCCCTTCTATTTTTTAATTTTTCTTTGAAGATTAATTGTTTCTCCCTTTTAAATCTCACCACCTAATTTTTGGATTTTATTTTATGTAATTTTTTCTCTTCCAATTTCTTACTTGGACGTCAAGTACTAAAAGTCTACATTGAGTAATCAAACACTGCCCCCCGGTATCACCTTACAATCCTTACAACATAACCGATCCTCTTGTCTCATGAAGAAGTAATCTATTTGGGTGCTTAATGTGACACTTTTATATGTGATTAAGTGTTCATCCTGTTTTTTGAACCTAGTATTAGTTATGATGAGCCTATATATCATAACAAAATCTAAAATAAACTTACCATCATTATTAATTTCCCCAAATCTATATCCTCCATGTACCTCTCTATAGTCGTTTTCGTCTTTACCCACGTGACCATTTAAGTCACCTCCTATAATCAATTTCTCTACTCTTGGTATCAATTGTATGAGTCTCTCTAGATTCTCCCAGATTTTACTGTTATCTCCTCACCTAACCCTGTTTGTGTAACCCTGTTTGTGGTGCATATGTGCAGTGCATTTGGGACCCAAATACACAAAAATCAAAGTTTGCTATGGTCCAGGATTTTGGTATATGCATGGGTTAACATGGCCCAAGTGAAGTCTTCAATGTTTACAAATGTAGAAAGATGATCAAACTACCCAATAAACCAAGTCATATTCTTGCTTTATATTTCTCAGACCAAGGGAAGAGAAAACAATGCAATCTGCTAGAGAACAGAGAGTTTGATAATGAAGAAAAGGTTATCTACCGAATCTTGTATATCAAAAACAGCCTACTGTCAATTACTTCAGCAGAATAACAGCAAGAGAATGCATCTTCTATGTGGCAAGTCCAAATAGTGAAGCAAGAGATATCCCAACTTTCAATAAGTAAGAGCACAGCTTGTCTCTGTGACTGGGTGTACCAAATAACATAACTAAAACCATCAAGGAAAGGGGACCAATCCAGAGATAAACGATAGAGATGGCTGATTCAGCTTCAAGGTTAAAATTCATTTATCAATTCAGCCAATAACAACATTTAAGTAACTTGGAATTTTATAGGTTAATTTGGTTGTGTAACCATGCCATTTAACAAAATTTACCATAACATGATGAAGCCACATATAAGAGCTCCATAGCTCCTATTCACAATAACAGCACAGAGCTTTAGTGCTCTAAAATAAAGTGCAATCATATTAATTATCATATTTATTTCACCCAATCCAATTCACTGGCTTATCATCTTACCTCTATTAGCTATTAGCTTGCAGCTAATGATGCACAATACAAACAACAAATTCAACATATGAAAGAAAGCACTGGCAAGAACATGATAAGAACTTTAAGCATGCTTGCTTATGACGATGGATATTTAAATTCCCCATTAGAATATCCAATTTACCAATAATACAAAGAGCAGTAATGCAAGTTATGGCATTTTTCCACCAAATAAAGTCAATACACAAACATTTTGGCAAGAAAAAAGAAAAAAGCATAGGTATTCTGTTACATTGGTGCTAACCCTTTCAAAATCTTCTAGCTTACGTCATAAGATATGAGAATTTTTATTGCCTAGATATAATAAGCATCCATGATGCCTATCTTGGCTACTTTCAGTAATAGACAACATTGAACAACATATTAAGCTTTCAAACTTAATGAACTCATTAGCATGTATAATATCAGCTTGGCTACTTCCCTAATTAAATTACAAGAAATCAATAATATGCAAAACTACATAACACAACCTGCTTTCAAATGGAATGAACTAATAAAATCTCAAACCAAAGCTACAGCATATCCTTCCTATTATATATTTTAAACCATCATTAAAACAATGATTACAAAACTAAGAAATAGCACCATTTTATCTCAGATATAAATGTATGCATGAGCATAAATTGTAATCAGCACATTCAAACATGCGGCTTAAAACCATCTGCGAACACTCAAACGAGTAGCCAACAAACAGCACACAAATTAAATACAGAGATTGCAGTAGATAAATACAATGCAAAATAACATGACCAGATAAATGTGTTTCTTTGGTTCCATTTAGTTGCCTAACTATTGCGAGAACTGCTACTAAAACTTGACCACCTTCTGAGAGTGCTAGCAACTATATTCCTCCCTGCAATAAGGCCTAATCTTGACTTGAACGATGATCGGCCAGTAGTGTTTTGTAGAGTATTAGCAGCCCCACCTTGGAGAGCCACTGGTGGCATTGCTAAACCATCTTCTCTGGCGCCAGTTTCACCAGTATTAAGTTCCTGATGTTCAGGCTCACCAGTATCCAAATTGACAGCAATTGATCCCCTACTTGCCCTTAACGAATCCGCACCCTCACAGGTCACTAATCTGCACTTCTTCACCTTCACCTTTATCAAATTAGGGCAACCACCTGCAAGTGCTTCCATACCATGATCTGACACCGGACAATTCTTGATACAGAGCTTCTTCAATGCAATGCATTTGGCAGCAATGCAAGAAATCTCATCATCGCCTACAGTCTCACTTCCACACAATGCCAACCGCTCTAGATTTTGGCAATTCGTGGCCAGTAACTCTAGACTTAATCTCGTAGGATTTACACCAATGAGAACCAGCTCCTGAAGATTAGGGCAGTGTTTAGCGACAGCTATTAGACCATCATCGCTTATCCAATTTGTCTTCCATCCATCAATGTGAAGCCTCCTTATAAGATTGCAGTTTTTGGCGACTGACTTAAGCCCAACGTTTGTGCAGTCGGGGGTCTTCACAAGGTGCAGGATTTCAAGATTCAAACAATTAGATATTGCTGCAAGGCCGATATCGCTAACCCGAAGCCTCTCGAGATGAATTTCAACCATACCCGTGACTCGATCCGCGATTACCTCCAGAAGCTTATCCCAATCCCCGGAGCACCTGAAAAGTTTTAGCGTCCGCAAATTTTTCGAACCGATTATAAGGGGACCAAAACACTGACCATTGTAAAGCTCCTTTAAGCAAATGGTTTTGAGAGATGATGCGGCCACGCCAGGCCTGATCGGCTCCGATACTGTTCCGTCCGTAATGCCTCGTAGCCGCTTCACCGACAACTCCTCAAGGGACGAGCAATTATCGAGCACGGCGTTCATGCCTTTGGAACCAAACGTGCACGATCCGCACGAGAGCTTCTTCAAGCCCTTGCAATTGTTAGCGAAAACCGCCATACCGGCGTCGGTCAGTTCTCGGCAAGCACGAAGCTTCAAGCGAGTGAGGTTCCGGCAACGAAGGGAGATAAGAATGAGAGCCTCGTCGCCGATGCTGATGGATCTCCGGTCGCATTTGAGAGCGAGTTTCGTGACCGCATCGAATCTAGAGAACAGAGATGGGACCAGCGAGAGCAGATCGGACTGAGCGTTGAGAGAGAGACGATGGCGGCTCTGCCCCTCGACTCGGAGCCAACGGCTGCAGACGAGAGAGCACCGTTTCCTGTCGGCGGATCCGAGGGACTGGAAAACGCAAGCCAAGCACTCGTCGGGCAGGTTGGAGATGTAATCGTCGTCGTCGGAGGCTGCATCGTCAATGAGGTCGTCTTCTTCGGCGAGCATCGGAGAGATCGAGGCCGTCGATCGAAGAATGGACCGATGGCTGTGATTGGTGGGGAGAGAAGCAGTAGAAGAAGCCGTCTGGCCCATCAACGGGCGACTGGTAGTGGAGATTGGAGATTGTGATTGCGTCGGATTCCTCCTCCTATGTTATCGCCTCCGCTCCTTCCATCATCGGAAGCACAGGGCCGGACTTCAAATTAGGTTTAATTCCTGCTCTGTGTTTCTGTGTTTTTTTTTTTTTTTTTTGTGGAATTACATATATACTGGGAGAAGTTTGAATTGGCGTCGGTAGAAAATTTTGGTAATTTCCACGACGAAATGAGATAAACGTGAGGGAGACTTCACGTGGTGAGCGTGAATAGTCAAATCTGCCATTTGGGATGTGCTTCGTTGTTCCACTCGCGTGTGCGCGGGGGCTTGGTTCGACTTCTCCACCCCATAACGCCTAATGTTTTTTCAGGTTCCCAGTATGTTTCTCCATCCAATACGTTAAAATTGGTGGTGTTATTTTTGTATTTTAGTTTTGAATTTTAAATTTATTTTTAATTTTATATTTTGAGTATCTATTTTAAAATTTTTAAAAATGTGTTCTTTTTATTATTCTAAAAAAATATTTCTTAAAATAAAAAATTGAAAAACACGTTTACTTTGAAATTTTAAGAAAATTTATTTTATAATATTTTGTTAAATATATTTGATTTCAAATAAATTATAAATATTTATTAATACATTATTAATTTGATTCAAAGATTTAAATTATAATTCAAGAGATAATTGATAATTTAATTTTAAAAATAAAAGAAAGTAATTATAAATTACAAAATAACATAACATTATCACACTATAATCCAAAAAATTAAAAATATTTTTAAAACAAATAATACAAAAAACTATATTACATATTTAATTTAATATTTAAATAAAATAAAACAAAACAAAACAACCAACAAATTAAATCGCAGAAAGCAGGAAGAAACCATGGTGAAGGAGAGGAGATGCTCGGCCGTTCGACGATAACGAGCGCAATGCTAGCATTTCAGTCAACGACGGTGGGTGGTGGCGGGCCAGAAGAGAAGAGAAGATAGGAGAAAGAAGACAGGGGGCGATCAATGGCGATGAGTGGTGGCATCGGTTGCGATGCGAGGGTTTGCGATGGGGGGCAGTCGACAGCGGTGGTCGCGACGGAAGCGGTTAGTGACAATGATGGCGATGGTGGTGGCAGGCTAGAAGCTTAGAGAGGAGAAAAGAAACGGCGAGCCAAAAGCTCAGCGATGGTGGTCAACGAACAGAAGATGAGAGGAAAAAGTGGAGAATAAAAGAGAGAGAGAGAGAAAATAGGTGGGTCTCTAAAGTCGGTGGGTAAGGGAGGGTTGGATTCGTTTTCCGTGTTTTGGCATTTTCAGTGTGTTTTTACTGAAAACGTCCAAAGGGTTTCCTTCACAAATTTTTTTCTTGTTTTTAAAAACGTATTTTTGAAAATAAAAAAGAGAACGCATTTTCAATATTTTGAAAAATTAAAAACTCAAAACAGATTGAAAACAGTAAAGAGAACAAGCCCTAAATTACACTCAAAATCTTTTTTCATTCAATTTATTTGTATGAATATTTATTTTAATTTAAAATTAACTTCCAAAATCTACCTGATTTACTTTTTATATGAGTTAATTAAATTAAATTTAATCAATATTTTGTATTAAAATTAATAAAAGAAAAACTAATTGCAAGTTGCAATAGTACCACCATGATTTTTTGGCACAATACCATTATGGTATGAGAACGTCATGGGCCCCTGACCTACATCATCTTCGTCTTTTCTTTGTCGTCGTTATTTTCTCTCTTTCTTTAGAGTGAAATAAGAGTCCCGAATCTCTGAGAACATTAGACTCATGTCTTAAATCATTGTTCCAATTCTAGTCCTCCCTCCCCCCTCTCTCTCTCTCTCTCTCTCTCTCTATATATATATATATATATATGCATGCACATAAAAATTAAGAAGAATAGGATGAACAACAATATGCCCGATCTGCTCTCTTTCGTTGTAATCGACAACCTCAAATTAGAACAACTCGAACCCTTTTCCTAATTCTTCTCACTTTCTTTCTCTCTCTCTCTATATATATACTTTTCAAAGTTGTATTTTAATTTTAGTTAACTTAGCTTATTTCAGTTTAATTATTGTTCAATTAACTTCGTTACAATCGATTTTTAAGGAAGGGTGTGTTTCAAAAAATTCAAAGCATAAGGATCATTAGAGCCAATTTTAAATTATAAAAAATCTTTGTGAAAATGATTCAAACTATGAAGAATCTGAGATCAATTTATTTTAAGATAATTAACATATTTAACTAATAAAGCTCACTTCTACAAAGTGCCCTCTCTATATAATGTGTTCTTTGATTAAAGTGGATTTTACCTTTTTTTTTAGTTTTTAAATAATTTTATTAGTTTGTAATAGATATAGTGTTTTGAAACATTTTATTAATTAATAAATTATTTTGAGTTTAAAAATAAAATGTAATAATTGTATTTTATCTGAAAAAATACATTTACTGTACTTTAAATATTGCATTTATAGTAATAGTTAGTAATACTTTTTATTATATTAGTGGCATTTAAAACCTATTATATTGTTATGTATTTCATTACTATTTTTTATTATGAAAACGTGTTTTTTTTTTATTACAGTTGCTAACAAATCTAATCTAAAATATATTCTTTAATTTCATATTAAGCTAGCTAGACTCTTGTTGTTGCTAAAATACAACAATTAGAATTTTTAGGAGTGGGATGCATGTGGATGCCGTCAGCCTCGAGACTCAATCAAAGATTTGGCTGCAAAACTAAGGGGGGCTTCCGAAAGGTTCCTTCTGAAGGACATTTTCGAAAGGTTCCTTCCGCAGGCTGGCTCGCAATAGGATTCCGAAGGATGGCTCGAGATAGGCTTTCGAAGGTTGGCTCGCAATAGACTTTTGAAGGGTGGCTCGAGATAGGCTTCTGAAGGCTGGCTCGCAATAGGTTCCAGTCAAGTGGACGATGCCCTTGAAGGATCTTCCAAAGGGTTTTTGGTCCTTCCGAATGAGTCTTCTGAAGGTAACTTCCCCAGCAACTTCCGAAGACTCCCTTTCGAATGAGGCTTCTGAAGGAACATGAGTGATGCTTCCGAAGGATCTAGAGTGATGCTTCCAAAGGTCCTTCCCCTACAGCTTTCGAAGGTCCTTCCCCTACAACTTTCGAAGATCCTTCCGCAGCAGCTTCTGAAGGGTTCCTTCCCCGCAATGCTTAGACTTCTCCATTCCGATTATTGGGGCACAACAATTATCCCCCACTCTTTGTTTTGTTCTTCTTAGATACAAAATGAAGAGTACTTTCTAAGCATAGGGAACCATCAATCAGATACGGTTCTTCCCGAAGAACACCCCCAAATGCCCCTTCCAAATGGTCCTTCCGAAGGACCTTTATTTCCTCATAAATTTTTCTTTAAGAACCTTGCTTCCCTAGGAATTTTTCTTCCCCGGGAATTTTCCTTCCTCAGGAATTTTTCCTTAAGAACCTTGCTTCCCCAAGAATTTTCCTTAAGAACCTTACTTCCCTAGGAATTTTGCTTCCCCATGAATTTTTCCTTAAAAACCTTGCTTCCCCAAGAATTTTTCCTTAAGAACCTTGCTTCCCCAGGAATTTTCCTTCCCTTTGAATTTTTCCTTAAAAACCTTGCTTTCCCAAAAATTTTCCTTAAGAACCTTGCTTCCTGAAGAATTTTTCCTTAAGGATCTTGCTTCCTAATGAATTTTTCCTTAAAGACCTTGCTTTCCCGGGCTCTTTCTCGGATGTAACTTTTGACAATGTTATGTCCGTGGAGCTCTTACGCTCTTGAGCTCAATGAGGGTGAAATAAGTGTCGGCACGTCTAGCACCACTCAGATGATCGAGAAGGGTCTAGAGATGGACCTTGGCGCTGATGCTTCTTAGAATCTACTCCCTGGTGTGGGTTCAGGTCACGTGGATCGTCCCTTAGCCGAAGATTAGTGCAGACTTTATAATTTACATTGTTTTTTAACTGGCTGTAAGGAACCATCACTTTGCTAGTTTCATCTCAAAACATTCTTCTCATAATTTTTGACGCGTTTCTTTGACTATTACGTTTCATTTTGTCATCTTTGGATGAATGTAGTTTCTTGGCGGTCGTTTCAACGTGCCTCATGTAATTGCCTTATTTGAATCACTACGCAATTCTATTATGTTTCTATCATTTGCTTGTTGGTTATGCGACTTGCATTCATACCTCTTTAGGCTTTGATTCATTAGCCACAACAGTTCAGTTTTTGTCTGTTCCTGCCTACACCTTCTCTTCAAAGCTCTTCAGCCCCAGGAAACTCGAGATAGGCCTCGCGCCCCTGACATGATTGCGACACTCATGCAACATTCATCGAGCTCTCGGCTTTTGTCAATATTGGGGATTGTCAGGCCTTCGCGAACGTTTTCGGGAGAGGCCTTCGTTTGCCATAGGGAAGCTAGATTGGGCTAAAGATCAAACGCGAGATTCATCCCGAGTGTCCGAGTTTTCCAGGAGACTCAGGTGCCAGATCGACCGAGAAGTCAGGTCTAGCTTAGGAGCATAGCACCGGACTCAGTCGAGTGATCTAGGTGAGTATGTGGGCATAGACGTCGGAGCATTCGATGATCTCGAGTTGGTCTATCGTCATAGGCGTTAAATTGAGTCCTGGCAGTTGGGTCTTCGAGGGTTGCATCTTGTCTCTTACTTTCTTCGTCCATCGCTTTGAGGTCCGATCTATCCAATGGGATCTGGCTTTGACCAATGATCCAATCTGAGATTCCTTCTAGGTGTCCGAGCTTGGTAGGAGACCTAGGCGCTAGATCAACCGAGGAGTCGGATCTAGCTTAAGGGCATAACACCAGACTCAATCGAGGGATCTAAGTGAGTCTGCGGGCACAAGCGTCGGAGCTTCCAATGATCCCGAGTTGGTTTTAGGTCATAAGCACCAAATCGCAACTGGGCAACCTAAACCTCGTGCAGCGAGGATGTCTTTCAACTTACCATATAACGACACACCGCTTTGAGGTTCGGTCAGTCCCAGAGGATCTGGAGTTGGCCAACGATCCCATTCGAGATTCCTTCTGGGTGTTCGAGCTTATCAGGAGACTCAGGCGCCAGATCAATCGAGGAGTCGTGTCTAGCTTAGGGGCATAGCACCGGACTTAATCGAGGGATCTAGGTAAGTCTGCGAGCATAGGCGTCGGAGCATCCGATGATCTCGAGTTGGCCTTAGGTCATAAGCATCAAATCGTAATTGGCCTGACCTAAGCCTCACACGGCAAAGGGATTGGACACTAATAACTCGAATAGGCTTATGGAATATGCTCGTGCATAGAGATGTCGATCATGAAACATATTCCTTACAAGCCTTTATCTTAAATGTTCCTAGTCATAGAGTTATTAGGATTGGACACTAATAACTCGAATAGACTAGCACATATGATGCATGCTCAATTAGGAGAATCTCTCATTTCATGGACATTGGTGTGGAGACACTAATGCATATACATGGGTGTTTATTATAAGAATAAGTACACTGAACTGACCCGCTACAGAATTCCTAATGGTTATTTTTAATGTCGAATTGAAATTTCTGTGTTGCAATAGTGCAGATTGATCCTTAGACTTGAAACATCATAGTAGTCTTATATTTGACTGGTTACGCTTTGGTTCTTTTTTGGATTCTAATGGAGTCATTAACAAATTATCACTGGGTGTAACCTTATCACATATGAAGGCTTGTGAATGTCAAAATAGGATTCATCACTTATCGATAAGATGAGAAGATGTCCTATGTATTCCGATGATTTCATGACTGAAGAAATCCTTGGCCAGGGTGAGGTGGAAATCAAAAGGTGTTTTGATTTCACCTATCAAGTCATAAATCTGGACTTGATACATAGTTATTGAATGATTAGGGTTTCATCATAAAACCATACCCTAAATTCAATCGGGACATAAATTGATGAAAGGATTTTATTACACAGTAATTGCAATTGAAAATATCCGTGTTTTTTCATCGTTGGCTAGATATTCATGGCACGTTGCTAGACGTTAACCATGATATGTAGGGTTTTAGAATTAATTTAATTAATTCTAAAACTATTAATTAAAGAGTTTAATTAAGAAGCCCATGAGATGTGCGAATTAAGAAGCCCATTAGTTTAATTAAAGAGTTTAATTAATCTAATGAGTTGGGCTCTCATATAGCCCAACAGAGTTGGCCCTACATCTAGCCCAATGGTGGACCTAAGGAGTCACACACTTAGGTTGAGCCCGTTCCACAATTTAAAAGAGAGATTCAGCCCAATGTGATTAAGGACCGGGCCTAAATCGTTTAGGGGTTTTCCAAAGGCACAATTAGGGTTTTTAACTCTATAAACATGCCACTTAAGAAGCTGGAAAAAAAAAAAGAAAAAAATTTGAATCTCTCTCAAGAGGCGCCTAGGGTTGCTAGCACTACTCGAGGCGTTCGTGGAAAGGGTCGATCGTGTGGACCGACTTGGAGGAGTTTGCGCTTGCGACTCTACGGATTGAATAAGGCAGAATCGAAGCCTCACGGTCGCTGGTTTCCTAACACCAACATCTTCTGAATTCTATAGGTTCCCTCACAATTCGAGTTGGGTTTCTCCTCCTCTTCTATTACCTTCTCATGCGTCCAAAATTTTCATTTGGACAATAAACTGTTCTTCCCGGGCAAATAATTCAATAATAGAATCTGGCGTTGAGAAGGCTAGGGATCTTCTAAGCGGGGCGTATTTAGTTCCGCTAAGCAGGGCTGACACCACCACTTGGATTGGGAGATCCCTTACTTCCTGTGTCACGGCTCTGAATCGCTTGATATATTGCTTTAGGGGTTCATTAGGCTTCTGTTGCAAGCTCATCAGGAATGGAAAACAAGACTAAATTTCGGAAGAAAAGTGGGAGAGAAATACCGATGTTTGGATCCTTTTTATGAGGGTTGAACCTGGCCTTTTATAGAGATCGAGCAGGAAGCACACGTGGCCCTTCTGAAGGATTCCTTCCGAAGGGACCTTTCCGAATGAGGCTTCCGAAGGGTTCCTTCTGAAGGAACCTTCCCTAGTCGCTTCCAAACCCTTCCGAAGGTCCTTCCCAGTAGCTTCCGAATTTAAAAACTCTAAAAACTCTAAACTTAGATATTTAAAAACTCTAAAAACTTTTGAACTTCTCATTATTGAAATAGAAAGAGATCAATAAAAGTGAATAACATACAATCACATTTCTAATGATTCAATTTAACTCACTTGATATAACTTCAAAATCACTTTAAATGAATCAACAAGTATTTGTATTTATCATCAAACAATTGCTTGTTAAAAGATTATAATAACGTTTACAAAATCAATTTATGTTATTTAGAAATGCAAGTTTGAACATATCATGTTATGTTTTTTTTTTTTTTAGTTTTTATTATAGATTAAAAACCATAAGTTACATGGGTCACCATGGTCGGATCAATCTAGTGATGGCATCCATTTGCCAGAACCTTATCACTGGGTTCCCAATGAGATGAAGGGTTCTTCAACAAGAGAATCAGAAGGGTTGCTTATAGTAGTGGGAGAACTAAGTTTTTAGTGGTGGTAAATGGTGGTAGTGGATGTCATTAGAGATGGTGGGAGAGAAAGCTTTATAGTAGCAAAAATGAAAATGGAAATGGTGGCAGTAACAAATTCGACGATGGAGGGTGGAGGCGGCAAATCTGATGACAAAAGAAGATGGTGGCATCGGACAGTACCGATGATGGTAATAGCTAGATAAATTATGGCAAATATGGAGGCGAAGATGGTAAATTCCATGGCAAAAGGCATAGGTAGAAGTGTTGACGGACAACGGATGCGATGGTAGTGGTGGAAAAAGGGTTTAATAGCAGTGGGCAGTGGCTAAAGGTGTCCTCAGGGTTTAATAGCAGTGTGCGATGGCTAAAGGTGTCCTAACTTATGATGTGTCGCTAAAACAAAACTTTTTTTTTTTATGATAATAACTTTGATGTGCATTATCAATGACTTTCTTACATATAGAATATTGTCTAACTAGTTGAATGATTGCTTGTAAACTTGTTTACCCATAGTGTATGGAGTAGTCATCCAAACTTAAAACACAAGAAAAAGATTTTATTTTTTTCATTGTAATCGATTTTTTTTCTAATAGACCATCCTTATAGAAAAAACAAGAGTGTAATACCTTGAGAGCCTCAGGTCAGGTCTAAGAAAGACTCTAGAAAAGCTAGTGTATATATCGAGGATAAGTAAGGAAGAAAATAACACCAATTGAATATCTTTCGGGCTGAATATAGGCAAAGAACTCTCGTGTTAAACATATTTGAGCTGAGGAAGCTTAAGAATGGATGACCCCTGGGAAGTTCGCATAAGCCCATTATGGTAAGTTGATCTGATCCTTCCTATCGCTCGATGCAGGATGTTATAGGTGGTATCAGAACTGACCCGGGTTCCTGGCAGGTTTCTAGGATGACAGCCCCTAAATGGGAGAAGATTTGAGATCAATTGTAAGATCACATGACGAGAATGTCATGTGCTTAAGAAGGGAGAACATAATACCCTGAGAGCACTAGGTCAGGTCCAAGAAGGGACTCTAGAAAATCTAGTGTATATATCGAGGATAAATAAGGAACAAAACAATACTAGCTAGATATCTTTTGGGTTAAATATAGATAAAGAACTCTCAGGTTAAGTGTACTTGAGCTGAGGAAGCTTATAAGGATGGATAACCCCTAGGAAGTTCGCGTAGACCTATCAAGGTAAGTTGATCCGGTCTTTCCTATCGCTCGATGCTTGATGTTACAAAGAGTGCATTTAAAAAAAAAATTATACTAATTTCTTATTGTCTCTTGCTCAATTGTCTAGTGAAAAAATGTGACAATAGGTAAGGTATTTATCTAGCATATTTGAATCTTAAGGTTTACATCCATGGGTAAATCACAATTAGACAAAAGGATCCATATTTTGGGAGTTATCATGTTGGAAAATACATATCATTTCCTATAATGTTGATATGATACACATTGAGAGAAATGTGTCTATTGCCTTATTTGATGCAATTATGTACATTAAGGGTAAGATAAATGACACAATAAATGTTAAATTGGACTTAACAAAATATTGTAGATGTAAAAAGCTACACCTTGAAGATATAAAAGGTGGTAAGGTAAAGAAACCCAAAGCACAATACACATTGAGTAAGCAACAAATAGTAGTTGTTTGTGAATGGGTAAAATGATTTAAGTTACTTGATGACTATGTTTCCAATTTGACTAGGTGTGGTGACATGAGGGAAGTAAAGTTGCATGGTATGAAAATCTATGGTTGTCATGTATTCATGTAACATTTGCTCCCGATAACATTCAAAACTTTACCAAAACCAATTTGAAATACACTTATTGAGTTAAGTCAATTCTTTAGAGAATTGTGTTCAATGTTGCTAAGAGTGAAGAAATTATTGGTTATAGAGCATAATGTTTCCCTTATTTTGTGCAAATTGGAACAAATATCTCCCCCTCCCCCCTCCCCTCCCTCGAACTTCTTTAACTCAATGAAACACTTTCTCATTCACTTACCATATGAAGCAATGGTCAGTGTTCCTATTTCAATATGAAGCAAGGGTTGGTGTTCTCATTTCAATATCAATGGATTCATCTGTTTGAAAGGTTGTTATTAGATGTATCTTTAACCTACCATTTGGTTTCTAAAGTCTTAATGATTTTTTATCTTATTATGTTCTTATGTTCCCTAAAAAGATAAGGTCAAGAACAATGCCCAAGTGGAAGATTCAATTTGTGAAACTTAATTTAATGGAACAAGCATTTACTTTTGCTTCATATTGTTATTATCTATCAAACCTCCCATGTAAGATGATGAGAATGCCACATAATGATGATGGAGGTGAAGGTTGTTTTTTTAATCCACCTTTGTCAATTTTCAATTATCTAGGATATTTGTTTGGAAAATACCTAAATTGTCACTTGGATAATAAGAAATTTGAAATTGTCAAATTATATGTTCTTCTAAATTGTCCTGAGGTTGAACCTTTCATCAAGTAAGTTCTCCATGTAACTTTTTCAAGATATTGATTTACTAGTCATATCATTTAAAAATGAATGACATTAATGATTCTGATGCAATATATATTCAAATATGTTATGGGAACTGTTGGTCCTTTTAGGGTATGGCCACATAAGAGGGAGTGAATTGAGTGATTAATTTTTTTTTAATTTTAATAAATATTCTTAATTAATGATTTTATTGAAAAATATATATTTGATAAATATAATAAATTATAATTGTGATTAATAATAAATGTAAACCACAAGATATAACAAAAATAAATATAATGAGGCACAACACAATTTATAGTGGTTCGGTGTCGTCACACACACCTACTCCATTCTCCCAAGATCTAACCACCCTTAGGGGTTCCACTAAATCAAAATCACCAAGATTTTCACACTAGTTCACCTTAGAAACTAGATACACACTTAAATTACAATGAGTTATAGGCAACCACTACACCAAAGGTTTTCTCCCTAGCTCACCTTAGAAACTAGATTCACCTAGATTTTAACGAATCTAGGAAACCTATACAATCCTCAATACTAATTTAAATATTACAAATAATTTGTCCACATTTAGACACAAATAAGCAATTAAGAACAAATTATACAAGGCAATAATATTTAAATAAATAAATAAATTTATAACCTCAAATGGAGAAGTTCGGATTTGTCATAGAAGATTTGAAGAACTTTTCTCCTCTTGCCTTGTGGCTCTTCGATGGATGTGCAATAATGCTTCGAGAGCCTCAGATTGTTTGGATGTTTTGCTTGAAAGCATTTGAGAGATTTCAAGTGCTTTGGATATGCAATGGAAGTACTTGAATACTCAAAAAATGAGTTTAGGGGTATTTATAAGTATTTTAGCCACTAAAAAAATGGTTAATATGAAGTCTGAAATTCAAAAAATATTTAATCTTTCTCAAATAATAAGAAAACATGTCTCACATTTAATTCAAAATAAATTTACTTTTTGCATGAGAAATCAATATTTGAAAATTCAAATATAAGCTTTTGAGACATAAATGATTAAAACAAGAAAATTTGTCTAAAAGTAATCTCCTTTAATTCAAAATAAAATTACTTTTTGCATGAGTAAGAGAAAATATGTGTAACACCAATTCTCTTTAATTCAAAATAGATTTACTTTTTGTATGAAAAAGAGAAAACATGTCTAAAAGTAATTCTCCTTTAATTCAAAATAGATATACTTTTTGCATAAGTAATAAAATCATTTATCAATAAATAAAAATTCAAAAATAAACTTTGAGATATAAATGATCAAAAGAAGGAAACATGTTTAAAGACAATCCATCTTTAATTCAAAATAAATTTACTCTTTATATCCACTTTTAATTCAAAATAAATTTATTTTTTTATATGAGAAAGAAATACATTTATATCATAAAAATATTTTTGTTAATCATCAAAACTTAATTAATATGAGCAAGTTGGCTCAACAGGAACTTATACTTGACATTTTTTATGTGCAACTTGATAATGAGATTACGTCAAGCTTCATTTCATAATTTAAAGAATATATACGTTAGTTCTTCTTAATGGCATCAAGGGTGGTTAGGTGAGAAAGTGTATTATACACCATATCCTAAAAAGCATCAGGGATGGTTAGGTGTTATCAAAACAAAGACACACAATATAATTAATGCTCCAAATGCTAAAAAAATCAACTATGCCAAAATGATGAGATACCTCAAATAAATCTAACAATTTCAAATGATGTTTTGGACCAAAGTCTTGTTGACAGAGGATGGGATGCAAAAGAAATGGATAGAACACAATTGAATCAACTAAACTTAGAAGAATATGACAAAAACTTGTCTATTCCATCTGGTACAAATGAAGAATTTACTAACATAGTCTAATTAGGTTGAAGGAATAACTTTACATGTTCATTTCTATGTAATTAGCTTTATGTACATTTCTGTATCAAATTATGCCACTAATGTAATTTTTAATTACTAACACAAAGTCTAATTAGATTGAATGTGTACTTTATTTCTCTATAATTTTAACTATATTTGTTTTTCATTATTTATGTACTTTGCTATATCAAATTATGACATTTATGTGACTATATCTGTAACATCCTGTATCGAGTGATAGGAATGAGCAGAATAACTTACCTTGATAGATCTACGCGAACTTATCAGGGGGTCACCCATTCTTGAGTTTCTCCAGCTCAAGCACGTTTAACCTGAGAGTTCATTGCCTACATTCAGCCCAAAAAGTATCCAGCTGGTGTTGTTTCATTCCTTACTTATCCTCGATATATACTACTCTTCTCTGGGCTCTTGGGGTATTACATTCTCCCTCCCCCCTTAAGCACATGACGTCCTTGTCATGCGACCTTACAATTGATCGCAGATCTCCCTCCTTAAGCACATGACGTCCTCGTTATACGACCTTACAACCGGTCCTAGATCTCCCCCATTTGCATTACCGATGTGGGATTCACCTAAGGTGCCTACATGCACCCTCCTTAGGGACTTAGCGTCCTAGCTGAGGTTTTCCCCACCACCGCACTCAGAGGCCCGAGGGTCGACTCTGATACCACCTGTAACATCCTGCATCGAGCGATAGGAATGATCGAAACAACTTACCCTGATGGACCTACGTGAACTTCCCAGGAGGTCACTTATCCTTGAGATTCCCCACCTCAAGCACGCTTAACCCGGGAGTTCATTGCCTATATTCAGCCCAAAAAGTATCTAGCTGATATTATTTCATTCCTTACTTATCCTCGATATATACTACATTTCTCTGGGCTCTTGGGCTATTACAATATCTTACTCTAAGCTTCATGGTTTATATGAATGTTGTTATTTCATATAGATGTCAAATCAAGGTAAAGGCTGAGGTAGAAGTCAGGGACGAGGCCAGGTTAGAGTAACCCCATGCATTGAGATAGACACCTCCACTTCCTCACCCTCCCCACTCCTTACCACAAATAATTCTACAATAGGGTCATAGCAGTCCTAGTGTTATAACATATTTTTTTCTTCTATACAATCGTCTCCCTAACCATTGTTTGGGGAATTGAATTTTGCAAACAAGCATATATGGATAAAGCCTATCATTGAGTTGGAGTAAGTATTCGTAAACCAGCTACCTTTTAATTATTCCTTGAGCTCTATTTTTTTTTTTTTTTTCATTTATAGTTTCGAGCCACCTAAGGGACCGTTAGACCATATTTCTAGCTAGCATTGTGAAAGCCAACTTTGAGGGCACATGGAGATCATGTTAGACCATATTTCTAGCTAGCATTGTGAAAGCCAACTTTGAGGGCACATGGAGATCATGGAGTGAGGTGGATGGTTAAAGAAATGTGGTTCAAAGAGTTTTAAAGTATATAATTGATTGAATAATAATATTTTTTATATAAGATGTCAATTTAATCTATTTTTTCCTTCAAATATTCCTAGATGTAGAAGAAATATAAGCGGCTTCTAGAGGATGAAAAGATTGCTAGGAAACACTTCAACGGCAAGGGCTCTATAAAGCTCTTAAAAAACACAATGGAGAAGGTCAGAGATGGCAATTCATGACAAAGGAGAGTAGATTCGTTTTGATGTTAGGAAGCCATTAGATGAAAAATTGCAAGATCCTAAATCGTGCAAAAGACCCACCAGAATAGTCAAATTATACTCTTTGATAAAGATTCCTTACTTCACACAGGTGGTTCTATCTTTGCAGCTGAACATAGAAAGAGAATGATACTGTTTAATCTTCATTAATAATCATATTATTGCATTAAGTTTGGTTACAACCCATTGCCATATTTATATTTAATTATATTAAAATGTGCATCATTTGTCTTTTGTAGAGAACTAAATTGAAGAAACATTCAACTAGTTTTGAACTCCTCACACGCATTAAACATTTCAAGAAGAAAAAGCGATGGGCCTCTTCAAAAACTAAACAAATTGTTGTCATTATACAGTTTCAAACCAAACTTAATATTCATATTGTCATTATAATATGAATCTCAACGTCCCTTCACATGACTTATTTGAATCTAAATTTTTGTTCTAGGATGAGTTCACTAGGCAACGAGAGGAGAAAGACGCATGTATTTGGAGAGAGGGGTTCTCAATGTTAGTTTTTAATTACCTTTACAACAATCTATATATATATATGTGTGTGTGTGTGTGTGTGTGTATAGGGGGGTTAGAGGAAGGGATAAAAAAGGACACGTGGTTAGGCTAGGGACACAAGATACTGATTACACGTACGGCTGCCTCCTCCAATGAGCCTAAGCATATGTCTCAATCTAGGCTTGACATTATGTTCTAGACAATCTTTAGCTTGACCATTGAGTTGCACAAACAATAAGAAATGATACGTACACTCTTCCAGCACTTGGGGATTACCTAGATGCACTTAGTCCATCCTCCACCAGCTCCCCTTCAACTAATCCACCTCAAACCAGCCGCTCCAACTACTGCTACTTATGACCCAACCGACACTCGTGGGTAGAGTTTGAGGATTTTGTTGATGAGGAGCCTTGACATTATGACATTTCTATCATGTTATTTATTTGTTTTTGAATTTTAATGATGAGGGACCTTACCATGACATTTTTGTAGTGTTATTTATTTGTTTGCATGTATATAGAGGATTTTAAATGATTGTTTTTTATAATCTTTTGGAAACTATGATTAATTCTTGACTTTGGGTTTATGGATCATTACCAGTGTGATTCTTGTTGGAATTGGAAATATTTCAAGTTATTGGCATTAAATTTTTCTCCATTTAAAAATAAGTTTTGAATTTGTGAAATTCGAGAATCAAAAGAAATACAAAGGGGTAGGGAAGTCTTGCTCTAGTTAGAGGTGGAGTTATTTATTTTTTTAAATAAAAAATAATTTTTTTACATCAGAGATAGAAATTTTCGGTTTCAAATCTTAAAAAATCTATTTTAAATAAAAAAACTTAATTTTTAACACTTTAGAGACAAAATTAGATCTATTTTTACATTAAAAAACAGTATTTGTGTGCACTTAGAGATGAAAAATATTCTATCTTTGAAATTTTAATTAATATTTTATTATTTTTATAACAAAATTGGAAATCGATTCTAAATCAAATTAGAAATGCATATTTTTTTATCAAAGACAAAATATATCGATCTTTAAATAGAGACGGAAGTCGAAATTGTCTCTGACTGATTAGCGATGCCACTTTATGATGCATTAACTTTCGGTTTCTAATTTTATCTCTCATCGTTTAGAATCGAAATTTGGATTCTTTAAAGACAAAAAAAATTGATTTTTTTTTTTTTCTTATAGTGAAGATTGACATAACAATTTAGTGACAAACACTTTTTCCCATAACCAATAAGCTGAGGAAGAATTGAAACATGTGACAGCATTGTTGCCTAAGTATACTCAATTGTACATACTTCAAAAATAGTCTCTTTCTAATATACAATGTAACTCTATTTTAGGCTCATGAGGAAGAAGAGCATAGTGAAATGATTAAAGTTGATAAGCAAGAACTCAAAGAAAAAACTCACATGAGTAAAAGGAAGGTCACACATGCCAGTAAAAAACAATAACAATAAAAATAAAAAAACTCTCTTCTATAGGATTTCTCCATTGCTTTGGCATTTTCATACTTTAGGTTAAAACCACTATTTTTACTACAAACTATAATTATGTTCTTCTTGGATATTTGCTCATTAATATTTCCATCTTCATTTTCTTCCAATTATGTTCTTCTCTTTATGTTTTAATATATATTTTGATTTTTAATTTTTTATTGAATAGCTTCATACACACACACACACACATAAATATATATATATATAGTTTTTGAGTTTTAATAGAAAGGAACTGAGGAAGATAGAAAAACTCTCTTTAATTTTTTTTTTGTGTGCTTAAAATTGATTAATAATTTAATATAAACCTTTATAGCAACAAAAATAATACTAAAACGATCTATAATTGTATATTTTAGCATGCATTGAAGAAGTGATCCGTGCTACCCACGTGTAAAAGTAAAAAATAAAAGATTTTAAATAAAACTTCATTAGATAATGTTTGATGGTTATAGTTTACTTTTTAATTGTTTTAAACAAAGTTTTAAATAAAATAAATCTTGATATAATGGTAAAATTATTTGATAAATTAATTATTAATTAGAGGTTGGTGTTAATATAGTTAATTTTTGCCTTTTAAACAAAATATAACAAAATTGAAATGATAAATATAAATACCTATGCTTCTATCTATAGTATTATATAAGCGCATATCAATTTCCGGGGTTATAAAATTTTGTTTATAGTAATTGATTTATCAAACAACTTTATCACTACACTAAATATCATTTTGTATAAAAAATTTCTTAAAAAAAATAAAAAATAAATTATAATTGTCAAACATCACTTAATGAACTTTCATTTAAATTTATTTTACAAATACGTAACACCAATCACCTCTCTAGTAAAAAATAATATTCACCTTGTTGTTCTTATAAGATAAGATCAATAATATACTCTCTAATCAATGTTTAATCTTACTTACCAAATATAAGAAGAAACACTAAGGTCTAAACTTGTTTGAGAATGAGTCAAACACAAGTATTTTTATTTAGGATAAATTATATGAAACTCTCTGATATTTTTTATTACACCAAAAGATTCAATTATACTTTCTAAATGTTGTAATTAGCTACCATTCGTTGTTATTATACAAAATTTTGTACAATCTATTAATTGACTCACACAAAATTTTAGAATTCTTTAAGTAAAAGTTTTTATTTTGTATGTAGATTGCTACACATAATTCTATATAATAATAACACAAGGGGATAACTTGCACAAGATCTTAAGTACAAGGGATTTTTATATAATTTACCCTTTTATTTATGTTTATTTAATATATTTAATTTGTGAATTATTATATGTACTCAATAAAATGATAATAATTGTGAATTTAATAAACTATATATATATACACAAATAGAATAAAACTATTTTTAGTCCGGATTGGACTTATTTTTTACAGTCTGGAATATGAAATGTTTTAAATGTTTTATAATAAAATGTATAGGAACAAAAAGTTATTAAAGAGATTTAAAATATTTTATAATCTGAACTGTAAAAAATAAATACAGTTCAAATTAAAAATAATCAACCTCAGATGCGTGTGTATGTACAATAAAATAAGTAATTTGACTATCAATATTATATGTCGTTGATTAGGAAATGGATAATATTTTGGTCTGAGGTGTGTAACCCCCACACGTCTACAATGCATGGGATAAGGGACAAAGTAATGGTAGACGTACGTGGGACTTGCTCCTCAAACCAAATATCAATTTGGCTGCAAGTGTCAGCCGATATGGAATTCAAATTTGAAAGCGCCATACCGCTGCTAATGACACTAATTATTCAATGTGCACGCTACACCTTTCCAATTTGGAGCAACTCTTTTTGAAGTTTAAGAGCCTCTTCTTTGACCTTGACCATGGATGCTCTTCAAACTTTGGTCTAGTCTTTGGGAGAGCCAAACTATAATGACTCGTTTATTTATAAATTAATATAAATTTATATATAAAGAATAAAGTAAAAAAAAATTAATATAATTTTGGTCAGGAAAGTTTTGACAATTATTCAAAAATATTATAGTATAAATATAATTTCAAAAACTGATGGCTATGTTATGTGCAATTTTAATCAAGAAAGCTTGTAAGTGAGATGACACGTGCGCACAAGGGGGAATGGGAGGTTGCAAGATCAAACCCGTAGCCGTGCAAGGAAAAAAGGTTGGATTTTTTAACCTAGTCAGGTGCCAAAATAGCGTCGTTTCAAGGTGCCAGATAGCGCCCATGTGCATGGGCGCGCGTGCGGCCAGGCACGGCCCTTCTGCGCACCACATGGTTGCCAACCTCTGCCACATGTTGCCATTCGCCCTGCCATGTGTCCAAATTGCCTTTTGCCACCGAAATGATACCTTCTTGTTGTTCATGATGCTCTTACAATGTTCTTTCTTCTTGGCATATAAATATGCAGGGAATATTTGAGTGAAATGAGAGAATTTTGAAAAGAAATTAGGGGAAATTTTGGTGGCGTGGGCTTGAGTTGTGACGTCAACGACCCTAGTACGCTGCAAGGGTTAAGGAAAAATATCTAAAGCAAGTTCATGCTTCTTAACTTTCTATTTTGCAAGTTCTTTCATTTTCTTGCAAGTTCTTTTCTCATTTTACAAGTTATTTCCTTTTTTAATAAATTATTAATTTCGTGTTTCTTCTATCTTGCAAACTCTTAAATAATCTATTGCCCTTTCTTCTATGATGCCTTGATTTCTCAAGCTTGGGATAAGTAAACCCTTGATTATGGAAAGAATGACTTGCAAATGGTCCATGTGGTAATTTTGGTAATTTTTTTATAGTTCTCATTTATAACTATTGAATCTCAAATAAGGTTTTGTTTCACATTATCTTTCTTTGGAAATGATACTTTATTGAGAACATGCAAAGGTTTAATGTTGTCTTGCATGGGTTCTGTTCTCTCATGTATGTTGTCTCGGGTAATCGTATGTCAACTATATATGAGAAGTCATTATAATATCCATAATTGTGATGATGCATGGAGCATGTACACGAAAAGAGTTTTAAAATGTGTAAATACTTCATGATGCGTGCGGTGGATGGATTCCGCATGATATATCCGTACAGAAAGTTTCGACTCAGACACAGACTTCGGTCACATGGTTATGATATGGACTTCAATCTCATGATTTTTGGACTTCAATCCCATGGTTATTGCATGTGAGCATGAATCATGTTTCATCTTATTACCACGTAGAGTAATGTAGAGGTGTAGCGTGAATGGCTTAAATGTTATTCATGATTCTATTTGCCTCTTGATACCCATGATTTTAATGATCACTTTCTTTTAATTATACTTGTTAGGTCTTGTTGTTCATATTTGCTTGCATCATTCCAGATAAGGGTAAGGCTAAAGAGGTGGGTGAGTTAAGTGAAGTTGGAGTCGTGGGGTATAAATGTGTACAAAACTATCTCAACAGGAAAGTCCTTGGGGGAGTGTTTTTGAGATGTGTAATACTAAGTTACATTTTCTTTATCTTCTAGGTTGTACCCCTGAGGGGATATGGTGAGTATGTTGACCCTAATATGTATATGTTTATGAGTAATGATGTATAAGTGCGGCTTCCATTGTTAATAATAAGGAATATGCATGACGCATCTAATTAGGTTTTGCATATATGCCATCTTTTCTGATGGACTCTTCTCGAATTCCTCGAATGTGAGGTCTCCGGTGATAGGGACACTGTAATTATTAGAGTTTATCTAAATAAGAAATTGAGAAAAATTAGAGGCGTTACACAAACAAGACACATCAAAAGAAGTGTATTCAATTTGTTATTATATATATATTTTTTACTAACATAGCATGAGGAATATGACTTGATGTCCCTCATCGAACAACAATTATGTTACTTGACACTAAGATGACACTACCATGTCAAGGCTACAACAAGAGGGGGTGGATGGACAAAATTGGGGGGTAGAGGTGGGTTAATTGGATCCTGCCCCCAATTATTGCCTTGACATGATAGTGTCACGTTAGCATTGGGCAACAGATCAAATCTGTATAGTATGATACCATGATTTGAGCAATATCCCCTTTGCCAACACCATGTATTTTTAGTTTTTTTTTTTTTTTGAGGTGTGGGAGGTAATTGTTAGTAATTCCATCTTTTTCCTAACTAAAAAGTCTTTTAAGTTTAAACCATCAAAATAATATTTTTTTTTTGGTAAAAAAGTAATGGAATATTGTATAACGGCATGATCTTCTATTAATCTTTGTAAATTGAAGAGTTTTGTGTACTAAGAACATCCCAAGTTCTTTTGTAATTAAGATATCATGAGTCTAAATTATAAAGTAATTTCGTTATAAAGTAAAAGTAAACCTACAAATCAAGATAAACGGTGCTTTTTCCGTTGATAAATAAGATGAATCTTACTCAAATCTCATAAACGACATTGAAAGGCACATCTATTACTCATCAAATAAAGTGATTTTTTTTAGGGCAGGTAAAATAGTTTGAATTTAGGAGCTAAAAATGGCCTAAAGTTTAATAACTTACAAAAAAAAATCACATTTAAACAAAAAATGGCCTAAAGTTTAATAACCTACAAAAAGAAAACGACATTTAAAGGTACATCTAATTACTACACCAATAAATTGACAAAATATCTACAACACCCCAAAAAGTAAAGGGAAAAACAGATGTAAGATAATATGTTAAAGTTCAAGGCTAACGTGAAGATTTGTTGGCAAGAAGCAGTGTCAAGCATCTTTGCTCATTAAGTAGGTGAAGAGTTGGTATAAAGTGGTGGAGATGATGACATTTTTAGAGGCCACCCCACCAGGAACAACAAAAAGTAAATATATGGTGGGAGGCAAGGGCGGCGCCACGTGAGTCTCAAAATTTTTTCTTTAAAATTTTATTTTTTATAATGATTTATTATTAAAAATAAAGAAAATTATATTATATTTTATTATTAAAAATAAAAAATATTAAAAAAAACAATTATATAATGGGTCAGTAGTAACCATAACATCATTTTTTATAATTTACTTATAATTTTATTTTTTTACAATGATGATGAAAAAAAAAAAAAAAACAAGTATTGAAGAAAATTATGAAGAAAAAAAAATGTGAAGGAAATTTATATTAAAGAAAATGAACAAATTAACAAAGCAAGTATTGAGTATATTGATGTTACACAACTTCTTATTAATTCCAGATTAAGAATTATAATAATAGATTACAATGTTAATCTTTGAAATCAAATTAGAAGAGCCTACTTGCAAAGAGGTCTATGTCAACCTCGAAATCAAGATAATTCATTCCAACTTAGTTCAATGAATTTAGTGATTGGCTGGAATATAGTATAAGTAAAGATGCTGCATTTTGTTTATACTATTATCTTTTTAAAACAAATAATGAGGAACAAAGAGATTGTGATTCTTTTTTTAAAGAAAAGTTTAGTAATTAAAAAAAATAAAAAGATAGACTTTAAATTTATGTTGGAGATGCCAATAGTGCATATAATTAAGCTCGAAACAATTGTGAAATCTTAATAAATTAAGAGCAAAATATTGAGACAGTTTTATTCAGCCAGTTAGAACAAATACCATGTGATTATCGAATTCATTTAAATGCATTAATTGATTGTATTCGACTTCTTCTATTGCAAAGACTAACCTTTCGTGGTCATGACGAGTTTAAAGATTCAAATAATCAAGATAACTTTCTTAAACAATTGTAATTTTTAGTATGAAAAACTTTAAAAAATATTGTAAAAAATTTTTACATTTTAATATTATCATTATTATCTTATTTTTGAAATTATAATTTTTATATTTAAGTTCACCCCCACTTAATCAGATTCCTAGCTTCGTCCATGGTGGGAGGGTGATTAAAATGCTATTAATTTTGAAAGTTGGTGGTATCATTAAACTAATAAAGATGAGTTTTAGTCTATTTAATCTAACCAAATAATATAAGCATAATTAATCATTCACCTAACTTATTAATACATCATTTAAACATTAACTTCTAACGAGCCTTTCATCAAACCAGCTTTGTGCACCATTCTTTCGAGTTTGCAGTGTTATGTTATTACTTGTGACATTGTTTCCGGGGATAAGTTATTGCCAGGAGTGCAAATGAGCCGAGCTGAACTTAGCTCAGTTCAGCTTGACAAATTTTATCACAACCTCAACCTCAAGCTTGACTAGCATAGCCCGAGCGAGCCCCAACCTAAGCTTGGGTTCGGGCTAGAATTTATCAAAATTTTATTTAAAAAAACCTAATAAACTGATGTACAATAAAAATAAATATCAATCTGATAATCAACAAATATACCTAAATGAATCCAACCTGATAATCAACAAATATAACATCGACATGATAATTAAGTAATAATAATTTCATAAATTACAATAAGCATAATATCATTTACCGTACAAAAAATAATCAAATTACTAGTCTAGTTACTTTTAAAATACAAACATAATAAAAATTACAACACAACAAAGATATTTTCAATTCAACTTCAAAGTAGCTGCTCCAAATATCAACCTACAATTTGAAATTGTAATTTTAATTAATAATCATAATTATATATCAAATCACATATATTAACTTACAAAATACCAACACATCAAAAGCTTCCAAGAATCATGTTGCGGAAGAACACTTACCAAAATAGAGGATTAGTACAAAATATATTCAAAACCAAAGAGATATCGAAAAATAAACCAACCGAAGAACACAAAAAAGTAATAGTAAAAGAGACTCCCTATAAAATAGTTTTCCAAGGCTCAGATCTAGATCTGTCCAGATTGTACCACCCAGGTAACTCCAGAAAATAGGGACACCAAGCCTCACAGAAGCACTCAAGAAACAAGCCAGGGAAACCCCCAAATCGGAGCCCTAAACCCTCTCGGCTAGAACACCAAAACTTCTCCCAAAACCACACAGGTTACGTTCACAGCAAGATCCACCAAGGAACACGAACGATCACAAAGATATGGGACGAAGAATAGTACCAGAAAGCTTACCTCAAAAGGATCTGTTGAACCAGCTAAATAGGGGCTACTCACCGATCGACTAAGAGCTTCCAAAGGAAAGGAAGACCCCTGCCATGAAAAGAAGATCTGGCACAAAAAGGGAAGAGCCAACTCATGAAGATCGGCCATCAAATGAAAAAATTGGGAGAGCAAAGAGAGAAGGAGAGAGAGAGTTCGACCGTCAAATGAGGGCAAAGAAAACATAAAAGAGGCCTTATATATGACGGTGCTAGGGCACGACTGAAGGGCCATTTGGCTTGGGTTTGGGCTTCCTTAAGCCTTGAGCAAATGGGCTTAGCCCATTTCTTCTCCAAAGGCTTAATTAAGGGCTTATGGCCCGACTTTTTAATGGGCTGCCAATGGGTGGTATATTTGGACGGTACTTCAATCCCGAGCCGAAGCCTATGAAGATAAACCTAACTATTCGTCATAGCCTTGGGCCTCATTGGGAAACAAAAAACAACAAATCTCCACCTGATTCCCAATGAGGCCAGCAATCACAAACAGAAACATATGCAACAGGATGCAACAGAATGTAGATGATGCACAAGCAACTATCAAGTAACCTTACCAATGTTAAGTAGATCTAGGCAACTTTTAAATTTAGCCACAGGCAAAATTTTAGTTCCCATATCAGCAGGATTAAATTCAAAAAGTATTTTTTCCAATCTAATAATGTTTTGAGATACAATATCACAAATAAAATGCAACCTCACATCTATATGTTTGGTGCGTTCATGAAAAACATGATTTTTACATAAGTGAATTGCAAATTGACTATCAGAGAAAACAGTCACATTTTCATTAAGAACACATAGTTCATTTAGCAATCCCTTAAACCACAGGGCTTCCTTAATAACCTCTGTAGTAGCAATGTATTCAGACTCGGTGGTAGAGAGGGCAACAATATTTTGAAGCCGAGACTTCCAACTAATGCATGATTGACACAAAGTAAATACATAGGATGATGTGGACTTCCTATTATCTCTATCACCAGCATAGTCTGAATTAGTAAACCCTTTTAATCTCACATTATTGGACTTATGCTTATATATTAATCCTACATTATAGGTGCCTCTTAAATACTTCAATAACCATTTCACTGCTTCCCAATGATAGGGACCTGGGTTTGTCATAAATCTACTAAGAGTACTAACTGCATAGGCTAGGTCTGGCCTTGTACATACCATAAGATACATGACAGAACCTATAGCATTTGAATAAGGGATTCTATTCATGTATTCCTTTTCTTCCTCATTATCAAGAGATTTATCTTTAGATAATATGAAATGGTTTCCTAAAGGTAAAGATACTGATTTACTGTCATGCATACCAAATCTTTTTAGAATTTTTAACACATATGTTGTTTGATGCAAAAATAACATAGAATTTGACCTTTCTCTTTCAATTTCCATACCTAGGATCCTCTTGGCCATTCCTAGGTCTTTCATGTCAAATTCTCCACCTAATGCAGATTTTATGCTATTTATCTTTTTGATATTAGGACCAATAAGAAGCATATCATCAACATAAAGTAAAAGAAACACATAGTCATTTTTATTTTTATGCTGAAAATACAAGCAATGATTAAACTCACTTCTTTTAAAACCAATTGATTTAACAAAGGAGTCAAAACATTTATATCACTGTCTTGGAGACTATTTTAAACCATACAAGGATTTTTTTAAGAAACACACAAAATCAGGCTTTCTTTTGTCTTCAAAACCTTTGGGTTGATACATAAAGATTTTTTCTTCTAAATCACCACGCAAGAAAGCAGTTTTTACATCTAGTTGTTCAAGTTCCCAGTCAAAATATGCAACTAATGCAAGCATGACATGAATGGTAGTGTACTTAACAACTAGTAAAAAAATCTCATTATAATCTACCCCTTCCTTTTGTTTAAATCCCTTGGCTACTAACCTAGCCTTAAACCTTATTGGTTCTCTATCAGTTGTACCCTCCTTAACCCTATAAATCCACTTGCAACCTACAATGGACTTATCCTTAGGTCTAGGGACTAATTCCCAAGTTTGGTTCTTGTTGAGGAAACTCATCTCCTCTTTCATTGCTTCTATCCATTCTTTTGAATATTTACTTCTTATGACTTCCTCATATGTGTTAGGTTCATTTTCAGCTAGGTCTTGACACTACAAAAAAATTAATTTTTTGCAGCGGTTTCTAAAACCGCCGTAAAATATGTTTTTTGTGGCGGTTTCTTTAACATTTAGCGGCGGTTTTTTAAAACCGTCGCAAAATTCATTAAAAATTTAATTTTACTGCGATTTTTAAAAAATCGTTGCTAAATTTAAAAAATAATTAATTAATTAAAAAATTAAATTAAATTTTGCAATTCAAATAAAATTAAATAAAATTTAATTAATATTTGTGACGATTTTGAAAACTGCTGCAAATATTTAAAAATATTAAATAATTATATAAAAATTAAATTTTTTATTTAAAAAATAAAAATAATTAAATAATTAAATAAAATTTAATTAATATTTGCGACGGTTTTCCAAAACCGTCGCAAATATTTAAAAAATATTAAATAATTAAATAATTTACAAATATTAAATAAAAATTAAATTTTTATTTAAAAATTAAAAAATTTAATTTAAAAAATAAAAAAACATGCAGCAAAATTTTAATAATTTTAAAAAATATATAAAATATTTATTTTATTTTTTAATCAATTAATTTATTTAATTTAATCTAATTAATTTATTTAATTTAATCTAATTAATTTATTTAAAAATTATTCTATTATCCTTTTAAAAAATAATCCATCAATTTATGTTTTTTAATTTATCTTAAAAAAATATAGAATATAATTTTGAAAAATGGGATTGATTTAGTATATAAATTATATGTGCGAATAATAACTAAGGAGACTTCACTGATCACTTGGTCTCGCACACGCACGCGCGTACGGGAGGTTGCGGGTTTGAATCAAGGGAAAGGTGAGATTGAAAATTAAATTTCCAGTATGGTCACTTGGCGCGCCCACATGCGGCCACGTGACGAGCGTGGTGGAAACTAGGCGCGGGCTCGAGCCTGCGCTCGTGAGCAGGGCCAGGCGCCGACGTGCGGGCCCGCGCCCACGAGCAGTGGGGCACCTAGCCTTGCTTTACCGCACTGGTGCGGTAAATAGCGGCAGTTTTAAAACCGCCGCTAAAATTCAAAATTTTTGATTTTTTTGCGGCAGTTACAAAATACCGCTAAAATTCAAATTTTTTGAATTTTTTGCGGCAGTTTCGAAACCGCCGCTAAATATTTAAAAACTGCCGCTAAATACTTAGTTTGCGGCGGTTTAAAAACTGCCGCAAAAAAATAGCATTTAGTGGCGGTTATTCTAGCGGTTGTTGAAAACTGCCGCTAAATGTTTCACGATACTTGATTTAGCGGCTGTTTTTTGTAGTGTGATACAAAAAATCGCTAAATTACGTGAACTGCCGCTAAATTACATGAACCACCGCAAAATGCAAAAAAACTGCTGCAAAATGCAAAAAAAACCGCCGCTAAATGCTGATTTTTTTGTAGTGGGATAACTAGCATAAGCTAACTCAAAATCTGATGCTAACCTTTGAGGCAACCTATGAGACCTTCTTTCCCTATCCCTAGCTAGTTGATAATCAGGAATTGATGGCTGGTCATTAGGGAATTCTTCTACTATTTCGCTCTCCTCATCTATTTCAGACTGATTTTGACTCTCCACATCACTAGAGGTTGAAGAAGTGTTCTCCACCTCATCTGAGTTTATAGGAGCTTGGGTGGTTGAATTTTTCAACTCTTCTTGAGGACTCTTATCCTCGCTGATTTTGTCACCACTAGGCTTTGTACAAGGCATTTCTGATTCATTAAATGTGACATCTTTACTAACAATAATTCTTATTCCCTTTTGGTTTCTATCCCATAGCCTATACCCTTTGACTCCCTCATGATATCCTAAGAAAATACATTTCCTAGCTCTAGGCTCTAATTTTCCCTCATTTTGATGAGTGAAGGCAGCACAACCAAAGGTTTTAAAAATTGAATAGTTGGCACATTTTTCATGCCATTTTTCATAAGGAGTATCACCATTTAAAGCAGCTGAAGGAGTAAGATTAACTAGGTAACATGCAGTCATAACTGCTTCTCCCCATAATGACTTAGGTATATTTAAACTAATCATCATACACCTAACCTTGTCTAAAAGGGTCCTATTCATCCTCTTAGCTACTCCATTCTGTTGAGAAGTATAAGGGACTGTTCTATGCCTAGTAACTCCATATTCCTTGCACAAATTATCAAAATCAGAATTGCAAAATTCTAAACCATTGTTAATCCTAAGGTATTTTATCTTCTTGTCAGTTTGATTCTCTATTTGAGTTTTCCAATTTTTAAAACTTTTAAAAGTTTCAGACTTATCTTTTAAGAAAATAATCCAAACTCTCCTAGAGTAATCATCAATTATAGACAGAAAATATCTATTACCACCTGATGTGGGATTTGATGCTGGCCCCCAAAGATCTGAATGAATGTATTCTAAGGCTCTATGAACATTAGAGGAGAAAGACAACCTATGATGTTTTCCAAGGACACAATGATCACAGAAAGGGATATCAGACACAAAATCTTTACCAAAAGAACCTTTATCACTTAGCAACTTAATCCCTTTGACACTCACATGTGCTAACCTGTTGTGCCACTTGATAGTGGCATCAGGGTTGATTGATGCAATGTGGGATCCTATATTATTAATTACCTCAGCATTTAATACATAAATCCCATTTCTCCTTACCCCCTTACAAACTATCATTGCTTCTTTAAACATTTTTAACACCCAATTTTCAATTTTTCCAGTAAAACCACCATTTTCTAATTCTCCCACTGAAATTAAATTCCTAACCATTTCGGGTATATATCTAACATCTTTTAATTTTAAGACATAACCATTGTCTAACTTAATAGAGATGTTTCCTACCCCAATGATTTTATATGCTAGGTTACTGCACACTATGGCATGCCCACCTTCAAATTCATGCAGATTTTCAAACCAATGTTTTTGTGATGTAACATGAAATGATGCACTTGAATCTAAGATCCATTCATGCATGTTTAATTTAGCAGCAACATTTATTTCAGTGGAATCAGAATCTAAGAGCATGTATACTTCACTAGGATCATATGAGGTTACTACATTAGCTTCTTCTTGATCCTTACCCTTTTCTTTATTTTTATTTTTATTTTTATTTTTCTCTACATAGCAATCTTTAATAAAGTGTCTAGTTTTACCACACCCATAGCACTTTTTACCCTTCCCTCGATTTTTGGATTTGGACCTACTTCTACCATTTTTCTTACCACATCCCTCTTGATTTTTAGATTGGGACCTACCTCTTATCATATGGACCTCACCATGCCTTTTCTCATGTTTAAGTTTCATTTCTTTACTTCTTAAGGAATCTATAACAAGTTCAGGTGTTAAGGTATCCCTACCATACTTAATGGCATTTTTTTACCTCTTTATAGATATCTGGAATAGCATTTAATAAAATCACAGCCTTATATTCTTCAGATACTGTTTCACCACAATTAATGATATTTTGAACTAATTTGTTGAAGACATCTAAATTGTCATCTAGATTCTTAGAGGGGTCAATTTTAAAACTGAAAATATTCTCTAGCAAATAGAGTTTATTTGGTGTGGACTTCTTCACATATAATTTTTCCAGTTTTTCCCATAGCTCTTTAGTTGTGTCAAGTTTTCCTACCTTTCTTAACACTGAATCAGAGAGATGTAAGATTATTGAAGTGTATGCCAATTCATCAGCTTCTAGTTTTTGTTCTTCTTTAGTACCTTCAGGGTATTTACCATCTATGGCCTTAGATACTTTCTGTTGTACTAAAATTCCCTTCATTTTTTGTTGCCAAATAGAAAAGTCCCCCTTCCCATTGAAAACCCCCAATTCGAAGTGTGTGGTCATATTCACTAAGTATATGAATTTCACATAGAATATGCAGCCTAATTAAATTAATGCAAACACACAGTTTTAAAGATTTAATTCAGGCAGCAGATTCACAGAAGGATAACAAACAGAACTGGAATAGGACTAAACAGGGTAGAGAAAACTGATTTACAAAGTAAACAGTATTCTAGACCTGTTTTTCACACAGTCAATATAACTGATATCACACACAACAAATTATCAGGATGCACTTAACAAAGTATATATCGGCATAAAACAAAAAATTAGAGAACAATAACTGTAGGAGAAACAAATCAAACAAGCTGATACAAAATTTACTGAGCTAGACCTCAAGAGTGAGATATAAAATGAAATCAGCTCGGATCTCGTGGACTTGCCGACCTCCACGCGCCAAAGTCTGCCACTACACGCGCCGTCACCGGTCGAAAAGTAGACTGGCACGCGCCAGTCAGGGCGAAGCTACTCGGACGAACGATCACGGATCTAGGGTTGGTTTACCCCGAATCACTCACTGCACAAAGCAATAGGAGTTAACCGATTTGGGTTCCAACGTAAACCCTAGAACCACTTACCGTGAAAATCGATTGAGAAAACCAAAGGGGTTTTTCGATTAGGGTTTGATTTTGCACAACCCAGGAGCCACACGAGGCTCTGATACCAATTGTTGCAGAAGAACACTTACCAAAACAGAGGGTTAGTACAAAATATAAGCAAAACCAAAGAGATATCGAAAAACAAACCAACCAAAGAACACAAAAGAGTAATAGTAAAAGAGACTCCCTGTAAAATAGTTTTCCAAGGCTCAAATTTAGATCTGTCCAGATTGTACCACCCAAGTAACTCCAGAAAATAGGGACACCAAGCCTCACGAAAGCACTCAAGAAACAAGCCACGAAAACCCCCAAATCGGAGCCCTAAACCCTCTCGGCCAGAACACCAAAACTTCTCCCAAAACCACACAGGTTACGTTCACAGCAAGATCCACCAAGGAACAAGAATGATCACAAAGATATGGGATGAAGAACAATACTAGAAAGCTTACCTCAAAAGGATCTGCTAAACTAGCTAAATAGGGGCTACTCACCGATCGACCAAGAGCTTCCAAAGGAAAGGAAGACCCTTGCCATGAAAAGAATATCGGCACAAAAAGGGAAGAGCCAACTCACGAAGATCGGCCATCAAAGGAAAAAAGCAGGAAAGCAAAGAGAGAAGGAGAGAGAGAGAGTTCGGTCCTCAAATGAGGGCAAAGAAAGCAGAAAGAGAGGCCTTATATATGACGGTGCTAGGGCACGGCTGAAGGGCTATTTGGCTTGGGCTTGGGTTTGGGCTTCCTTAAGCCTTGAGCAAATGGGCTCAGCCCATTTCTCCTCCAAAGGCTTAATTAAGGGCTTATGGCCCGACTTTTTAATGGGCTGCTAATGGGTGGTATATTTGGACGGTACTTCAATCCCGGGCCAAAACCTATGAAGATAAACCCGACTATTCGTCATAGCTTTGGGTCTCATTGGGAAACAAAAAATAACAAATCACATACCTTGTTTTGTTTCATGTGGAAGAAGAATCTCAGTGATGGTATCCTATATATGAAAACGTAAAAATTAATAATTTTTACCAATATCAACTAATAAGGTGCTCACGAGCCTATGAGCGAGTTAGCTCGCGAGCCTCTATTCGAGATAGCTCACGAGCTTATAATTGAGCCACCTCATGATCCTCTATTTGAGCCAACTCGCGAGCTCATGAGCTGAACTTTATTGAGCTTAGATAAGGGTAGTATATATCGAGGATAAGTAAGGAAGAAAATAATACCAATTGAATAATTTTTGGGCTAAATGTAGGCAAAAAACTCTCGGGTTAAGCGTCTTGAATTGGGGTAGCTCAAGAATGGGTGACCCCTAGGAAGTTCGCGTAGGCCCATCAGGGTAAGTTGATCCAATCCTTCCTATCACTCGATGTGGGATGTTACAGGTGGTATAAGAGCCAACCCTTGGTAAAGGCGGTCCGATAAGGGCGGGGAGTGGCACAAGGGCTCGAATGTTTGTATAAGGAGCGACTTCTGGTAGGCTTATAGGATGGTAACCCCCAAAGGGAAGAAGATCTAAGATCAGTTGTAAAGTCGCATGACGAGAACGTCATGTGCTCAAGGGGGGAGAATGTAATACTCCAAGAGCCTAGATAAGAGTAGTATATATTGAGAATAAGTAAGGAAGGAAACAACACCAGCTGGATACCTTTTGGGCTGAATGTAGGCAAAGAACTCCCGAGTTAAGTGTGCTTGAGTTGGGGTATCTCAAAGATAGATGACCCTTGGAAAGTTCGCGTAAGCCTATTAAGGTAAGTTGATCCGGTCCTTTCTATCGCTTGATGTGGGATGTTACAACCTTAACGAACAAACTCGAACAAGCTTTTATCGAGTCGAACACTAAGCCGAGCCCGAATGACTAGGCTCATTTGCACCCCTAGTTATTGCCTATGACATTGAATCGACCCATTCAGTTAATAGTTAGATTAGGAAGTGCACAATGGAAATCCCACTACGGATTAAAAGCAAATTGAGAACTAAATGCAAGAATTTCATTATTCAATCAAAATTGAAACAATGACAAAAACCAAATCAAACTCTTCATGAAATTTTGCCAATGATAACTAATTCAATCAATTTAAACGTGAAGAGAATAGAAGCTTACAAATTATGATCACTAAATGCAGTATAAACGTTTCACCAAATCTAATAAAAAATAAGGGATCTTCATCGACCCTCATTATGAGGTTTTAGATATTAGTCTCAGGGATGGCCTTGGTTTTTGATAATGCTAAAGAAGATCATTAAGTACGTTAATGTCCAAACTTCTATAAAGGCGGGCTTTTATCCCCCAATATAGTTTTTAATGATCAAGTTAGTAAAGATAGAAAGATAGATGGTGAAAAAAATTGTTAGTTTAAGAGGGGTGAATTAAACTCACCATTAATTTAAAAAACTTGTTAAAAGTAGATAAATTAAATAATACAGTACATTATATGTATAGTGGTTTGACCCTATTGCCCACATTCACTACCCTTACTCCCTGTTAAAAAATTTTCAAATTTACTATTTAGCTTTTAGAAGGATAAGCTAGAATTTCTTTACACAATTTTTACAAGAAGCAGTTGAAACCTTTACAAGGTGGTTTTTAATGGCTCAAGCACAAACCTCACAGCTCAAACAAGCTAAAGAATGATATAAGTCAACACAAGGAGAAGCTATTACAGTTTAAGCACTTAAACAATTAGTGGCTTCTCGTAAGGAAATCAAAGATTAAAAGATAGTTATAGGAATCACTCCCTGATAGAAAAATAAGAACTTTGAAGGCTTCTTGGCTTGAGAATGATGTTCAAGATGTTCAGATCAGTCTTGTGTTATTCTTTAAGTCTCTTTTTCCTTTAATAGCTTTTCCCTCTTAAATACTATTGGCCTTTTATCCAGTGGGTAAAAGTTTAATTCTTGAAATTCTGCATGAACATTCCTCTTTTTCTTGGCAGAGCAATGGTTACTAAATGGATTGAAGTTCAAATTCTATATGTATGAGAGAATGACTAGAATGCATTAAATGAACATAGAATGTTTGAAAAAGTTAACTCTATATGCATTTAATGCTTGATAATGGCTAGTTTTTCAAAATATTAATCGAGTGAAATTTGACATTATTCGAGTAAGATCTGCAGTTGCTCAAGTAAGATTAAAGGTTAGTCGATTAAGTTCACACATTACTCGACTACATCTTTTTCTTAGTCAATAAACAATTTCAAATTCAAAGACTCATTTTCTATTCAATAATTTTTACTTGACTAAGACACTTAATTACTCGATTAAGATATGGCATTACTCAGGTACAAAAATCACTTAAATAACTAATAATTGTGTAGAAAATAGATCAAAAGAAGTAGAAGGAAGAACGAATAATACTTCTCTCGATACCTTGAATTGAATATTACATTTCCTATTAATAGAGAAAAAGAATACAACATAGGAAAGATAAACAATAAGGAAAGATAGGTCACTACAAGAAAAGCATTATTTAGCGACGGGAGAAAATCTGTCGCTAAATTTGTTAAATATTTTTTTAAATTTAGTGACGGAATTTGCGACAGAACCTTGTCTCTAAATTTAGCGACAGAAAATTTCATCACTAAATTTTTTTTATTATTTTTAATAAATTTATAAATTTAGCAACGGAAACTCATCCGTCAAAAAAAAGAAAAAAAATAAATTTAAAATAAAAAACATTAGTGACGGGAGTCTATCCATCACAAAAATAAATTATTAAAAATAAATTTAAAATTAAAAATTAGCGACGGAGAAACTATCACTAAAAAGGAAAATGCTTATATTTAAAATTTATTCTTTAGCAACTGGAAAGTGTCACTAAAAAAGAAAGCTATTATATTTAAAATTCATTTTTAGCGTCGTCGCTAAAGAGAAAAAAATTAAATTAAAAATTTAATGTAAAATTTAAATTAATATTCTTTAATTCACAATAAGAATAATTTTTTTTGTTGCTAATATAATAATTTATAAATTTTTATTTAAATTAGTAATGAAATAAAATTAATAAATATTAAAATTAAAATTAATATTCATTTCCCTCTACTAACATTAATATTAAAATTAATATTCATTAAATAAGTTTTGAAACTTTTAAAGTGTAAATATAATTTTTGAAAGTTTGGAATATAATGTTATAAATATAATTTATACACTTTAATAACTAAAGAGGCTTTCAGATCGGTTGATTTGAACGCCCTTATAAAAGTTCTTGGTGCTTCGAGATTGGCAGTTCGATTCCAAGGTGCAACACTTTGAATTATTGCTGAGATTAATATCCCTGCGCTGCCACGCGACGCGCTCATGAGGAGAGGGTAGGAGCTAGCGCGCATTTAATTTTAGGACATGCACGGAATTTGTAGCTAAAAAAATATAAAAATTAAAAACTTTAGCAATGGAATAATTCTGTCGCAACAAAAAAGGAAAAATAAAATAAAATCTTGTAATTTCAAAACTTAATTTTTACACTTTAAAAAATGTGTAAAAATTTGGAAAAAATTTATAAAATGTGAAATTCAAACTTTAATTTCACATTTTAGTAATTAAATTTATATTTTTGACTGAATTTATTTAAATATACTTGTTTAATTGTGATAACTGAAATTAAACGTTATTTTGATTACATCTATTTACTTGTATTTATCTATTTTTTTTACACATTAAATTAGTAAAGTGGTTAAATTAAATTAAAAATAAAGATATAAAAATAAATTTAACTTAAAAATATAAATAAATAAGTGTAATTAAAAAATAAAAAATTAAAATGACTGTGCAAAAAAAACGTAATAGTATATAAATAAAAATCTAGATGTGCCCCATATACGCATATATTTTTTAAAGATATTGATTTTCATTATTGAGTAATATGTTATCCTTTAGCGAATACCCATATTTTTAAATGAATAATATATAGATAGAATAAAAATAATATTTACGATGTTCAGATGATATGTTTCACTTGTTTTAAATTTCATTATTAACTATATGATGTCACGCTATATAATTCAGGAACTTAGTAATGTTGCTGAAATTAAATTTTAACAAAATATTAATAAAAATTTAATGTGAAATTTATAAAATATTTAAATTAAATTTAAAATTTGATTTGAAAATGCAAATTTTCATAGTTAAATATATAATTTATAAAAATTTCAATTAAATTCAGAATGAGTATGCTAAAAAATATAATTTATTAATTGTAATATCATATATACTAAAAAAGATATATAGTAAAAAATATATATTTAATATAATAGTTTATTAATTGTAATATCATATATACTAAAACATATATATTTAATTAGGTAACTATATTTTTAACTATACTACTCTCCAATTAATTGTATAATTGAGATGAATAATAATTTTTGATAATATTTTAAGTATTTTTAGTGAAAAATATAAAAGCAAGACTACAAAATCTTTTTTGCTACTATATAATATTATATTATTTTACTCATTTGAACAATAATATAAAATTTTATTCTTTAATAAATGAAATGATATTCAACTTTATCTCAAAGAGAGCACTTTTAAATAGATGGTTATTCATTTTGTTTTCCTTTTAAAAGACTTATCATATCCACAATATAGGCTTTCTAGTAATAATGGTAGATGATACAACCTCCTACAATACTTTTAGGGCTTCTAGCACATGCTATTGCTAAGTAATACAAAAAAAAAAAAAAAATGCTTCAATCAAAAGAGATAATTAATATGAGAATTAAACTTCTCACTTACAATATTTCTCAATTGATTGAAAGCTTAGAAAATAAATAATAATAATGAATGCAACAATAGCATGAGAAAAATTGTCAATTTAAACCATGAAAAATAAAATATAAGAACTCGTAAGTTAGAACACTTGAATACTTGTAATGAATGTTCTCTAACCTTATAATTAATTAATGCTGCACCATCCAAGTATTTATAGTTGATAGTTAAACTGTTGAAGACGGTTGAGCTGCATTAAATGCACTTGGAATAAATAATTACTCTTTTGTATTTTATTTTTATTACTTTTTTTTCTTATTTCTTTGTCTTTTATACTTATTTTTTTAATTAATGTGAAGTCGTAAAATCAAATATCTATAAAAGAACTATATTAATTTTATTAGTTAAAAAATATATTAATTTTAAAAAAATTATTTTCCAACAATCATTCGACACTAGTTCCCCATCTATGATGGGTGACTATCCGTCGCATATGATTGTTGATTTTAGTTTTCTCTCAAAAAGACTTATCATTTTTAGTTTACAAAATATATGTAATTTAAAATTATAAATTAATTAGTAAAATATTTTATAAAATTATTATTATTTATAACATAAACATTATTAATCATTTAAGAAATAAAAAAATACATTTTTATCTCTTCTTCTAGAATTAATAATAAATTTACAAAGCTCTTAAAAAATATTTAATTTATTTTTCGGTCATTATTTTTTAAGTAATTTTAATTGATTTATTTTTATTAAATTTTTTTAATTTTTCTTCTCTCTTGATTGTAAAATATTGTTTTCCTGGTTAGTTTAATGTTGTAAAATTAAATAACTATAAATTAATTATATTTTAATTTAGTTAAAATATATATATTTATTTTAAAAATAATATATTAATTTAAATTAATTAATTCAATTAATTTTAATTTAAATAAGATATTTTTAGTTTAAAAAATAAAAAATACGTTAGCGACGAGAAGGTGCTCGTCGCTGATTTGAAATTAGCGACGGGCAGGTGGCTGTCACTAATTCTGGGGCACCTGCCGCCCTATCTGCCCAATGCTCATTGGGCAGAAGGGAGGTAGGTGCCCCAGAGTCAGCGACGAGCACCTGCCTGTCACTAATTTTAATGGATACTAGCCTGCCCCCTCCCTTTCCTCATGACACTTGCCTCCCCTCCTTCTTTCCCCAATGCCTCCCTCTTCTTCCCTTTAAAGCATCATCTTCCCCTCGTTCCTTTCTATCTCTTCTCTGCAATTTCTTCCTCACTGTTTTGCTCCTAATTTGATTTTTTCTCTTAATTGTTTTTGTAATGACTCATAAACTGTAATTTAATTTAATTATTAGTTTATTGTATTAATTTAATTTAAATGGGATATTAATATATTTTGTTGATATAAAAAATAATATTAGCAATCATAAGCAATAAAAATTTATGTTGTTTTGTGGAAATAGGGAATTAAGGATAATTAATTAAATTATTTGGAAATATTTATGAAATTAATGATGGAATTAATTAAGTGAATTTTTAGGAATGTTTGAGGTACAAGTGTATTAAGGGAGATGGAGTTTGGGGTGTGAGTGACGATTTAGGAAACTTAGGGGGCTGTGGCGCAATTTTAAGAAGGGCTGAGAAGTCACTTTATATTTAATGAAGTGCATAACATTAATAAGGTGGATGGCAAATCGGGCAGCAAGGGTGCATGCTGGCTGGGACGCGGATGCGGGTTCGAGGCTTGGAGGCTGCCACGCGTTAGGGGAAGGAAATTGCTGATTTTTCAGCAAACCCAGCCCTAAAATGACGTCGTTTTGGGGCTGGGCGATGGTGCATGCGGGGCTGTCACGCGGCTCACATACAGCCGCACATTTTTGCTATTTTATCTGCCAATTTCAGCAAGCTTCAGGGCTTCAATTTCATAAATTCCAGTGAGTAACTTAGAGGAGAAGAAGATGGCGCGCTGAGGCTAAAAATGGAGGGAAATTTTGGATAAATTGGGGACTAAATTAGGTTTAATTAAAGATTTAATTAGCTAGGTGAGTAGAGAAGCAAGTATTAATAATTTTATACGATTGGAATTTCAATTAGAGCCAAATTTTATTAATTTTGACAAAATTATACGATGTTACAGTTTGTATAATTTTTGTCGCGTTTGGACAGAAAAGCCCAATGATCTCTTCTACGAGGCAAGTTTCCTACTCCCTCTATGAAGTTCCTTCCGTTGTGAATTTATTTACCCTCCCTTCATTCGTTTCGATCATTTTATTAATTATGGAGTTATGAGGCCTTTTGGTGTAAATTAAATTTAATAAACTATCATTGGGGATTTTATTTGTTAGTTGCTTACGGGGTTTATGCCACCCCATTGCCTAACAGCTCTAGCCTACTAGCAGCCAAGAATCCATGATTATACCCAAACACCTAAGAACCTAAACCCCAAGTGAGTTCGGCATCATTCCCACAGGCATGGGGGTAGCACAAACCCCCGTAGGCAATCCACAAATAAAATCCTCGAAGCTAGTTTATTAAATTTAATTTACATCAAATGGCTCATAATTCCATAATTAATAAATGGACCGAAATGAACGAATGGTGGGTAAACAAATTTACAACAGAAGGAACTTCGCAGAGGGGGTAAGAAACTTGCCTCGAAGAAAAGATCCTTGGGCTTTTCTTGACCAAATGCTATACAAATTATACCAACTACAACGTCGCATAATTTGCCAAAATTAATAAAATTAAGCTCTAAATGAAATTTCAACGGTTAGAAATTATTAATACTAGCTTCTCTACTTACCAGGCTAATTAAATCCTTAATTAAACCTGATTTAATCCCCAATTTCTCCCATTTTCCTCCATTTCCAATGCTTGCTCGAGCTTATTCTTCATTGAAATTAACCCCCTCTGTTTGCTGCGCGAGATCGGCCAGAAACGGGCCTTAAATTGGCCAAAACGAGCGGCTAGGACGTGGCCACGTGGCCACCGCCTCATGCCCAAAACGGCGTCATTTTGGACGCCTAGAGGCTGAATAAAATCAGCCTCGGGCACGCACCCCCCATGCAGAATCGAACCCGTGACCTCCCCCAAGCCCATCTCGCGAGCGAACCACCCAACCTAGCTGCTCTCTAATACATATAATGCGCGCATTTATATTTAAGAGGACCCTCGGTCCCTTTTTCAGAAATCGCACCTTTGCCCCCCTTCCCCAAACTTTCAAAATACTCACACACCCTCACTTATTATTTACACTAACACCCGAAACTTCGAAAAACTCCCAATTTAATTTATTTCAATTTTTCCTTATTTCCATAAATATTTCAAAATAAAATAATTAATTACCTTAATTTTCTATTTCCTTAAAACAACATAAATTATTATTATTAATATCAACAAGAGATATTAATATCCTCTTTAAATTAAATTATCACAATAAACTAATAATTAAATTAAATTACAATTTACGGGTCGCTACACTACTGACTAGCTCTGTCATTATATGATTTACTGCATGATTTGATATATTCTATTACTGTTGCATGGTTTTGGTATGCACATGGGTACGAGGTGCATGTTGGGGTTTTCATGTTCTATTTATGCTTGGACATGAACATCCTACTATTGTTAAATTGCATCTAGCACGGACATATGCATCGCATGTGGTTTACTATGTGGACGAAGCATCTACCTGATGCCTGGATGTATGGGTGCCAGTGTATCTAGTTGACGCTTACTATGCATTGCATCTTATATCCGCATTACATGGTTACTATGTGTTCAGCAGTCTCGAAATGGAGTACCATTCCGAGGGAGCCTAGGGCTAGGTTATTTAGAGGCTCGGGTGTCGAGAGCACCGACTCGAGGAAGTGCTCATAGGTTTCTTGAAGACTTATGTTGTCTTTCAAGGCAGCAGCAGGTTGGTATGGGACTTGGGTGTCAGGTGTCTTATGTAGGCCCCAATGACCAGTATATGCTTTCATTATGCTATACTATTGTGATGTAGCGCCTCATGGCTTGTGTATATGTATAGGACTATGTTTGGGGAGTTCACTCATTCTATTTAACTTATACCCTTTCTTTTCTTATAAACTTGCTAAGTCTTGCGACTCACCTTACTTTTCATTATTCCAGATAGTGGCAACATGGGTCGAGGGCAAGGGAGTCAGCTTCTAGCGACAGAGTCAGTATGGTGTACAGACAGTTCCATTAGTCCTTATCAACTCTGATGATTGAGTAGGATTTACTCTATTATGTTTGACTGTGTCAGGTCATTCCTCGTGTCTTATGTATGGCGACACAGGAGTCTGTATTCATTTATTTATCATGTGACCACTGTGCTAGCAGAATACCCGTGCTGCATGCATGTGTATCGCTTAGCTTCCGTTGTTTTAATTCTTTTGTATGCCTGCCAGGGTAGTTCATGTCTTGTATTTTATTCTTCCTCTTTCCGTAGGCGCTCCCGTTTGGGTAGTCCGAGTGGTTGGGATATCCGAGCGGGGGTGTTTACAGTTTTGCTCCTGTCTCACTCTCACTCTCACTGAAATCGCGAAAGTGATTTTATTTTGATGTGATTTACATTCGAAACTCATCAAGAATTGAAGGTATTTTTTATTTTTAGTTGTTAATTATTTGAAATTTAAATTACAATATTGAATGTTTCTTACATAATAGGTATTATTTGATTAATTGTTAAGTAGTAAATAGTTGTTAATGTTAATATTTCTGTTATTTATATTTATTACAATATTAAATACTGAGGAAGAAATTAATTAACTATTAATGTTAATATTTATTACAACATTGATTAATTGTTATTTATTAATGTTAATATTTGTTAAGTAATGAATATAATCTTTTTATTTATATTTATTTATGTTAAATAGTAAATTACAATATTGAATGTTTATTATTGTTTATTTTATATTTATATTGTTATATATTATATATATAATGATATATTTTGTATAAATTATTATTATGTATTATGTGATTTAAATAAAAAATTAAATTCAAAATAATACACAGTTAAAAAATTAATAAGTGTGTTGGGGGGGGGGGGGTGTTGGGCGATATTTTATATTTATCATGTGTTCAGTGAGTGGCAGGAAATTAATTATGGGGGGGGGGGGGGGGGGGGGGGGGGGGTATAAGAATGAGAAGAGGGTAAATGAATAAAAATAGAAGTTTTAATATTGAAAAAATAGTAGTTTCTTTTTTTATGTGCCTTTTATACGTTAGATTTTAGATTATAAGGAAAATGAGAAATGAATAAAAATAGGTAGATGATATTTTAAATAGAAAAAAATTATAAATAAAAAAATATAAGAGTTTTTTGTAATTATTATTTTTAATATAAAAAATAATTATTCAATCTAAAAATATATATAAATTTTATAATGATTTTAAACAAATTTAAAAAAATTAAAATTTTTTAGTATAATTTCGTTGGGATTTTTTTTTTGTTTCTAAGTTAAAAATGATTTTTTTTTCATTTTTAATTTCTTTGTGGATGAAACTATGTTTTTTTGATATTTTTTAATATTAAAATATTTTTAAAATTATAGAAATGACTCAAAAACTTTTTTGGGCGCCCCCAAAATATTTTTGAGCATCAAAATTGAAACCTTACTCATTTTATAAATCAAGTTTGTAATGACTAAGCAAGATTTCTTACAAAATCTTTGATTGAAATTTCTATATTTTTAGTAATTTTTTTTTATCTTTATCACAAAGGAGCTAGCTAGTATATCACAAGGGGAAAGAAAAAAATAAAGAAAAATCATGATTTTGACCAGACTTTTCATATATATTCATTACTTCCATATATATAGTCATGAAAAGTAATAAATGTTCTAAAAATGTTATTTTCATATTTTGAATATATATGATCTAAACAAATTTTTTTATAAATAATATATGTATATATTGACACTGAGAAAGAATAAGAATAGGAATTTTTATTTTTAATAATATATGTATATTATGTGATTTTGTTTAGTTTTTAAGTCCTTGATTAAGCCTGAAAGTTTAACCAATATTAATTGGGCAAATTAGAATTAAAGAGAAATCAAAACACTAAACATTAGAATTAAAATTAAAACATTAAATGAGGTGGATTCTTGAATGTTTTAATTTTAAATTTATGATATGATTTAATTTGTAACTAAAAAATGATTTAATTTATGACGTGATCATTCAATTCGTCTTTGGCACGGCAAGCACTGGAATAAAACATGGAATATTCCATGTTGATTGCCTGTACAAAATTCATAAATTAAGTTATGTTTGGCATTAGCTGTGGAGTTGCATTTATGTTTGGCATGTTGACTCTGAGAGTAATGAGGTATTAAATTAATTTATCTCATATTCAATATTTTCAAATGCTAATGAATTGCGAGGCTAAAAATTAATGGTAAAGTTTGAAGAGTTATATAATTTTCTTATATGTTTCATGTTTTGGGATATATAAGATATATAAGGTTTAATTGATATTAAATTTAAGTTATAAATTTAATTTTAATTATAAAAAATTATAATTAAATAATAAAAAATGGGCTATTTTGGGGGCTTAGGGGTCCAGTGGGTGGGTGCAAGAGTGTTTTAATAATAAATTTTAAATAAAATTTTAATTTTATATTTAGTATTAATTATAAATTTCTCATCTTATTAATATTAATAATATAGTTAAATAATTTTAGTAGGTAAAAATAAAATTATTTTGCACAATCGGGGTTTTAAATGTATAATCTTAATAAATTTAGATAATAATATATAATTTTAATTAAATTAATAATAATCACAATTAGGGTTTTAAATGTGGTGTGGCCGGGGCTTTGGTTTTCACTTAGGGGTTTAATTGTAAATTTGGAATAAAATTTAAATTTGTAAAATAATTTATATTAAATTTTTATTATGTTATTAATATTACTATAAATTTGGTTGTTAAATAATTTTTGTAGAAACAAATCAATATTTTCTTAATTAATTTAGATATTTTGACTTTAATTTTAGTAAAAATAAATATTCACAAAATAAAAATTTGTGTATTAGTTTTGTTGTTAAGAATATAGCATAATTTATTAACTTAATTTTTTATAAAATCTCTTATTAGAAATTAAAAGAATTTAATTTTTTAATTTTATTAATTATATTATAAATTAAAAATATTAAATATATGTTTTTTAATTTTTTAATAATGAATGGGTGAGTTTCAAGATTTAAGCAGGGTAAACTCTAGGTTTAATAAAACTAATGTAAACAAAATTATACAATAATACATAATTGAAATAAATAAAAACTTGTGATCTAGTCCAGTTTAATTGTAAAAAATAATTAGTTTAACGATAAATAATATGTTTAAATATAATAGTTGAATATCAAAAATATTATTGTCGAGTTAGTTATTTATTTAATACAATTTAAAAATTATGACTACAAATATAATGTTATTATTTGGTTAAAACTTTTGTTACTTGGTAAAAAATTTAAAGTAGTATATGTCTGAAAGTACAATTATAAATTACGTTGGTCTGTAGTACTAAAAGATGGTTTAATTTTGTGAATTTTTAGGATAGTTTTTTTCGTCATACATATTATTTAATTTAAAATGGAAATTCTATCACATCATAAATGGATTAATAATAGGTGTAACCCAAGAAGGGGCAGGATTACTAGAGAATTTTATGAGGGTGTTAATGAGTTTATTCAATTTGCGTCTACCCAAGAAAGTTTCATAAGATTAGAGGGAAAGTTAAAGTGTCATTGTATGAAATGCGAGTGTCTAAGGTTTAAATTAGTCAATGAGGTGAAAAGAGATATTTGCAAACATGGATTCATGAAAGGTTATTATTATTAGACGCATTATGATGAAGAAGTGCCCGTTGTACCTCATTCGGTTGTTGAAAATGAATATTATAGAGAACAAATTTAGGGATCAGTTTAATTCCTATGAATAGATGGTAATGGATGCGACTGGGCCATCGAATACGTTATATATAATGTAAGATACTGGTAATGAAAGTGGTTATCAGATTTACAATGTAGATGAAGCACTGAATGAAAATACACAAGCATTTTATGACATATTGTCTACTGCACAAGCTCCATTGTATCCAAACTAGAAGTAGAAAGTCAACTTTCTGTTGCAGTTAGGATGTTGAGTATAAAGTCTGATTACAACATTCTTGAAGGTGGGTATAATGAAATCATGCAGTTTATGCATCAAACAATGCCAACTGATATTTATCATACCAAGAAATTGGTTTCGCAATTTGGCCTCGGTTATCAGAAGATTGATTATTGTTCAAATGGGTGTTTGTTGTATTACAAGGATGATGAATCCGAGATGAGTTGTAAGTTTTGCGGTCATCCTCGTTTTAAACCTATAAGAAGTGGGAAAGAAAAATTTAAACAAATTTTTTATAAAAAAAATGTGGTATTTGCCTCTCATACCAAGACTACAAAGAATATATGCTTCTACGGTTACAGCTGCGAGCATGAGATGGCATCATGAAAGTTGGAGGGAGCCTGGTGTATTGTCTCACCCATCTAACGGAGAAACATGGAAATATTTTGATCCGAAATATCCTAACTTTTTCGCCGATCCTAGAAATGTGAGGCTTGGTCTTTGTGCAGATGGATTCACTCCGTATGGTAAATCGGGTCGCCCGTATTCTTGTTGGCCGGTCATTGTGATGCCATATAACTTGCCTCCTGGATTATGTTTGAAAATAGAGTTTCTTTTTCTGACTGCTATTATTTCAGGTCTATCAAAGCCGAAAAATAAGATAGATGTGTTCTTATGACCTCTAATTGATGAACTTAAATTATTGTGGTACAAAGGTGTTCTGACTTATGATATATTAATAAAAAATATTTTTTTCATGAAGGCTATTCTATTGTGGACCGTCAATGATTTTCCTGCATATGGAATGTTATCTGGTTGGATGACATCGAGTAAATTAGCGTGTCCATATTGTATGGAGAAAACTAAAGCTTTTAACCTCAAGTATGATGGGAAAACATAATTTTTTGACTGTCACAGGCAATTCTTGCCTATGGATCACGCCTTCTAGAGAAATACAAGTGCATTTAGAAAAAACAGAGTTGATAATTCTTCTCCACCACTACGGTTAACTGGAGATACTGTTTTTCAGAGAGTCTGTAATTTTTCATCTATCCTCCAGTTACAGGACTGTGTGATGCCTGGGTATGGTGTTGAGCACAATTAGACAAAATGAAGCATTTTCTGAGAATTGCCATACTGGAAAGATAATCTGATTTGACATAACTTAGATGTCATGCATATTGAGAAAAATATTTTTGACAATCTTTTCAATACAATTATGGATTTGAAGGGTAAAACTAAAGATAATACCAAGGTTAAAATGGAGCTTAAAGAATATTGTAGGCGGAAAGAAATTGAACTAATAGACCATGGCGGGGGTAAATATTGGAAACCTAAGGCCCAATATAAGTTCACTAGGGAACAAAAGTTAAGTGCTTTTACGTGGATAAAAGAACTTAAGCTTCCTGATGGATATGCTTCTAGATTAGGTAAGTCCGTTGATATGAGAAACGCAAAGTTATTTGGGTTGAAAAATCATGATTGTCATGTTCTCATGGAACGATTACTTCCAACGGCATTTGCAGCATTAACAGATCGAATTTGGAATCTGGTTACTGAGTTATGCCAGTTTTTCAAAGACATTTGCTCAACAGTATTGAGGATTGAACACCTCAATGTCATGGAACAAAATATACCCATCATTTTATGCAAATTAGAGCGTGTATTTCCTCTCGGATGGTTTAACCCAATGGAGCATCTCCCAGTGCACTTAGTTTACGAAGCAAATGTGGGGGGACCAGTACAATACAGATGGGATGTATCCGTTTGAAATGTATGTCTGAAATAATTTGAATCGTTTATTTTTAAAGATAATAAAATTATCTTATATTAAGGAGATTTTCGAATGATTTAGGTTCCTCAACACTTTAAAGAAGAAGGTATGCAATAAAACTCGTGTAGAAGGATCTATATGTGAGGCATATTTAATTGAGGAGACGTCTACATTTGGTTCATATTATTTTGCACCAAATGTTCCATCAAGAAGAACGAGAGTCCCTCAAAATGACGATGAGGGAGATTCTTCATATCCACAAATTTCCGTGTTCAATTATCCAAACCGTGCTGCGGGAGTAATGAAAATCAGGTGGATGGATGGGAAAGAGTTTGAAGTCGCCAAATTATATGTCTTGTTGAATATTCCGAAGCTCGAACCTTATATCGAATAAGAATTAAAATTTAAATGAATATATTTATAAATTCATACTTGGTTCATATTATTTGATTGATACATCATTTAAATTTTTCAGCATGTATACCAATCTATTGCTTCAGCTATCTTCAAATATCACAGACGTAGAAATAGACAAACAAATCGAGGAACATTTTCCTAAGTGGTTCCATCAGCAAGTATGTTACTTCATACTAGACAAATTTTTAATTGAATTTTAAAATTACATTAAGTGATTCGAACATTTTCTCAAGTTAATTCGAATACTCAAGTTGTTACAGATCCATTAATTCAGAATATAGGATGGGGACTGACTCCAAACATGCAGTATTGGCCAATGTATTTCATGAACGGATATAAATTCCATACTATCGAATGGAATACTAGTAGATCTATCGAAAATTTTGGTGTTTGCGTGCATGGGATAGGGGTTGGATCCTCAGAGACCTATTGTAAGACCCCATTTGGGCATAAGGTTGCCACGTAATTTAAGCAAGGTTTGAATACCGAAAAATGGGTTTGACAACAGTTATAAGTGTCGAATCGACTGCAGTGAGTGTCTCGGAGTGAAATTATCTAAGGAAAATAATATGGTCTCGATGAGCGTTCTGAGATAAGATTTATGGTATCAAAAGAAATTAGATTGGGAACAATTTTTGGTACAGCTAAAATACAACTGTTATTTAGGCTGCAAAACTAAATCGTTATAGGGAACTTTCGAAAAATCCATGAAAGTTTGAGGGGGCTCCAATTTTTCGTAAGGATCAACCCTTCAGTGGTTTCGGGATGAAATAATAGCCTGGTGAGGACACTAGGGCGAAATCGTCTATATCGAGTGAAATTTAAGTTATTAATTTTGAATTTTCGGTATCATAATATCAATTAATTTGATATTTAAGGGCGTAGTTGCAATAAAGAAATTGGTCAAGTGAAATTAAGAAGGAAATTGGGGTTTATGTGTAATTTTCTTTAGTTAAATGTGTAATAAATTAGTGTAATATATAATTATATATATATAGGTATGCGCATGATTGAGGCCATGCCTTTGTAAATCCCATGCCCTGTAGCCTCAAGCCCATGCCCAGCAAGATTAAAGCCGTGTGTCTGCAATTCCATGGCTGCAAGAAAAGTGTTTCTCACGCCAAGAGGTATGGGCAAGGCAGTGAGGAGAGGGGCGGGATGCCTATAAATAGAGATAGAGTTGGAGAAGAAATGGAAGTAGAGAGAGAGATAGAGAGTTCACAAGAGGAAGAGAATAGAGGTTGAGAGCAATGGTCGAATGGCTGAGAGGTTGAGGAAGAAGTCGGGAGCCAAACCTGGTGGCACGAAGAGGCACTCGGAAGTAGCTGGAGCAAGCTACAGCAACTTGCGGCAGCCATGGCCGCGGGCAATAGCAGCGGCGGAGCAAGCCGCGATGGCGGTGGTTCACGGGAGGCTAGGGATGGCCGAAGGAGGTGAAGCAGGCCCCCGAAGTGGTCGGTGGAGGCCAACTGGAGGCGACAGCAATGGCTGTTCGAGCAGGAGGCAAGGGAGAGAAGAAAAAGAAGAAGGAAGGAAGGAAGAAGAAGAAGAAGGAGGAAGAAGAGAAGAAGAAGAAGAAAAAAAGAAGAAAGAAAGAAAAGAAAAGAAGAAGAAAAAAACATGAAGAATGGCGTATGGCAGTTGTAGGGGCGGGAGAAAGAAGAAGAAGGTGGAGGAATGAGGGAAAAAAAGAAAAAAAAAGGAAGAAAATAAAAGAAAAGAAAAAGAAATAGAAAAAAATAGGAAAAATTCTCAAAAAAATCCTGAAAAATAGGAAGTGAATATTTATTAATTTTTGGAGATTTTGGCAAGAAAAATTGTCCGGATACGCATTTCGAGGATGTGACATGCATACCGAGGAAGCCGAAGATGTTAAGTTATGGTGAGTAAAATTTTCTAGAAAATTTCAGAAATTCAAAAATATTATTTTATGAATTTTCATAGTGAAATATTTAATTTGGATTTATTGAGGAAAAATAAGAAGAAGTAGAGAAAATGCAAAAAATTATGAAAAATAAGTTTTAATGCTTATTTAAATAAATGTGGTGATTAGGATGCTTTGAGGGTTAAAGTTGAAGTGACTTGTGCAAATTTTGAGGTTAACATGCAAATCGAGACGATGCACAAATTTCGAGGTAGGCAGGAATATCGAGGTAGCCCGATAAGCTTGAGAAGGTAAGTGGTACTCCCAAACTGAAATTTAGTTTTATGAAAATGCTTGGTTTGTAGGTGATTTATGTTTCAAACCCCGATCTTCGGGGATGCTTTCATCATATTGACATGCTCTAATATGTCTCCATCACGTAGACTACATACATAATATGCTATGAAATGTATATGTACATGTTGATATCATTGATCACGCGCATTGTGGCCGTAAGAAATACGAACTGGCACCGCTGCTTTACCAAGGGTGCCCCCATACACCCCGGCTTCGAAAAAGGTGGCCGCAAAAATGGTGAGTAGCACGAAGGGTGCAGTTAACCCTTACAATGAGTAAGACATTGCATTCATGCATGAAATATATTTTCTGTACCCTTACTTAGATGATTCATCATCTAACTTGGGTTTTGTCCTTGGAATATTCAAACGTTTCAGATGGAGATTGTAGCATACACGATGATAAATGAGGCATGAAATGGCACTTAGAAGAGTGCATGATGAATGAAATGTATGTTATGTTGCTTATGTATTTAAGTTCTGCTACTTTAAATTCTGAACGTTTTAAGGAATGATGATGTAACGGCTCGTCTCCCGGAGCCCCCGTGCACCAAGAGGATCCGTGAGAGGGTCATTACTTAAATGATACCAAACAATAACATAACTACATTCTTACTAAAATCATAATCTTTTTATCATATCACATCTCATAATCATCTTTACAAAATCATTCATCACTTGGGCCCACCCGGGCTTACATAACAGACGATAATCTCGAAAAATAATATAAACATTAATCTAGCATAGGTACAGCGACACCCAGGACCTAGTCTCCGGAGAGCTCTGCATTTGGTACCATGACATGACGGCCTGGACCCAAACCCCGCTGAATGTACCTACTATCATAGACGAATCCTTAACCTGGAATGATGAAAAACCAACGTGAGTCGTGAGACTCAACAAGCTCATGAAATAAAGGTTATAGGTTTAAGATATGACTCTACCCATGACACCCCATGCAATTCATGCCAATGCAACCACACCATGTCATGATCCATACGTGCCTTACTTCTACATGCATAACATAAAGTTAACTACACATAAGGAACCAGGGGCCCACATAAGTCATACATTGGCACCCAGGTCCCACATACAAACCTGTTGTAGCCTAACATAGGCTACCATTTCATAATTCTCTTGGACCCACCTTTTCCTGACATGGTCGGCTTTTCCTGACATTCAACATTTGGCTTTTCTTGATACTCGTCACATGTTCTTCCTGATACCCATCATACCCTCATATGTTATTCCTGTCATCCATCACATTGGTCTTCCCTCGGGCCACCCCCGAGCTAATATCTAAGCCGAGCTGAAGCTCACCCGAGTCGGTACTCCTGACACCTAGCACGGTACTCCCGCCCAGAATAACAGTAACAATAAAACCATGCAATGCAACACATAAGAAATGCAATGGCTTCTATAGCATAAACGTGATGACAAGGTCCTCATAAACCAAACATCAGGCCCTGCTACGCCCACATAAGAATACACACATGCGGCATGCTCTAAATGCATATGCTCACCTAGGATACCCAAGTTGGCTCTTAGGCCAACCAGGTTATGCAAATGCTCACGCATTCCATCACACACAAAGCATGTCCCCACGTGAATGCAACCCAGTCCCTATGCAGCACACACATCATGATATGCACAAGCCAAGGCGGGAATCTGGCAGTACTAGCTTTTTTGGCCCGTCTAGCGCTTATCGTAACAATCGATGACTGGCGCCCATACATCCAACCATCAACTGCCACGACCCACGGTCGACAATCAATGGCTTTGTACCCCATACCCTTAGACACATTTACTGACACTATTAACTTTATATCTTCTAAACTTAACATTACACAACATTTCTCCATAACTCTTCATGTACATAATCCCATGAACATCATAATACCGTTCTCATTCTCATCTCTTATAAACATGGAAATGAACCACTTACTTTTCCAATTAAACTCTTTAACATAATCCCATAAATCATACTGACTCTTCTAAGAACCTAACCCATCGGGTTCGACATCAATCCCAAGAAAAACGGAGCGATACGAAGCTCCGTAACGGTCAAAATGAAAGAAACCAAGACGTCATTGTTTAGCTCATTCCATTACCAATAAACTCATTAATAAAATAAAAGTCATAAAGTGGTTACTACGCGGATTATTATTATTTATGCGTAGAACCGAGTCATGGTGAGGAAGGGTTTAAAATATGAAAAATAACAAAGACTCTTACAGGAAATGAAGAACATGAGGAGAGGGTTAGGAGCTTGCCTTTTATTAGCAGATTCCACCTCCTTGCTCAGCTGCTGCGCAAGTTAACAATTTTTACTAATTATATTAAATACTAATACAAAGCCTATACGTGAATCCCCCAATAATCTGATTAATTTGATCTAAAATCTAACTTATTACGGGTATACAAGGTTACTAAAAATTAAAAAGTAAAGAGAACTTGCCTTATTTTGCAGATTTTTGGTTTTAAATGCCAACGCACTGCAAAGTAATATTAACACTAAAATAAATCAAAATACAGCCTAAAAATACGATTTAATCTGTATAAAATGTTTAATACAAGCTAATTATAACCTATCTTGCCCTTCAGATCTTCAATTACACGAAATAAAAATCAACTTCTAAAATTTTTCCTCTAATTTCTCCATTCTTCACGTTTTTCCTTCTCCCGAACGCTCTCTATTTCCTCCAAATTTAACTTCTATTGAAGCCTTAATTAGTAGCAGAAATTGGCTACAAAGCATGGCCAATTTGGCCTTAAAAATTAAGCACAAATAGAGGATGAGAAGGCAGCAACGCGAGCGCACCAGCGCGCGCCACGTGGCAGCCAAGGGCTACCCACCGCCTTTCCGAAACGACGCCGTTTTGGCATCCATAGGCTGGAAAAATTCCAGCAAAACCTCAACTTCGCGCGCGCACAGCTAGCCTCGAACCCGTGACCTCACATTTCTTCCTCACGCGCGCGACCGCCTGATCCAGCTGCTCCTTCGTACATATAATGCACCCATTTAATGTTATAATGACTCTCGGCCAATTTTGCAAATCACTTTTCAGCACCCACAACTTCTCTTAATTACTCATACACCCCAACTTCTATTTACACTTATTCCCCTAACTCCCCAAGTTTCCAGAAAATCCACTAAATTAATTTATTTTCCTATTATTTTCCTAAATACTCTCAAATAAATAATTATTTCCTCAAAACAACATAAATACACATTTTCTTAAATCTCCAAATACCCAAATAAATTAATATTTCCATTTTAACCCATAAAGATCCAATAATCTCCACAAACACAATAATTAATAATTAATATTTCTCCTAAACTCAAAAATATTTAACAATTATTAATTGCTCCAACCAAATTAATAATCATTTATTTAATTCCCAAATTTTGAGATATTACAGATGATGTATAATCTTATTTAGGGTTAATGTTAGTTAAGAACTTATACTTATGATGTAAGATCTGAATTTCGATTTATGTTAAGATATCAGGTTCGATCATTGTTTCCGCATTTGATGTATATAATGATTCTCTGTTGAGAAAAATGAATGGGAATCCTGGGACGGATTCGAGGAATGATGTGATTTAGAATTAGTTTGAAAGGAAAAAATAAATTATTGTCCCAGAATTGTCCCAATTTATGACGCGCCCGAAAAAGCGAGGCGTTACACCTATTATTACGAAATTTTTTTAGATATTATTGAATTGGAATATGCAAGCCTACCAATCAAAAGGGTAGTTTTGTTCAAATATGAATGGTACGATCCAAGTCTTAGGGGGGAACCAAAATCCACGAAAAGTATGGTATTATCGAGATTCGATCGTCAAGAAGGTATAAGAAATATGATCATTTCATTTTTGCTCAACAAGCTGAACAAGTGTATTACGCGTCGTACCCCGACACTTGTTGTGATAAACGTGATTGGATGGTTGTTATTAAAACAAAGGCGCGATCTACAATTACGGCTCCCGAGGCTAACATGGAAGAACTTTTCCAGGAGGATGAAATACCAGAACTCCCGTAAATTAATCAAAATGATGACCTTAGAGGTAGTTTATAAGATTTAGATGGGATAGTTGAGGAAATAGATGTTTCAAATATTGTTCAGCAAGAAGAAGATGATGATACAGAGGAAGAATCTATATCAGAAGACGACAAAGAAAAGTTATTGTTTGATGACATAGAAAGTGATAAATTTGTAGAAGAAGATTGATATATTTATGAATATATGTGAATTCAAATATATATGTTATGATATAATGTCTTTTGTATTTTTGAATGTCTGTGACCTTGTACGTTTTACCGTGTTTTTATGTTTCATGTAAATCTCAAAAATAGATGTCAGGACATTCATCTCTTGAACCAAGCAAGAGTAGGGGTAGTAGGGGTAGAGGAAGACGTTGATCTTATAGGGACACATCTTCCCCAGATCCTAGTAGTGCTAGTTCACAGTCTTCTCCTTCTGTCTCCACACATGCTGTTTCGTCTACTCATTTATATCCTTAGCTATCGCACCTACATGCTTTCGTTCCCATGCCTCAGTTCCAACAACCATTTCCCTCTATGCCATATCATATGGGTTATACTACAGTCCCACCCACGTCCCACCCACTTGAGACTGCACCACATTTTATCCCCTATTCTGGGTCTACTTTTCATCCCCTAAGAGGTTCATATCCATACTCATTTATGCCGACACCACATGCACGTCCTTCGACATCTTTTCCTGCGTAGAATGTTAAGCCGACTCCATCTGGGCTAGTTAATACCGACCGAGATGATCATTGAGTAGACTTATCCTGTAATCAGAACTGTGATAAATGTGTATCTTATATATGTATTAGCATATACCCGTGCCTAAAGTCACGATATAAATAATATTAAAATTAAAATACAATAATGTTCACTAATATTGTAAAAACAATTATAAACACTGAACAAAAAACAAAATTTAAACTTATTGTATACTTGTTAACATTTTATAATAAAAAGAAAAAAAAATACTAAATCTATATAATAAAACACATCAGTAAGTGCTCTACAATTTGAATAAATTAAATTAAAAATTAAATATCAAACAATATATACCAGCCGTCGCTGGCTGCCATGGTCACGACCATCAATGGGGAGGGGGGGAACCCCGATTCGGGGTCGGACCGCCATCGCCCCTTGCTAGCCGCTCATAGTGCCTCACCCTCACTTGTTGTAGGCTATTCTGGAACCCTTCACCGCCGTGACAGCCGCCAACCCCCCATCAGTCGTCATTCCTCCTATAATGCCCTATTTTTCGAGCACGTTAAAACTCAGGACAATTATGGGATAATTTTTTTTTTCTTAAAAACTATTGCTAAATCATATCACTCTTTAAATATATCCCAAAAGCTCCATTTATTTATCTCCAAGGAGAATTATCATAAATATCAAATGCGGAAGCTAGAATCGAACCCAACATCATAACATTGATCATAATTTAGTGCTTACATCATGGGAACATAAATTTCTCAACATGTCTTAATACATAACATAAGTTTTCAACTAATATTAACCCTAAATAGAGTTCTACATCATCATTCCTCAAAACGTTCAGAATTCAAAGTAGCAGAATTTAAATACATGAGCTACAAAACATACATTCAACTGATCATACAACTCATCATGCACTTTGCTAAGTGCCATTTCATACCTCATTCATCCTTGTTTCTGCTACGATCTCCATCTGCAACGTTTGAATATTTTAGGGGCAAAGCCCAAGTTAGATGATGAATCATCTAAATAAGGGAAACAAAATATTTAATGCTCGTGTATGTATGCAATGCACATAACATCATAACTCTCACATTTGGGTCGACTGCACCTTAAGATTACCCGCCATTTTTCCAGTCTCCCTGCTAGACCGAAGTGTATGGGTGCACCCTTGACAAAGTAACGGAGCCAGTACCTAATCCCAAACCCATGCAATGTATGACCGTCAATCTCATTATGTTCATATGCATATTTTATAAATCAAAACATGTAAAATGCAATCTATATGATATACTCATAACAAGGCATGACAACATGATAAGATCATAACACTTGGTCCAGTTGGAAAATACCACTTACCTTGTAAAAAGATAATTTTGCCCCTAGTATAATTTTGGTTCAAAATTCGCGTCAGACTTCCAACAATACTCAATTATGAACCTTAACGTACCCTGACATCATAATTACTTAAGAAAATCATATTTTTAATTTTTCTCTAATTTCTCCAATTTCCTCCTATTATTTCCTCAAGATTATGAAATAAATATTTTCTCATAAAATTTTCTCAATTTCTCTTCACAATAATTCCTAAAACAATATTTCTAAGCCCTAGAAATTTTCTCATAATTTTTAAAATCCATGTTCTATTTATTTCTCATTTTCTCCTTGATTTTCAAGCATCTATTGCCTCAAAAATCCATAATAAATACTAATCATGCATTTCTCTTCCAATTTCACCATCAAAAAATCTAAAATATCATTCTAATATTTCTGGAATTTTTAAAGAAATTTTTTAAGATGACTTACCTTCTCGCAGAGTGATTCGGTATTCTTCTATATTGCGATAAGTCTTGGTTTGCGTATCCAACAACGCCTTTTGCCACAAATTTTCACACAAACTAGTAAACTCAACCTATAGGATTTTTCTAGAAATTTTTGGTATTTTTCTCTATATTCTTTCTTTCTCTTTCTCAAATCTCTCTCTTACTCTCAAATTCTTCTTTCTTACAACCTTTCTCTTTCTAATTCAAGTCTTCCAACCTTTTAAGTTTTCTCTATTTATAGAGATTGAATTAAGTTTAGTATAATTGTAGTGATCCACTATCTTTTATTATTTTATCATTTTTTTAATTATTTTCCACTAAATCTCACTCATAATATTTAATTATTTGTCCATACTCTACTTTATCTTTCATATTTCTCCATTAATTCACTCATTATCTTTGATTATTTGGCCACACTCTATTTTGTCTCCCATATTTCTTCATTAATTCATCTATTATATTTGATTATTTGTCCACACCATATTTTGTCTCCCATTTTTCTCCATTAATTCACTCATTATCTTTGATTATTTGTCCACACCATATTTTGTCTCCCACATTTCTTCATTAATTCATCCATTATCTTTGATTATTTGTCCACACTCTACTTTGTCTCCATATTTCTCTATTATTTCACCCACTATCTTTAATTATTTTTTACTTTAATTATTTTCAACTAAATCTTATTTTGAATAGACTATTATTTCATTTAGTCCATAAATTTAAGCCCACTTTCTTAGTCTACTAACTCTAAGCTCATTTACTCAGCCTTTCTTTTCTCAAATTAGTCCACTAACTATAAGCCCATTTACTTAGCCTTTTTCTTTTTCAATTTAGCCCACTAATTCTAAACTCATTTACTTAATCTTTCTTTTTTTTTTTTTTCAACTTAGACCACTAGTTCTAAGCTCATTTGCTTAACATTTATTTTTTTTTAACTTAGCCTGCTAACTCTAAGTCCATTTACTTAACATTTCATTTTTCAAGTTAACCCACTAACTCTAACCCCATTAGTTTTCCTAATTATAATTTCTAATTGATGTCAAAAAAATATTTTAAATACAAAATTAATTATTATTATTCTCAAAATGCTAGGATATTACACCTTCCCTCACCACCGTTACACATGTTGGCCCCCTCACCCGCCGTCAACCCTCTATTCCCCTCCACCGCCGTCCCACCCCCCGATGGCATGGGTGGGTGGGTCGATGAAAGAGAGGGGCAATGACTGTTGGGCGGGAAGAAGAACAGAGAAGAAAGGGGTGGGTCTGTGAGAGAGAGAATGAGAGAGGGAGAGAGAGAGAGGCAGTGAGTGAGGGAGAGGTAGGTGGGTCTGTGAGAGAGAGAAAGAGTGAGGCAGTGAAAGAGGATGTGATGGTTTTGGGGGAAAAATATGTTGAGTATTTGATCTCAGCTATTGACCAACATTCAAAACTCATCTAAGCCATAGGATCAAAATGTATCTCTGATACATTTTTGACATTTTCAAAAATCATTCTACCATGGCTGCGACCATCAATCAGGGGGAACCCCAGTTCGGGGTTGGAGAACCTTGGGTTCTCCGACCATGCGTGATCAAGAACTCTTTGATTTTTATATTAGTTTAATTTTAAAAAAATTATTGTGCCTAAAATAAAAAATAGAATTAAATAAATGAATTATTTTTGAATATTTGCATCTTTAAGTAACTCAATATGATAGATTAACCAATTTTACATTTCTTTAAGTCTCAAAGATTCAACACCTAAAGATAAAAATATTTATCCATGCTTTAAAAATTATGCTTCCTATTTTGGATAAAGAAATGTGAAATTGAAATTGGTCATCATTAAAAACAGCATTTAATCATCAATAATTTTAAAAAAATTATTTCTTTTGAAATTGAATCATCCATGTCAAATTCTAAATGGAAAATTCTTATACATTAAAACTTACGCATTTGGTATTTTTTTATTTCAAAAATTTCAAAAATTAAGTATTTAAACTTACATGATATTTTAAAAAATTACATTGTTGATATTTAGAATATTTAAAAATTAAGTATTAAATGCTTTAAAAATTAAAATTTTAAAAAATTGAAATATCAATAAAATTAAGTATTGATATTTAAAAATTTTATATAAATTTTTTAAAAATTAAAAATTTTAAACAATTTTGGAGTCCTGACCGTCGGTGGTCGGGGGCTCCAAGGGCCCCATTTTCAAGCCTTTGGCACGCTCCTCAAGACCCAAATTGATTTTCAATTTTTTTAAAATGTTTTTGACATTTTCTCCCCTTCTCCTATCTTTTCAGTATTTTTTTCTTTTATTTTTCTCTTCTCCCTTTATCTTCTTCCTCCCGCTTCTTCCTTCTGCAACGCACAGCCACTCGTTGGCCTGGCCTCTATTGCGGACAACGCCATCTCCACCAATCGTTCTCGATCACCGCAGGCCAGCTCTCGTGCCTCTGCCTGGGCACACGGACTGTCATCGCCGCTAAGCGTCGCCACATCCCACCGAGATAGGTTGCTGCATCTGCTCTCCACCGCGAGCCCACCGCTGCTGCAACTCCCTCAGCCACTACTTGCTCTGTATATATGTATAAAGAGAAAGATAGAGGGTCGGCCATTATTGATGGGTGGGTATGTGTGTGTGTGTGTGTGTATGTGCCTGTGTGTATATATATGTATCTAAGGAAGCATTTATGTTGAACTTCTCATTTTCTCTACCAGCTCTACTGAGATTGATCTGGAACCTTTTACAACTGAGATTACAACAGAATCAAGACATCTACCACTACAAGAAAAACGGGTTTTAATGATGGGAAAATCAATCGTTGAAAGTTGATTTCTGGTCGTTAAAAAGTTATAACGACGGGAATGAAAAACGGGTTTTGTCGGTCATCGTTATTGTCTAAGAGGATAAAAGTCTTTAACGACGGGAATGATAAACCCGTCGTTAATTATATTAGCGACCGTATGATTTCAGTCTTTAAAAATAATTATTAACTACCAAATTATAACCCAATAACGATAATATTTCTCGTCGTTAATAGTCTAAACAATTAGTGACCGTATGATTCTTGTCGTTAAAAATAACTTTTTAGTTATCAAAACACAAACCAATAACAACAATATTTCCTCTCGTTAATAATGTGAACAATTAGCGACGGTATGATTCCTATCGTTAAAAAAATATTTTTTTTATTTTTTTAATAGTATGAAAACAATTGCTAGTCATCAATGACAAAAACATCATGTTTTGATATAAACCACCAAGTCTATATATCATTACCCAAATCAAATTAGAATAAAACTTATAAAATTAAACATGTCATTCAAATAACACCAAAGTAATTATTATCCATTAACATTTACACACCAAAAGTAGTATATATATAAAGGTTAATTGCCAACAAATTACATCAAAAAATATGTTCGATCAACTAAAAATAACACTTTAACAATTGTATATACTATTAAAAAATGTACACCAAAAAAAATATTCAACTAAAAGTAACACTTTAACAATCATATATACTATTAAAAAATGTACAACAAAACACTATATATAATTATAAAATTGTTCATGTACTCCAAGACAGCAGGTGCTTCCTTTAGAGTCTTGTCTCATTGACCTTCAAAAACAAAAATAAAACATGAAATTAGAGTGAAATAAGTGTTCATGTTTTCTTTATAAAATGTTAGAAATAGAATTAACAAAGCTCAAAACGTTTCCATCACAAACTACATAACATACAAATACTAAAATGTACCAAAACATAGAAACCCTTAAATATAGAGTAGATTGAGATGTAGATTAACAAAAACACCAAGAGACCAAACAATGAAGCAGAGTTCTTAGATAATAATTGATTCACCATATTAATAGATAAGGAAAAGCAGGAGAAAAAGAGGAGAGAATAATCCTTGGTAGAGCATAGTGCTGCAGAGTGAACTTGGAACAAAAAAGAATTACTTAGAGGACGAGTCCACCAATTTACCTGGTTAAGAGGATTATCGGGAGATTTCTTCCATAGCTTCCATATTAAGTCCTTGTACTGGGCGTGAGTAAGACCTAGTTTCTCTTCCTTCAGCCTGGGAAGCTTAGCTTTCTCAAAAGCCTGTGAGAATATGAAAGCAACGGAGAATATGAAGCATTCACTTTAAGGATATTGTGAAAAAAAAAAGAGAACAAAATCCAATATACATCCAACTTAACTAGCAATATCGACTTCACTTGATCCCTAGTGAACGAATAACAATGCTACCTCAAATCAATAGCTTATTATGGAATGTTTTTTTATCAAAAAGAAAAGCTGAAACACTGGAAAAGAGATTAGAAAAACTAAATAATATTCTAGATAAGTTGTCAATCAATATGCATAAGCAGGATGGAAACCCCAAATTGCTGTCTTTCCCCTTCTCTTAAGGGGAAATCAAAAAACACTTTTAAAGTATGGTTGTTATACGTAAAAGGGCACTCAGCCCCTCTACATAGCATGTAGAGCCAGACATACTTCTTATTGTTTTAGACTTGATAACCCTCCACTAAATTTTAAGGAAAAAGCAAAGTGGACCCCACTGGAAAAATATAAAGGAATATCTCAGAAAATTTATATTTGGTCCCCTTATTCCCAGAAGAAACAAGCAAAATGGCCTCCCTGTTTGCAACAAATGGTGGGATCCTATGCCTACAAATAATCAATTATACCATTATATAATGGTAGTGGATATGACATCAATCCACCACTAAGTTGGAAGGAAATTGCACTTACTAAAAAGGAAAAGCTAGCCAAAACAAAACAAGTCAGCCAAACACCATTTTCTTTGCTTTCCTTACTTTTCTGGGCCAATGAGATCAACAATTGTCACCATCCTTATCTTTTCTCTTTTCTTATTGATTATCTAACAAGAGGGAGGTCATATCTATCCTTTATCATATTCTTCCTTCCTCCAATTTCATTTTACCTTCTCTCTACTAGTTACCAAAATGAAGTATCAAGTCTCCAGCTTCCTAGACTTGAACCAGAAATGATTGATATCATTAAATGTTTACATAGCATTCATGAAATCTAGGTACTTACTTAGCATGAGTGTTTTCCAAGCAGATAAGCCTTGTAGTCGGGTAACAAACCTCGAATCTAGGGTCTCTGATTTCCGCTTCAATGAGATCAATATCCATAATCCCATCTTTGTTGTACTTCACAGTCCTTGGATGTAACCTCCAATTGTCGAAATGCCTCCATTCTCATAGATGTGCACATCTATGAGAATGGAGGATAACAAATAATTTATGCTAATAATTCAAGAAAACAATTAAGTTTATTAAACTCAGTTTAAAAAAATAATCATATACTGCATGCCTATTTGTTTGCCATTTAACATCTTTGCAACCCTCTTGACAACACTTTCTTTGGAGAATTCAACCCACCTACATATGATTGCACATGATGATCTGGGGTGTATAAATATTATACCAGAACCAAAAAATCACGTTAAAAGAAACTTTACAACTAATCTTTTGAAAGGTTGATGTGTTAATCATATGTTTGAATTTGATCTGATACAAAGAAGTTCTAATGCATATACTTTAACCAGTTAAGGAACTTACCCTTCCGAAAATTCTTGTCCTCAAAACCCACTAGCCCTTTTACGATAAAGTTAAGCAGTAGGATTTGTACACAATACATCCTTAAGTTGGTCAATACAAACAAGCTATAGCTACATCACTGGTTGGCTCAATAAAATGAAAAACACAAAACAAAGACTAGTGAAAAAATAAATGGTGAAGTGCTGCAAATTTACATCATTTGGTAAATTGGGAGTTGGGGAACCTAAGTACCTTTAGGTGTAAGATAAATTCTCTGAGGAACCTGTACCTTTAGGTGTAAGATAAATTCTTTGAATTTCTCCATATTGAGAGAGAATCTGACGTAGCTTCAAAGGATCCATGCGTGGAGGAATCCTGCTCAAGTAGCAAATCCCACATTTTCTAGCTACTGCAGCTTCCTTCAATAACAGTTTCTTTCTTTTCTTTTTCTTATCCATCCTTGCATCACTACTTTCCAGGTTTACTTCCTCTTTAAGTGTAGTCATGTTGGCCTCTTCTTCTATCTCAGTCATTTCAGCTGTTGTAGCTTCCTGCAATAACAACTTCTTTCTTTTCTTTTTCTTATATGTCCACACATCACCAGGTTCCAGGTTTGCTTCCTCTTCAAGTGTGGTCCTGTTTGTCTCTTCTTCTATCTCAGCTCGGCAAGCTTGAAATGGCTGAGACAAACATAAATTTGCAATAACATGTTTATATATTCTATTTTCTCAAAAGCTCATTACTTATGTTGGGAAAGATAAAAACTCTAGTTTTTTACGTTACAAACTGCTACATTTTTATATCATTGCAAAGTTACAAGTTCCTACTGCATCTTTTGGAAGGATACCTTGGGATACCAATTTCAATTAAAATTATTATCCAAAAATAATCAACAAGTGGTGCCCATTTTGGGGGGGGGCGTTACTGGACTGGCCAATAAATGATATACAAGTTACATCAGAACCATAAATCTTTCACAGAATAGAGCAACACGAGAAAGTTTTAGTAGAGGATAAGACTCACTATAGACATGATACTAACAGGCATAGCTTACTAGGTGGCAAAAAATTTTCCAAACTTCAGAACATTAAAATTAGTACAAAGCAAACATAGCATAATAACCATAACTGGGAAACTCACCATTATATTAACTTATGCTTTAGTATGGGGAAAAAAGCTAGGAAGACATGGAATCCTTTTGAATAATTGAGCGATAGGTGAAGCAAGAGAGAAAAAAAAAAAAACATTAGTTGGCATGCAAATCAGACAACTTCTAAACTACAGTAAATCAAAACCTTTACAATTTACTCTTCTTCCCAGATAAGTAAGACATCAAACACTTACATAAAGCACATGACCCAGAGCTATCTTCTACACAGACTATTCATTCTGCTTGGTGATATGCATCAACGACATTATGATACCAAAGACAGTAACAATGGACTAACTTGGGAATCAATAAAAGGATGTTATTTTCATTGAATACATATTTACATTACATCTACTCTCTCTCTCTCTCTCCCTCTCTCTCTCTCGCAATTAGTTAATATACCCTAAATTATTAGTTAATATACCCTAAATTTCAAAATGTACACTGCCCATATATATCTCATGTTATATTATTACTACACAATTTACACTCAATAAATTAATGCTGATAAACCCTAAAGCAAGGCCCCCTATTAACATAATATATACACACAGAGCATCTCTCATGTATATATAATAACATTAATATATACACACAGAATATATATACACACAAAATACATATACACACAGAATATATATATAGGTATACCTTTCAGGCAGCGGAGGCAAAGCCCGATCGAGCTGGAGGCGGCGACGACGACGACAAGAGGCGGAGGCAACGATGACTACAAGAGGCAGGGGAGGCAGTGGCGACGACAGGAGGTGGAGGCAGGGGAGGCAACGACAACAACAGGAGGCGAAGGCAGCGGCGACGACAGGGGAAAAGGCGATGCTTCAGAGGCTGTGATTTGGGGAATTAGGGATTTGGGGGGGGTGAATTCTGTGGGAATTGTAGGGGAAAAGGTGGGGCAACTCCCACCAATATTTTGATTTTTTTATTTTTTTTAAATATTTAATTGTTAATTAATAAAATTAAAATAATTTATGAAAATAATATTAATAATTATTTGATAGATAAAAATAAAATATTTTAAGATTTATGATAACTGATAAAATGATTTAAATTATTGCATCAAATTAATAATTATTTAAAAATAAAATTATATTATAAATAAATCTAATAATCATAATAAATTAGTTTGATATATTGTATTATTTTTAATATGTTTATACTTTTTTAATATATTGTATTATCAATAAATAAGTAATACCTAATTATAATAGTTTAATAATTATATTTGTGTATTTACTAAAAAATATAATTATATTAGAATTATTTATATAAGTAGTAGTTAAATCTTATTAATTCTTTTTTATTATTTTATGGTTAGAGTTAAAAATGTTAGTCAATAACGACGAGAAAGTGGTTTATTAACGACAACTTATTTAGCCCGTCGTTAAAATTTATCTTATAACGACAGGATTTATATTTATTCGTTAATAGTACAACATTAACGACCAAAACTAATGTCGTCGCTAATTTTTTGTCGTTAATGGCTGTTTTTGTTGTAATGTACATTTTGTAAGAGCTAAAATTTATGGAGCTTTCTGGTGTTCACATTACCTTGAGTAGAAACAGGTATTGCCTCCTCCACTATGAACCTCTATCTCTACATTGAATGTTGATTCAAAGACATAAGCAAGTATTCAGAATGAGGTAAAATCTACTAAAGTAGTCTATGTAGAGATAATGAAATTTTCTTATTTTTAGAGCAATTCTGAATACTGCTTTGATGAGACAGATGTTTGGGTGTGAAGCTACAGGGAGAGAGAAAGAGAGTGAGTGAGGGTGGGGGTCTCTGAGAGAGAGAGAGAGTAAGAGAGAGAAAGAGTGAGTGGGTGGGTCTGTGAGAGAAAGAGACAGAGAGGAGGGCAGTGAGAGAGGATGGGAAGATTTTTGTTGCGTTTTAGGCGGGAAAATTTTTAATCCCAGCCATCAATCTATCAGAAATTGATCCCAGCCATTGGAGACATTTCAAAAACCATCTTGTTTTATTATATAGATTATTTTTAATTAATTGTTTGTGGTTGTTATACACTGAAATGCAATTTCTTACTTGATAAATATTGGTTTTACAGTTTTTTCCCTGAGGTTGGCCCACCAAGTGTACAATCAAAGATTTGGAAGAAATAGTACACTGAAGCATAGCTTCATTGGGATCATGTGCCTGAATTAACACGACTGATGTAGCTGGACGAATTTCGTGTAAGTCTAATTGTAATTCTTAATTGTAGAAAATTTCAATTTAAAATTTTATGCATATTTATCTTTTTTAATTTCTTGTAGAAGGAGTTTAAGTGACAACCCAATAAGAGTGATCGTATATGGATCACTTGGAATAAATCTAGTCGAAGAAGTTTTAAAAATAATTTAAACAAAATTAAAGCAGGTGCAGATAAGGGCAAGTGGATGGATCCGATGGTGCGGCGAGCATTACAGGCCAAGTGGGATGAAGATGAATACAAGAAGCAAGTAGAACAAAACAAAAAGAATCGCGCCTCGGAGACTAGTGGTTCAGTCCATACAAGCGGATCCATTCCTTTCATAGAGAGCCAAAGAAAGATGATAATTAGTTTTTCTACTTAAATGTAAATTTTATAAATTTATATAATAGTTTATATTATTTTTTATTTACTTCATATATTTGTCATGCAGGCAAGGGAATTAGACTGCGAGCTCAATGAATTTGAGATTTTCAAGAGAACCCACACTCGGAAGGATGATCAAGGACGAGAAGTGTGGATTGATAATAGATCAAAGGCAGTCGCGGTAATTGTATTTTGTACAATTTAATTAACATTACAATTTAATGATTTTTTTTATTAATTGACAACGTCAATGTTTTAATCTATATAATAAAGGAGGATGGTTTTTGAAATCTATATAGACAAATGTGAGGGAGACATTTTTTTGATGGTTGAGATTAGTTTTCAATAAGTTCAATGGCTAAGATCAACATGTTTTCCCCCTAAAACCATCCCATCCTCCACACTCACACACTCTTCCCTCTCTGGCCAATGCACACTCACACAACCAAGTCTTCTACAGTGGCCTTCAAAATTTAAAAATCTTTAGGCATTGGGATTGTGGCCTAGAGAAGAAGAAAGAGCAAATGAAGAGAGAGAGAGAGAGAGGAAGGAAGAGCAGGTGGCCGAGAGCAATCACGAGAGAGAAGGCCGATCGGTGGCAGTGGCGAGTCACGGCGGAGGGATCGGTGACCGGTGATGGCGGCTATGGTAGCCGGTTGCAGCGGCGGAAGCGGCCGAAGGTGATGGTGGTGCAGCGAGTAGGGCGGCAATAGTGACCGGCCAATGGCCAGCGGAGTAGCAGCTGTTGGTGGAGGCGGCCAGTGGTGGTCGCGGTGAGCAGGTGACGACGTCAGAGGCTAGCTAGGGGTCCGCCATGGTAGCAGTGGCTGCGCGCAGGCGGTTGTGTGAGGTGCAGCCATGATGGCAGTCGCCCAGCAACTTGGGGCAGTCGCAAGTGGTAGGAGGCAACAAGGGTGGCTGGCGGTCCAGGTAGTAGTGGCCAGTGGCGGTGTTGTGCGTATGTGAGGAAGGAGGAAAAAGGAAAAAGAAAGAAAGAAAAGGAAAAGGAAAAATAAAAAGAAGAAAAAAAGAAAATATTTTAGAGCTCGAGGAGAGTGCTAGAGGCCCAAAATGGCATTTTTGGCGCAAGGGAGATAGCCAAAAAGGCGATGCGCATGTAAGCGTTTGTTAGGTTTCTCCTCCAAATTGATTGATGTAAAAATAATTATTTTTGAATTATTTACATTATGTGAGATAATGTAGAATACGTATTGGTTTGGTTGGATTGGAAATTGTTGATGGGTGAATTTTGCGGGTCGGGCCCCCTTTTCGTTGTTTTTTTTATTTTTTGTGAAAATAATTTTAGATAAAATATTTAAAGTTAGAAACATTAATCGATATTTAAAGTTTGAAGTAAAATTAAAAACATTACACTTATAATATTTTTAGATAAAATATTTAAAGTTATAAACATTAATAGAAAGTAAAAATATTACCTTAATATTTAAAATTAGAAACATTATACTTATAATTTGTGTCCATTTACGTATGCCTATTAATAAGATAAAATTACAATTATAAATTGTGTCTACTCAACCACTATAAAATAAAGAATATCATAGATTACGATTTTTTTTTTTTAGCATAACAAACTCAAAGGTTCCTCGATTAATGCACAATCTTAAATAGACACAAATTATAAGTGTAACCCAAATTATAAATGTAAAAATATGATTAAGCATGTGCATTAATGTAAAAATTTAAATTATAAATGTAAAAATATGGAAATCTTGATTATTGATACAGTCAATCTCACGGTCGAGGAAGCGAGGATCTCACGGTTGAGGAAGCGAGGGGTCCCTGACCCCAGGCGGTCGAGGATCCCCTTCCCAGTGACGCAGTCGGCGGGGGCCGGCCGCTGTATATATATCTATATAATAAGGCAAGAGGATTTTTGAAAATGTCTCAAAATGTATGAGAGAGACATTTCAATTACTGGGATTAATTTTTAATGTATATCAATGGTTTAGATTGGCTGAGATGAATAATGTTCACGCCCACTCATTACCTCTCTCTCTCCCTCTTTTGCACCCTCTCTCCCACTCCCTCACTCACTGCCTCTCTTTCTCCCACTCTCTTTCTCTCTCTCTCACAGACCCACCCATTCACGCCATCGACGGGTGCAACGTGTAACACCCCAAATTTCTTGAGCGTGTTAAAACTTAGGATTTCGGGAATATAAAAATTTTTCATATCACAATAGCTATTATACATCACACAATATCCCAAAATTCCTAATTTTCACCTTCTCAGCTTAACAAACCCAATAATCGAATAGCTAAGACAGGCGTTAAAATTTCAAATGCAGAAGCTAGATTGAACCTGATATGGTTCAAAACCATAATGTTTTATTTATCATAAAATTGTTCAAGATGTCTACAAAATATATTACATGGACATCATCAAGTGATAACTGAATATCTTAAACATATCCAAAATTACATAGGTTCGCACATAAAAAAAAAATATGTTAATCATGCTACAAACAGCAAATTAAACTTATTCTTTAGCTACCTCATTTCCCTTAGAGCCGCTCGTCGAACCTGGAACGTTTGAATATTCCAGGGACATAGTCCAATTAGAAGATGAATCTTCTAGTGAGAAACTCTAAAAACAGTTTATATCGATGCATGATCAGGTATAAAATGTATGAGAAGACAACGAGAACTACTTCGAAGTGCCTTGTGAACACGTTAGCCTCCTTCAATGAGAGCTTTCTCAATGGCGCACGCATAACGCCTCTCGGGAGGTCCCTAACCATGTCACTTCGGCCCGACCTCGTAGAACTCATGCAAGCACCACATTCGTTGTTCCTTAGACTCACGGTCTTCCCCACGAGAGCTTTCTCGATGGCACACGCATAGTGCCTCTTGGGGGATATCCGACTTTTTCCCTCAGCCAACAACAAATAGGTACAACAGTATGGCCACACGAATTTTATAAATGCAACAGTTAAAAAGCCAATAGCATATAATTTTTAGAAAAATACATTTCATATATGCAACATGATTTCACGTAAGAGAATAACAAGAGTTTACGTATAAGAACTTCACCAAACACGTCTCATGCAACAGTGTAAGTTTTAATGTATAAGAATTTGACATGGATGATTCAATTCCAAAAGAAATAATTACGTTTGGAATTTAATTACGTTTTGTGGTCATTCTTTAATCTTATTTATGTTTAGGCACAACTATGGGTTTATTTTGGAATGGTAAATAGTTTGAAATAGGTAGAACAATGGTTATTATTATTTTGATGCATAAAGCAATTTGTAAATAGTCATGTTTAAGCATGACGATGGTTAATATTATGATGTTTTGTGGTAATCAGCATGCATATGATATGGTTTGATTATAATTATAAAATATATAAGTTTTGTAGACAGATTGATATATTTGTGGTATCATATTTTCAAAGGATATTCTGCAAAAAAATTGAAAATTCCTTACATTGATTTCAATTTACATTTTCAAAGGATACCCTCTCATTACATGGTTTTCGAATGAAGCAAATTTTTTAGTGACCCAAAATGTAATTCAATACCTCTTACTTGGTTTTTGTTCATTCATTGAGATAGCGGTTGATTTATAAGTAGTTTATGTCATTTTGTTTTGTGATTAAAGTAGTCTGTGATTGAAAATTTTTATGGGTTTATTTTGTCTGTAACTTTTACAAGCGTTGATAAAAGTGTTTGTGTAGGAAGAATGGTATTGTTGCATTATTTTTTCAAAGGATACCCTGTCAAATTTTTGGTAGAGTATCCACATTTTTTATCCTTTTTATTTCACTAAAGCATGACATTAAAAATGATAAAATGATTTTCAGCTTAATGCATGTTTATATTCACTGTTTGATTATTTTGTATTTAAGAACTATATACATTGTCTTCAGACACGTGATATAGGGCGAGTTTAAGCTTTAAATTTAGTACGTGTCCGATTTCAATGCTTGATTATTTTGCATTCAAATTCAATATTCATTTTTTTTTAATTGCACCGTTCCTTTAGTCATGAGTTATCCCTAGTTTATATATATAGAAGGCGTTTGAGAGATTAAGTGCAGAGGCATCTTCAGCATTAGTCGACGGTAGTGAGTCGTCCTCTTCACCTATAGTTGACGAACGTCAGATTTTCTATCAGATTGTCTCTGGTAGGAACAAGAAGGGCCGTGTCTACGGTCTTGGCTCTCAAGGTAGGCAATCTTTTCCAGTTGGATCCAATAACAGTTCTAGTGGTTCATATGGGTTGTCGTCGGAATTAGAATAAATGAGATTGAGGGTCACCTAGATAAACGAGGAGTTACATTCGGCTCGAAGCTAGGTGGTAGAGGTGCAAAATCAACTACATTCCACCCAGTCTCGGATGGACGAGGAGTTGCATATTTCTCGGACTGAGCTGAGAAATGAGAATGTGCAGCTACGTCAGTGGCAGCAAAAGATGATGGCATAGCAGGATCAGATGAATAGACAAATGATGGCGTTACAATAACTTGGCCCGTCTTATTAGTAACTTGGACTGTCGATTCAACCAATATCGAGTAATCAAGAACAAAATGATGATGATTGTAACTAAATATTTATGAATTAATCAGTTTGACTTACAAATTCAGTTTTGTTATTTTATAAATTTATATGAATTTTTATTTTTAAAATTAATATATTTTTAATTTTTATTTAATTAATTAAAATAAATTGTTAATTATCATCAATTTCATTTATATATAAATTTTATTTTAAATAAATATAAAATATAAAAAAATTAAATATGAATTAAATATGAATTTTTTATATTTAAATTTTAATTTATACAAATTTTTTATAATTTTATTTTTTATTTACGTTTAAAAATTTTATTTTTATTTTATCTTTTAAATTTATTTATTTAGAAAATAAATTTTTGTATTTTGTTTTTTTAATATTTAAAAAAAATATTTATATAAATTATTAATAATTTTATTTTTTATTTACGTTTAATTTTTTTTTTGTTTATTTTACAAAAACAGCAACGGGTAAACAACCCATGGCTGAATTTATATTATTTTTTTTACATTTTCTATTGTACGAAAATTAGCTCATCAGTGACGGATAATTTTACCTGTCGCTAATCAGAGACGGGAAAGGTCCCGTCACTAAATCTGTTGCTAAAAAATTTAGCGACGGATTTTGATATTTTAGTGACGAAAATTTTTTTCGCTAAAACTCTGATTTTTTGTAGTGGATTGTACACTATACAAAAGTCAAAGATATAAAAAGAAAGAAAGAAAAAATATCTAAATCTGTCCAATTTCTTTCTAAATACTGAAGACAGAATCTATGTTAAATTAAGAAGATTAGACCAAGAAATCATGATCCAATTTTCTCCATAATCTCGTGAATCAATCAAAATTCCCCCTCAAGCTAGTGAATGAATATCTATCATTCCCAACTTGCCTATAAGCTCTTCAAACCTTTTTATAGGAAGACCCTTTGTTAATAAATCAACTAGTTGATTTTGTGAAGTAACAAAAGGTATGCAAATTTCCCTAGCCTCTAACTTTTCCTTGATGAAATGGCGATCAATCTCAACTTGCTTGGTGCGGTTGTGTTGCACTCGATTATGTGCAATGCTGATAGCTAATTGATTGTCACAAAACAACTTCATTAGACTACGACTAGGGATTTATAGATCATCTAACACTATGTTTAACCATAATAGTTCACATAAACCAAGAGTCATTACCTGAAACTCAGCTTCTACACTAAACTGGGCTATCACATTCTATTTTTTACTTCTCCAAGATACCAAATTTCCTCTTAAGAATACACAATAGCCTGTGGTAGATCTTCTATCTACAAGAGAACCTCCATGAAATTAAATGTTGGAAATATTTTGAGTGTTGAGTAAGAGGCTAAATTTAAGGGAAACATTATCATATGTGAGAAAAAAATATTTTATGTTAATAAAAAGAGGTTGCCAATGGGGCCTAAGCCCATATGTTATTGTTATGTGTTTAATTTAATGGATTGGGCTTTGAAATTTGGGTTGAGGCCAAGTGTAAATTTTGTTGTGTTTTATTTAAAGTGAAGTTTTGAAACCCATTGGGCCTAAGGATATGTTTGGGCCATTGAGTTGGGCTAGGGGAATGGGGCATTGGGCCCATGTGTATAAATTTTGTGCATCTTATTTAATAAAAAAGAATGAATTGTGAAAAAGTCTAAAGAGGGCTTGCCTTATATGTTAAGTGTGGTAAAGTTAAGGGTAAAATGGGAATTTCATAAATAGGTATTTTATATAAATAATGTTGTGTGAATTATTGGGTGAAAAGAAAATGGAAAAAGAAGGCAAAATGACTATAAGGGGCATCTCTTAAAGTTTGTGTATGTGTGCATGGTGAGGGGCAAAATGGTAAAGTGTAAGGGGTAGTTGGAGAGTGGATGGCAGGCCACTCCTCCCCCATTCCTATCCAATTTTTTTCTCACTATAAGAAAAATCAGTTTTAGTGACGGGTTTTATGACGGGGATGCTCCAGTCACTAATTTGTGAAGGGTTTAGTGATGGAAATCCATCACAAAATTGCGACAGGACAGCCATTCCCGTTGCAAATTAGTGACGGGATGGCTTATCCCGTCGCAAATCAACGACGGATAGGACCTCCTGTCACTGTTTTGCGACGGGATCAAGCTCCCATCGCAAAACAACAACTAGATCAAGCATCCCGCCGCAAAATAGCGATGGGATGTTCATCCTGTCGCAGAACTCTTATTTTCTCTTTCTTCCCTCATTCCTTGAGATTACTCCTTGCTCTTCTTCTTTGCTCCTTCTTCATCTACTTTTCTTCTTCTTCTCACATTATTAATCTCCATTGAAGCTTCAAGTGGAGGGACTGCAGCTGGATGTTTCTTCTTTTTTTTGGTTCAAGCATCATGAAGGAAAGTTCTCCTTACACTTTTATTATATTTTGTGCAATCTTCCTTCTCCTTTTCTCCTATCTTTTAGTGCAAGGTATATCCTTATATTTAATCAAAACTCTTCCTATCATCTCTTCAATGGTGGTTTTTGAAAGCTTGTAGTTAAATGCATTAGTTCCGTGTTTTTCTCAAATCTTGTGGATTTCCTTCAAAGGTGTCATTGAGTCTAGTTTTGGTTTCTATGGGGCTTGTTTTCCTCATATTTTATTCAAGGAATGTCAACTTGGGGGTTAGGGTTGTGTTTGTGGGTGTTTTGGGAGTTTGTCATTCATAGGTTTTTGGTTTCGTATGTGTTTAGTTGACTTTTTGAGCTAAAGATTTCGAAAGCTAACTCATATATTTCGAAACTTGATCAAGCAAAAACTTTGATTTCGAAACATAATCTTTGTATTTCGAAACATGCCCAAATAGAAACTTAAATTTTGAAACTTACCCTTTATATTTTGAAACCTGCCCTCTATATTTCGAAACTTGCTCAAACGAAAACTTACACTACACACATTATACTCTTTAGACCATAATTTCTTGTCCCGATATCAAAATTAAGATCTTTTTTTTTTTTGTTGTGACCCTAACTTGATAAGCTTCAATTTTCTATAGGATTTGAATCATTTGGACAACTATTGATCATATGGAATTCCTATGAAATGTATGCTTGATTCGTAGCTTTCTCATTGCTTAAAATTTGTTCAATCTTTAATTTTGGAAACGAATGCTTCCACCTTGACCCGATTACCAATATTATCAAATAATTGTACTTAATTAATGTGGTGGAACCTATTTAAATGTTGAATTGTGTGAAATAGCTAAGAATCTTAATGGGAAAAAATTGAAGTTGTGTGAATGTCACTTATTATAACTTTGCTTGTGGTTGCGTCGCATTGCATTGGGTTATTATATTGCTTCGCATTATGATGTCGAGCCATGGGTTGCATTCATTGGGAGGTCATGCTTTGTATATGCTGGGAGCGTGAGCATTGGCATAACAAGGTTGGCCTGTGAGTGCTGACTTGTGTATGTTAGGTGAGAATATGCATTAGAGCATTCGTGTGTGTTAATTTTTACGTGGGTATAGCATGGCCTGATGCTATGGGGGCCTTGTCATCACGTTAATGCTACAAGAGCCATTCCATTCCTTATATGCTGCATTACATAGTGGTAATGGTGATGGAAATTAGCTTGTGATTGTGATACGTAAGACTGTGGGTGGAAGCCCACAGCAGCTAGATCCTGTGATGCATAAAACTGTGGGTGGAGGCCCACAACAGTTGGATCTTATGATGCGTAAGACTATGGGTGGAGGCCTATAGTAGCTTGTCACCTTGATGAGATTGTGAGTGTTGTGGCACATGATGACGACGGTGATGGATATGATATCTATGGATGTGGTATGGGAGCCTTGGGCTCATGAGGTTGATTTGGTAGCCTGTCCTTAGCTGCTAACAGGTTTGTATACCAGTTCTTGGGTGTTAGTGTTTGCATTTTATGTGGGCCCCAAGGACCCTATGTGTGCATCTATGCATTTATGTTATGGCTGGATATCGTGTTATATAACTACATGGCATGGATTGTGTGTCATTTATATATATGAGATTGGCGTGTGTTTCCATATATGGCATAAAATGCATGATGTTCAGGAAAAGTCCAGTCTTATCCATTTCCCGTTGTTTCTATACACTTGTCACGCCTTGGCTCACCTTGAAAAATGTGTTTTGATAAAATGTAAGAAATTTTATTTTCCTTGAGAATGTTGTTGTTAAATATAAAAGGCATGAATCCAATTGATGTCTAGATGTTAGTGTTAGTGTAGGTGCTCTAGACCCAATCAGATTGGTCATGTTGTACACTAACAATTACAGTCATATTTTGTAGTGGCCCACTACCGAATAGTCCCGCTAGCATAGGATATCCGAAAGGAGGTCATCACAAGTGTGATATAGAACAATAACATACAACACCATAATACTATCCTTAGATAAACTCAGCGGAAGCTAACATAAAGGTTTACAACATCTTAGACCATAGTCTAAACAAAATAAAATACAAGGGCACTAACAAATTTTACAACATAAAATTTCCTCACACTTGCCCTCATCACAAATGCTAACATAGACCATCTAATTTGGAAGGTCTCTGTACACTTCTAACCCTGGGCTTTAGCCCCACTGGGCTCGCCCTCAACCACTGCTCTACTTGTACCTGGAATGACATGAGAGTAAACAAGGTGAGCCACAAGGCTCAGCAAGTGTATTTATAAAGCATGGAGATATAGAATCAAAGGCAGGGATAATCAAAATAGAATAAACAACTCTATGAGGAGATATTAGTATAACGCGACTCATAAGTTCTCGGTTTACATTAATTTCCCATGCCGTGATTATTACATATATTATGCACTCGTTCCCATGCTCATGCATATGCACCAATAGTAGGGAATTTTTCTGCATAATTCTCAAGGCTCTCACGGCCTATATATATATATATATATCCATTCATGAATATATATGCATCATGAAAATACATCAACAAATGATAACAATTTGAGCCACGCCTTCTGGGTTGATGGCCACCTCACCCGCGTCAAGCGCTCATAGGATATCCTTTCTCATCCACGGACTTAGCCGTCGCGCAAAATAATAGGTGCGCAAATCAGTATAATCATGCATCACATATGCATATCCCCATTTCATGTCAATCCTCAATGATTAAGAAAAATCTCAAATCATGCTTAACATGCACAATTACATAAATTAAAGTGTGCACTATCTTATGATCACAGGGTAAATTTTAATACATTTATTGACTCATACTTATAGAAATGCCCAAACCAATATTTACGGTATATTTTTACCCCAATAATAATCGCAAGGAATCAAAATTTATACATGCAAGAAACACTAAATCTTTCATGATACTAGACCCTAATGAATAAATGTCATTCCTTAAGAAATGTAGGGTGACACAAAACCCTATTTAGATTTTTGCAATGTTCAACAAGAAAACGAATTAATATTGCAAGATTTATCGAAATAAGGAAAATAAAACCCTTTTATCCAACAATGAGGGTTATCAAGAATAATTCAAAAAAAATAATGGAAGAACTATACAAAAATTATAATTTTAAACGTAGGAAGGATAGACTACATAGGAAGAGTTGAATAACAACATATTTCAGAAATTTCCAGATTTCAAGCATATTTTCAAAAATCCAATCTGGGCTCAATATTTGGTCAAATACCACAAACGATATACCAAATCAAAGCCTAATGAATCTAGTTTCTGGAACATCAACTGGATTTGAAATCGGAAATAACCACAAGGAGATATTCCACAAAAACCGAAACAAGGCAGAATTTGTAACAGTAATTTACAGAATTCTACATAGAATTCAACAAGGTTGTTATGGGTACAAATCATAACCAAAAATTTCAAATCTTATACCGAATCGAAGCTCATGAAGTCTATTTTATAGAAAAAATAAATGGATCACAATTTGGATATAACCACAGAGCATTATACCCTAAAAACCGAAGCAAGAACAGATTATTCAAAAACAGAGCAGAAAATTTCCAGATTCTGGGCAAGAATTTACAAGGATACTGTAGGCTCAAAACACAGTCAAAAATTCTAAAAATTTTACCAAATGAATATTATCAAGTCTAGTTTATATAGAAACAAACAGATCTTGAATCGGATATAACCACAGAGAGTTATACCCTAAAGAGTACAACAAGGTCAGTTTACTCAAAAACAGTAAAATTTCCAGATCTTAGCAGGGATTTACAAGGCTATAACATGATCCAATATTAGTCAAAAAATTCGATTCTTGTGTCTAAAATGAAGCTTAAGATGTCTAGTTTACAACCCAACAAACGGATCTCAATTTGGATATAAACACAAGGAGTTATAGACCAAAGAACATAACATGGTCAGTGAATCCGAGAATAAGAATTTAAGAGCAACAACTTAAAAATGAAGGAAACAAGCCTTCTAAGATGGAAACAAGGTTGAAGAACTTGCATTAAAATATAATCAAGAGAAGAAGAACTTACACAATCATAAGGAGAAGAAGAAGAAGAAGATCTTGAATTTGAAACAAGAAGGAAGGGAACTTGCCTTAGATGGTTGCAAATCCAAAGAGATGAAGACACCCCTTGAAATTGAAAATTCCATAGTCTCCACTTAAAGCTTCAATGAAGAAGAACAATGGAGGAAGAAGAGACAATTGGGAGAGGGAGAAGAAGAAGGGAACAAGAAAGTAAGAAGAAAGAAAAGGAGAGAAAAAATGTGGGAGACTTGTCTCCCAACTCCTTTCAATCCATCTCCCTTTTAATTTTCTCTAATTTGCCCTTCATACTGACACACACAATTCACATATCTCTTACCCATTTTGGTCATTTTACCATTTTCTTAATCTTTTTTTTTCTTTTTAATTAAGATACCATTCTCTATGCCCAAAGCCCAAGCCCAAGTCAAAATATATATATAGCCCAATCCAACTAAGGCCCAATGGACTTTTCTTGAGATTTGGATTCAACCCAATTCATTTACACTTAAGATTTAATTATTTATCAATGGTCTAATTCAAATAAGGCCCAAACCCATTTAGCCCACAACTTTGAGACTTTTTCACACCAAATATTATTTTCATTAATTTACCCCCATTACCAACTCATATAATATTTTTAACAATTAATTAATAAAGGCAACAACTCTAATGTGCAAACTAAAATACCCATAACACCTAGACCCACTAACGGGTCGTTACATATTTATTATTGAATAAGGAGTTATTCAATTACATAAGAAGTCATTTTATTATTTTCTTGTTATTATTATAATGATCGAATGAAACTAGATAGAAGTCTATATGATGTATACTGTGATTAATCTATAAAGATGTGAGATGATGCATTATAGTTTCTAGACATCATTAAATGTCCCAAGTCATAGCAATGTCAAGAATAGACATTGACAATTGCAATAAGACTTGTATGTGCTATGTTTTTACTGTGTGATAGTAATGGGGTCTCACACCCATAGGCATGGGATGCCTAGACAAGTACATAGATGACCAATGCTAGAGAATATGTCACTGGACATGACTCGCCATGAAAATCCATTTTAGTTATATGTTGATGGAATTCTCATACGAGATGGGTGTAACTAATCCTTAGATATGAGATTGTCGCGGTCATCTCGTAAGAAGACTAGTATGCTTTGACATCGCTTCGATGGGCCTAAACAAAGGCTGCATATGGGCGATCGT